>NW_018745540.1:1842500-2400000 GCF_001683475.1 Chenopodium quinoa
TACGTCACCTGTTATTAAAAACCGGTGGGAAAAAAAGGGGAAGACTTAGTGAAAGAGAATTGGCACTGATTCAAACCAAACCAGTGCAAATTGCTAGAAATAGCTCCGGTTTAAACCGGTGCCAATTTAAACTGGTGCCAATTTTCTTTAAAAAAAACGCGCCCTGCCTTTTCTTCCTCTTTCCCCTTTCTGTTTTTATTTCGAGCTTCAATTCAATTCATCAAGCTAAGGCACTGTTTGTTCCCTCCTCTTCAAACTCCCTCCTCTTTTGAAAATACACAGCAGCCCCCTCCACCACTGCCGTCACCTGCATCAGAACACCAACCACCCTCCTTCACCGGCCACCGCGAAGGAGTGTACTGCGTGGAGCACTAACCGGAATCCCCTTTAGATAGCAGACACGCATCCCCCTCCACCACTGCCGCCCACTGCACTGGAATTCGACCCACTACGAAGATCTCCACCGCAGCCACCCCCTTCTTCGTCGTGGTGTTTAATTATAAGACTTCCACCATAGCCGCCCCCTCCAACAGTCTAGTGGCTTGGCTCCAACCACATTCTCCATTTCCGTCTCCAAGCAAGCCGCTTTTCACCTCCTTAAGTTAGGGTTAGTTCATTTTTCAACTACTTCCCTCTTCCATTGATACATTATTTGGGCAATTGAGCAAAATAGAGTTAGGGTTTTAATTAATTTTTGTCTTAATTTTCTATCAATTATTTTAATTAATTTGTATTATTTCAATTATGTTTTCCCACTATTAATTCTTACTTTAATAGTCCATGTTATGTGTTATACTTTAGCAATGTATTTAGGTACTAATTAATTACTAAGTTTTGTTTATTTTTTTATTTATATAGATTCATATGTGAAGCACAAGTTTAGCTTGAAGACTACATATTTAGCTCAAGTGAGAAGTTAGAAAGAGTACATCCATTGTACTTGCTATATTGGTATGAATTATAAACTTTACTAAGCTATATTTCTTTCTCTTTATCCATTTAATAAAAGTTTTGTCATGCTATTACAACTTGTGTATTGTTTAATGACAAATAAATACAACATATATAAAATGCTTGCATCATCATATGCCCAGATACCCGTTCAAGGCTTTCTCATTAGAAGAAAGTCTTGAATAGTCCCCGATTGGGATTGTTCTTGAACGTTTACTCTAACTTAGGTGGTGAATGTATATCTTTTTTTTCAATTTTAAGGAACATCTTGGCTTACCATTTCCTCACCATGTTCTCTAGGTACATATGTGGGTAACTAATTATCTACATCGTATACTTGGAGAACTAGGGGGAAATGTTGCCGGATTTTCCTTAAAATTGGAAAGTTGACATACATTCACTAGTGAGATTAGATGTTCAAGGATGGGTTAGGTTGGAGCGATAAGGACCCTTCAGAAGCATGCATTTTTTTACTATTATGAATGGTATATGCATGGTGTGTGTTTGAATTTAATTTACATATATGATATATGTAGCAATTATACATTATTCATAATATGTTGCTATGTTTACAAACAATTTACTAAATGGAGAAGGATCGTGGTTGGATGTATGGTAGATGTGATACATTATAATTCTTTCATGGGGTTTAAGAGTTTTGCGAGAGGGCTTCATCTTATCAGCGCAGAATGGGTGTCGATTGCCTCTATTGTCCTTGTGTTGATTGTAATAATGTGAAGGTGGTTAATAGTGTTGAAATCATTAGAGATCATGTAATTTGTCGTGGGTTTAGGCTTAAATACCATGTGTGAATTTGGCACGGTGAAGAAGGAGAGTACAATGGGGATGTTGATGGGAATGATGTGCATGATAGAAGCAATGAAATTCGTGTGGACGAGGAATACAAGAATGATGAATATATTATTGTTAATGGTGATGAGGATGGATTTGAGGATGATCAGGTGGATGAGGTCGAGGATGAAGGGGTGGATGAGATGATGCGTGGTGTTGAAGGTGACGTGTTAGAGTCATTATCGGAGGCTTCTAAAAAGCCTTTGTATCTTGGGTGCAAAAAATACTCCAAACTATCAGCCGTGCTAACACTTTTTAACATTAAGTCGAAGCATGGGTGGATGGACACTAGTTTTCCTTCTTTGTTGACCGCGTTAAGTGAGATGTTGCCTGACGGGAATGAAATTCTATGTCTTACTATTATGCAAAGAAGCTCATGTGTCCATTTGGTTTGGAGTATAAGAAGATTCATGCATGTCCTAATGATTGTATTCTTTATTGAAATGAATATGAACAATTGGAGGAGTGTCCACGATGCAAGAAGTCACGCTACAAGCGCATGAGTTGCAATGCTAGTACGAAGGGACCTCCTGCTAAGGTGTTGTGGTATCTTCCCATTATTCCAAGGTTTAAGCATCTATTCTCAACACCAAAAGACGCTAAAAACTTAAGGTGACATGTAGAGGGAAGAAAGAAAAACAGAATGCTGAAGCATCCAGCCGACTCCCCGCAATGGAAGAATATTGATATGAAGTTTGGGAAATTTGGTGATGAAGTCAGAAATTTAAGGCTTGGGTTGTGCACGGACGGGATGAATCCATTTGGCACTCTTAGTACCCAACACAGCACACGGCCGGTACTTTTAGTGATATACAATTTTCCTCCTTGGTTGTGCATGAAACGTAAGTATGTAATGCTTTCACTACTAATAATGGGGCTAAGGCAACCTGGAAACGACATAGATATTTATCTTGTGCCACTTGTAGACGATTTGAGAAAGATGTGGGATGAAGGGGTCCGTTTTTGATACTCATAAGAATGAGATGTTCACATTGCGTGCAGCTCTTATGTGGACCATTAATGATTTTCATGCATATGGCAACTTGTCTGGGTACAAGAACAAAGGAAAAAAAGCATGCCCCATTTGTATTGACGACACACCAAGCATGCGCCTTGATCATTCTCACAAAGAGGTGTACGTGCAGACCCGAAGGTTGCTCAGGCGCGATCTATTACTTGCTTGTTTATTCTTACAAATAATAGAAACATTCTATACATTTGAGCCACTTATAAGAAATCATGTTTGGTAGATAATTTCTTAAAAATGTATTTATACATGCTTAACCTAAGTAATTAATTCTAACATAATTTTTGTTTATTCCAAGTTTTGCAAGGTACAATGGGAAGGTCCGTTGACAAGCAAGGAACTTAATGAAGTTCGAGACATGTTGGCGTCTTTCATCACCTTTAATTTGTAAATTTCACTTATATTTGAATTTAGATTTTGTTAACTTTTTAACTACATTATTAATTAGTATTGTTTTTAATAATGACACTTTTTTTTTTTGAGGATTTGTGAATATGACACTTCATTGTATTGCCCATTTGGAGTTATTAATATCTATGTATTGTTGTTAATATTTCAATTTAGAAATTATTATTATTATTTTTAATATTATAATAATAATAATAATAATTATAATTATTATTGTTATTATAGTACATTATAATAATGGTAGGATTAATGCAGGATGTACATGGTTTTTATTATTATTATTACTAGTATTAATATTATTATTATTGTGAAAAAAAAATACATTTAATGGCACCGGTTAACCGGTGCCAATTGCATTTAATACCAAAACAAAAAAGCTGCCTTAAACTTTTAGCACCGGGTAATCGGTGCCAAAACAATGAATTCGCACCGGTTAACCGGTGCTAATTCTTAGTTTTTCGCACCAGTTTTGAACCGGTGCTAATGTTTTTTTTAGCATCCCTCAAATATGGAACAGTTCAAAACCGGTGCTAAAGGGGGGTTTTGAACTGGTGCTCATTTCCATTTTTCGCCTAGTGTAAGTGATTACTCATATCATCCAAATAATTAACCATATCATGCTAGTAGTTACTAATATCATCCAAATAATTAACCAAATCATTTAAGTGGTTACTGATATCATCCAAACAATAATTAATCACATCATTCAAGTAGTTAATGATATCATCAAAACAATTAATTATATCATACAAATGATAAACCATGTCATCCAATCGATTGATCATATCATTCAGTCTAGAGACTTATCTTAAAGATACCATCCAAACAATTAATTAATCATATCATCCAAATAATGAATGATATCATCCAACCTAGAAGTTAAAGATATCATCCAAGAAGTTACTAATATCATCCAAACAAATAACCATGTCATCTAGTTAATTAATCAAATCATCAAATTCAAACACCGAAAGATTTCTTCCAAACAATCAATACTTTATTCAAATAATGAATGATATGATCTAGCCATTTAATCCTATCACCCAAACACTAAAAGATCCAAGCAATTAATTATATCATCTAAACAATGAATGATATCACCTAACCAATTAATCATATCATTCAGCCTATACACTAATTAAAAGATATCATCTATACAATTAATCATATCATACAATCAATGAATGATATCATATCTAGCCAATAATTTGTCATCATTCAGCTTAGACAATAAAAAGATATCATCCAAATAATTAATATATAATCCAAACAATTAATAAATATATTATCTAAACGATAAATGATAATTAATAAATATATAATCCAATAATTAATATATAATCCTAACCAATTAATCATATGATATCATCTAGCTAATTAATCATATTATTTATCAAAGACATACTTAAAGGCTAATAGATCATCCAAGTAGTTACTGCTATTATCACAACAATTACTGTAGGCGTCGTTCAAAGCGCGCCTAAGTTATCCATGTTGTGAACATGCTTAGCAGTCATAAGAAGTAGGAATTGACATACACGATTAGGGACACGATAAAGAAAAGTAGGGAGCCGCCAACAAGTTTTTAAGGAACTTGTAAACCGTTCACAGATCATTTAAGGCAACCACGAAAAAGGGATAACAAAAGGCAACAACGATTGACCCGTGAAGGTTACACCCTATTCATAATCCATGAGATTACTAATTCCATATGGGTCGGAACCACGAAAGGAGGATCGGGGATGATGGTACGAAGTGAGTCAAGGAGTCACATTCGCCCGTATTGGCCTCTACTCGATTCTTATAGCGAAAAGTATTCCTTGCGATCTCAATGGCATGCAAACAAAGATTCGATTTGCTCCAAACTAAAATTAGGATAAATTGGTTGAATGTTAATGCAACATATAATTCTATAATATCGTGATCACTTCAATTAACAAAAAGATTAAAAATCAACTTAAACCGGTCGTCCAAATTATCTTAGTAGGCGTGATATTCAATTACATATAACCATTAAACATGCAATATGGTGATCAATAAATATAATAGAATCAACATCAATATTGGAAGCAATTTAACAATAATAACTAACCATTAATATATGACAAACATAATAAAAATCGGTAGAAATATAATAGGAACAAAAGGAACATGATTCCTTACTTTGATTTTGCTTGTTTGCAACTATAAAAAAATAAACGCGTTAGTAACTTCAAGGAAAATTAACAAATAATAATGGAATTTAAATTAAACTAGATTAGAGTTGATTTGGGGCCAAACCCTCAAATAGTTCTACCTTTTACGCCTTGGTTTAAGTGTAGAACTACTGGTAAAGTACGGACTCCAAGAGTGCTTAAGGGAAGTATTGTGAGAGAAGAGGGTAGGCTAGTGTTTAGGCTAAAGAGAAAGAAGAAAATGATTGTTGGTCCCACGAAACTGAGGAAATCAGCCTCGTATTTATAGAGGAAATGAGTAGGGTGATGCACGAAACCCTAGAAATGATAAGGCGCCGCGGAAAAACCCTAACTAAACGTCGCGTCATGGCATGTGTGCCGTGACACGGTGCTGGATGCTGTGATACGGTATACAGTACCATCACGCAGTATGTCTGTCGTGATACGGTGTCCGATTCTGCGCTAAATTCGTCCAGATTCATTTTAACCCTAATTCTTAATCATTAAGTACGTGATTTTTAGGTGCCGTTTCAGAGTTTTTGGCTTATTTAGACTTATAAGTTATTAACCGGGCCAAATTAATAAATATCATGAAATGAAAAAAGGGTTTGGTCTGAAATGTGATTGGACCGAGTTTGAATAAATGCTTGGACTGTTTTGTAGATTGAATATGTTTGACTGAACATGGGTTTTAAGCACTCCTGAGATAAATACTCGACCCGCCCAATAATGGCGGTGAAAGGTTGTTCATCATCGGGTTTAGTTTTGGGAAGACATTTTTAGGTGTCTACATAAGCCCCCACTTTGACTGAGTTTGTAGAAACGTCAGTTTCGAAAACGATAGCCAAAGTAGTCGATTGGGACGGAGAAGGATTTAACACGTTCTGCGATCCTAAATCACTCTTTATATGCCGATGCCTGCAGAAAAACGTTTGTTCCACAGATAAAAGAGTAAAGAGGTAGAATGCGTATCTGACATCAATGGGCCAGCAACAAATATGTTTTGTAGGTTTCTACGCCTCGAGAAATATACCAGATGAGAGTCTTCTATGCCTTTGGAATTCTATCGTGAACCACTGTGCACCGAGCATCCAATAAATAAAAGGTGATAAGCTTCCGCGCCTCGGAAAACATATCGTAGACTGCTACGCCTCGAGCAGCCTATTGAATGACGATCTTCCACGCCTCGGGATAATCACTGAGTGTCTGATGAATGATGATGGTTCGTTTGTCCACGAACGTGGGCTGTAGATGTTGATGGTTCGATTGTCCCCGAATGTGGGCTGTAGATGGTTCGCTTATCCCCGAACGTGGGTTATAGATGGTTCGATTGTCCCTGAACGTGGGCTGTGGATGGTTCGATTATCCCAAAACGTGGGTTGTAGATGGTTCGATTGTTCCCGAACGTGGGCTGTGGATGGTTCGATTATCCCCGAACGTGGGTAGTAGATGGTAATTTGTTCGATTTTCCTCGAACAGAGGCTATAACTGAGACCTGCAAGATAAAAAAATTTGCCACTAGACTCTTATAGACTGTGATTAACTTGACCAGCTGACATGACCAAGCTTGACTTGACTTGACATGACATCAGTATGACTTATGACTGTGTGGGTATAGTTTGAGTGTGTGTGCAAACATAAGCAACTAAAAATGCAAAAGCAAAAAATTTCCGTCATTTTTTTGTCATGAGTGGAGGGTAGCGACTTTCTCCCGAAAAAGAATGACGTGAAAAAAGAAGTGAGAGTTTTAGAACTTTCCTTGATAAAGATTTTGAAAGAGTTTTTGAACTTCCCCAAAAGAAGAAAGATGAAAAAAGGAAAGTATTTTTTAACTTCCTTGCTGAGCAAATTTTGGAAAAGTTTTTGAACTTCCCCAAAAGAAAAGACATGAAAAAAGGAAGAAATTTTGAACTTCTTAGTTGAGCAAGGCGAAATGAATCGCATGGATTTTCTTCTTGTCAAATTGAATTGCTCGTCTTGAAAACAATGTATGCATGATGACTATTCGTAGGCCTGGAGGCTAAGGACAATTAAGTCATGTGATACAATCCATGAATGCACTTAGGTCATGAAGCACAGTAATGTATGTTGCTTAGGTTAGGAAGCTAAGCATCACATAGTGTATGAAGAACAATCTTGATGAACGTTGCTTAGGTCTGGAAGCTAAGAACGCATATAAATGAAGTGATTGCTGAGAATTGCATAATGAACGTTTCTTAGGTCAAGGAGCTAAGCACGATATACTTTGTATGATTACAAATCTTTGATATATAAATGTTGCTAAGCACATTATGCGATGCGTGAAACAATGAATATTTCTCAGGTCAGGAAGCTAAGAAAGTATACAATGTTTCTTTTAATGAATGTTGTCTTGAACAAGATTTTATGATACAGGGTTCCTAAGGGAAGGATGATATGGCTATGTATGTGTAAAAGAACTGTGTGAATGTGATACTAAGGCTGGCTGCAAAGGTTATGGTGATGGGAATAGATGAGAGAAGAGTCAAAGATGATGACTCTTTATGCTAGGTAAGATAAATAATGTCGGTTTAAGCCCCCAATTCTAGCTCTAGATGGATACTTTGACTTGATCATGCATATGAATGTAAATATGAACTTGGCCGCACCTCGATGTGAGGTTGCCTACGTATCCGTTAGGAATCAGGCCAAACGTAGCTCTAACCGAACTTTGCACAAGTGTATGTACACCTCAAAGAGGTCTTTCAAGGGTTGTAATGTGGTTAAGTTAATGGTTTAAAGAAGAAAAGGGTAAAAGGCTAAAGACCCCAGAGAATCCCCCTAAGATGTGTAATTGTGTATTTAAAATTTGAACTTGCAAGTTTTATTTTTCACACATTTTTTTTGTTTTGAATTTTTATTCTTTGTTTATTGCTTTTTTCGATGTGGGCAATCTCGGATTATGCGGTCCATCACTCACTTAGCATTCATGTTTCTCAGGCACGTTATCAAGCACTCGATGAGAGACGCAATTTGAGACGTGTTCATATCAAAGACATTGGAACACTTGCCCTTAGACATTGTTTTATTTTTGTCATTCTTCTTCTTCTGTTTCTTTTTTTTTTTTTTTTTTTTTTTTTTTTTTTTTTTTGAACTTGCTTTTGACTGTTACACAAATTTCACACCTTCCTATCCCAAAGTTAGGTGAATGTTGGTTGAAGAAATGAAGGCCATACGTTAGATGAGGCTCAAAGTGGTTAATGAAGAAATGGATATGTGATTGAATGGTTATTGGGGAGTGAATGGGTTGCAAAGGTGCCTCAAGTCATTGGTGTACCTTGTGTTTGGTTCGACAATTGATTTTTTTTTTGTTTTTTTACATGATTGAGATGTAGAGGAAACATGCTCATTTTATTTGTGGAAAAGGTGAAGAAACTAACAAAATGATCAAATTATAGAAATGGAAATCTATGCTAGACATGAATAGAGAAAGGAAAATGAATGATAAAAGGAACAAAAACATCATGAAATCTTGTGCTGAGGCTTCATCTCGCGCCTTGCTGCTTATCACTTCTTGCCGCCTAGAGGGATAGGAAGTTTGTTGGCATCCACTAGATCTTGAATAGTGTCTTTTAAGTTCCAACATTGCTCGATGGAGTGACCCCTTCCTTGATGGTACTTATAGTGAGCATTGAGGTCCCACCTGACACTCCTTTCTTTAGGTTTTGGATCTGGAAATGGCCTAATTGGTGTAATCAAACCTTGACCGTAAAGGCGATCAAAGGCGGTGTCATATGTCATTCCCAAAGGAGTGTAAGTTCTCCTTTTCTTTTGAAGGGGAGCATCAAGAGCTAAAACTTCATTGAGATCCACTTGGCTAATATTGTTAGTAGTATTTTCGGGCTTTGAAGACGAAGAAGAAGGAAGGTCGTTCTTCTTGTTTTTCCAAGTGTAATTATTGTTACTACCAGCAGTCTTTATTAGCTCGTCCTCGATATTGATTTCGATATCATATACAGCTTCGAAAGTATTCAAAGGCAAGAACCTAAGATGTTGCTTGTACTTGTAAGTTACGTTCTGGATGAAGAGACAAACCATCTCTCTTTCTTTGGGGGGATCCACTAAATATGCAGTTGTTTCCCTTCACCTGTTTAGGTAAGAAGTGAAGCCTTCATTTTCTTTCTGTTTGACATTGGAGAGTTCAAGTTCAGAAGTTCTGGCTTGAATGTTACACGCACTTGTAACGATTCATGAAACTTTCGGTGACATCTTGCCAAGTTGTAGTGTGCTTTGCATCTAGAGAATAAAACCATTGTTGGCTGGCATGCTCTAAGAAGAGAGGGAACACCGTAGGGAAAAGGGTTACATTTAATCCCTTGACACTAGGCGAAAAATGGTAATGAGCACCTGTTCAAAACCCCCATTGAGCACCGATTTTGAACCGATCCAGATTTGAGGGATGCCAAAAACCAGAAGATTTCTCACCAGTTCAAAACCGGTGCCAATTCTTAGATTTCGCACCGGTTAACCGGTGCGAATTAAACTCTTTGGCACCGGTTAATCGATGCTAAAAGTACCTGGTGCGCTTTTTTTTAATTGTTTTTTACATATAATTGGCACCAGTTAACTGGAGCCTTTAACTGTTTTTTTTTTTTTGGCAATAAATTATAATATTAATAATAATAATAATAATAAAAAAAACCTGTACATCCTGCATTAATTCAACCATTATTATAATATATTATAATAACAATAATAATTATATTATTATTATTATTATTATTATTATAATATTAAAAATAATAATAATTAATAATAATAATAATAATAATAATAATAATAATTTCTAAATTGAAATAACAACAACAATACATAGATATTAATTAATAATCCCAAATGCAATACAATGAAGTGTCATATTTACAATTCCTCAAAAAAAAAATAAGTGTCATATTTACAAACAATACTAACTAATAATGTAGTTCAAAAGTTAACAAAATACAAATTGCAATAAAAATGATATTTACAAATTAAAGGTGATGAATGACGCCAACATGTCTCGAACTTCATTAAGTTCCTTGCTTGTCAGTGAACCTCCCTTTTGTACCTTGAAAAACTTGGAATAAACAAAAATTATGTTGGAATTAATTACTTATGTTATGCATGTAAAAATACATTTACAAGTTCACTTAGGCAAAAATTTATTACTTAGGCCTATATGACTACTACTTCACCAATTTTCTACATTCCTTATCAAATGAACTCATTCTTTCTCATAACATGTCGATATTACTTAGTTATAGGCGGCTAAGGCTTAAAATCACATGAAAAGAGCAATTCAAGGGTTTTAGGACGCATTTTGATCCAAAATGGCCCAAATAACGCCTATATGACTACTACTTCGCCTATTTTCTACATTTCTTATCAAATGAACTTATTCTTTCTCTTAAAATGTCAATATTACTTAGTTATAAGTGGCTAAGCCAATCACATTAAAAGAGCAATTCAAAAGTTTTAGGACGCATTTTGATGCAAAATGCCCAAGTAAGGCCTATATGACTATTAGTATGACTATTTCCTACATTTCCTATCAAATCAACTCATTCTTTTTCCTAACATGTCAATATTACTTAGTTATAGGGGGATAAGGCTTGAAATCACATGAAAAGAGTAATTCAAGGGTTTTAGGACGCATTTTGATCCAAAATGGCCCAGATAAGGCCTATATGACTACTACTTCGCCTATTTTCTACATTTCTTATCAAATGAACTCATTCTTTCTCATAACATGTCATTATTACTTAGTTATAGGCGGCTAAGGCTTGAAATCACATGAAAAGAGCAATTTGACGGTTTTAGAACGCATTTTCATCAAAAATGGCCCAAACAAGGCCTATATGACTCTTAGGATGCCTATTTCCTACATTACTTATCAAATTAACTCATTCTTTCTCATAGCATGTCATTATTACTTATTTATAGGCGGCTAAGGCTTGAAATCACATGAAAAGAGCAATTCAAAGGTTTTAGAACACATTTTCATCCAAAATGGCCCAAATAAGGCTTATATGACTACTAGGATGCCTATTTCCTACATTTCTTATCAAATCAAGCCATTCTTTCTCATAACATGTCATTATTACTTAGTTATAGGTGGCTAAGACTTGAAATCACATGAAAATAGCAATTCAAGGGTTTTAGGACGCATTTTCACCCAAAATGCCCTAAATAAGGCCTATAGAATTACTAGGATGCCTATTTCCCACATTTCTTGTCAAACGCATATATGTTTTCAAAGGGTCCTTATCACTCCAACCTAACCAATCCTTGAATGTCTAATCCCACTAGTGAATGTATGTCGACTTTCTAATTTTAAGGAAAATCCGGCAGCATTTCCCCTATTTCTCCAAGTACACGATGTAAATAATTACTTACCCACATATGTACCTAAAGAACAGGGTGAGGAAATGGTAAGCCAAGATGTTCCGTAAAATTGAAAAAAAAAGACATAAATTCACCACCTAAGTGAGAGTAAACGTTTAAGAACAGTCCCAACCGGGGACTATTCTAGTTTTTCTCCTAATAAGAATGCCTTGAACGGGTATCTAGGCATATAATGATGCAAGAATTTTATATATTGTTGTATTTATTTGTCATTAAACAATACACAAGTTGTAATAGCATGAAAAAGCTTTTATTAAAGGAATAAAGAGAAAGAAATATAGCTTAGTAAAGTTTATAATTCATACCAATATAGCAAGTACAATGGATGTATTCTTTCTAACTTCTTACTTGAGCTAAATATGTAGTCTTCAAGCTAAACTTGTGCTTCAATTCATATATGAATCTATAAAAAAACAAAAAGAAAAAACAAAACAAAAAACAAAAGTTAGTAAGTATGAACTATCATTTGTCAATTGGAAACTATGAACTATCAAGGTATCAATCTATCATGTTTATCAATTAATTAATAATCAACAACTTCACAAGTATTCAAATCCAACTATTCAACTAAATAACTAATGGCGCTAGTACTCTAATTCAATCAAACAATCAATTATTCATCAAGACAACGATATACTTATCTAATAAAAGGTCGTCATTGTGATTTTGATAAATACAATAAGAACTAATCATGAATATACATACATGCTTTAACACTTTCCTGTAACAAAGACATTGATTCATAAAATACACTTAATGGCTTCTAACCAAAAAAAAAAAATGCATAAAATACCCATAAAAAATATGCAAGCTTACAACAAGGCAATAACTCAATTCACAGCAAGCCAACAATAGGCATTAAAGGAAACCAGAAAGGCAAGCTCACCAGACACCAGGTCCACTGTTCGAGGCCGTGCCGCCGTGACAAGAAGGCTGTTGTGGTTGAGAGGGAGCCGTGCGCGCTTTAATGAAAAACCCTAGATTACAAGAACGCTAAAATTACTAAACTGAAAAGCAAATCAACGATAAACCCTAGATTGCGAAGGAATTAGATAATTTAAAAAGGATCACAAAAAAATCTTACCTCGAAGCTGCTTCAATGGAGGTGAGAAAGCTCAGAATCCACTTCAATGGAGAATAAAGAGCACGAGCTTCAATGGAGGAGAGATATGGGGAGAGAAGGACGTGCAGCGTGAGTAAAGCTCAGAAACCGCTTCAATGGAGAAATAAGAAACTTCGGAGGTGGTGGAAGAGAAGGGCGAAAATTTGGGAGGGAAAACAGAAATAATAAAAAGCAGGGAGAAAGAAAGAAGAAGAAGGGAGCCCGATTTTTTATATTTTTTTTATTTCGCACCGGTTTGAACCGGTGATAAAACATTATTTCAAACCGGTTTGGTTTGAACAGGTGCGATTTGTCTTCCCCTCCTTTTTTTTATTTTTTATTTTTTATTTTTTTTTATTTTTTTTAATCTGCACCGGTTTTAACCGGTGCTAATAAGATAATTTCGCACCGTTTTGGTTGGAACCGGTGCGAATACTCTTTCCCTCAATCCCGCCTATTTTTTTTAGTAACGGTTTTTTAAAAACCGGTGCGCATTTTGCGGTGCATATTTCTTTTTTTCTACTAGTGTGAGAACCATGGTTGCAGAAAAGGCCTTCAAGTGGAGTATTGGATTGTTAGTGGGCTTGAATTTCGGAATACCAGCAGTGGAGAACTTTTTAGGGAGCTTGTCCTTCATATCCAAAGGAGTGGAAGGTTGTTCCACATAGGTGAAGTCCTCAGATTTCTTGCTCACTTGTTCTTTTAGTTTGTCAACTGTGGCAACAGTGACCTTGGTTTGCCCTATGGTATTGACTTGGGTAGTGAGCTTTTGCATCATGGTAGTAAGAGCCTCAATGGACTTGTGGATTCCCTCAATATCTTCCTTAGTGGCCATGAGTTGAAAATAAACTAGAGATGGAGATGAGCTTTGTGGAGACGCTTGTGGTGGTTTTCTTGTACGCCTCTTAGGTATAAGAGGTTGTTGTGGCAATGAATCGAACCGCACCAATCTACCCCTGCTCCTTGACCAAGTAATGTGAAATAAAATAAATTCACTTAATGGTTTGACTCACTGTTCAAAATAGGGAAGGAAGAGGGAAAGATAGACATGTGAAAACAGGTAAGAAAAACTCCACTCTTTTTTATGACGGAAAAAGGAGACACATGCATGAACCTAGTGGACGATCATAAACAACATGGTGCATGACTCGAGTCAAAAATAAAAAAGTGTGAGGACTATACATGACTCGTGAGTGATTAGGTGATGTTATAAGACTCGTGGTATAATCGCATGGCTAAACATGTAAACAATATCAAAACAACTGACGCATGGACCAAAATAGCACGGAAGACTAAAATAGGGACTGACTGGACTTAAACTTGGGCAACGTGGCACGGCACTACTGTCGTGACACGGCAAACTGTACCGTGGTGTGGTAGAAGTTCCCGTGACACAGCACTGATTGTCGTGACGCGACATTTTTGCCGTGGTACGGTAATCAGTTCCAGGTTGTTTTCGTGCGTTTTTTCCAGTTTTTTTTTGTCAATTTTGGAGTTTGCGCTAATCACTAAGTGAGTACGGTCCATTGGCGATCGTTAATCATAAAATAAACAACCATAGACAAAAAAATATCATTAAGGTTAGGATCGAAACGATCAAATATACACACATAGGGCACGTAGGCACAATGATGCAAAGAAGAGTTCGAAACCTATGGTCAAGTTCTATGTTCCACTATGGTCAAGTTTATTTGGTGTCAAAAGGGTACCACGATTAAGAGTTTGGACGCGTTAGCAAGGCAGCTTCCCTTGAGGGTGTATGGCAATGGGCGGCTCTGCAAGTTTGTGATTTAAATCGAACTCGACTCCATGGTTTGGGTGGATTTAATAACTCGGATGAACCCTTATTGCCATGAGCGTTTTTGGGTTAATAGAGCTTCAATCCCCCAGGTCTAAGACATATGTAGACACACACGCATATTTAGAAAAATCGAAGGAAGCTAATAACGAGAAAATTACAGAGCCACTGGGAAAATTTTACAGGTACCGCTCCACGGCGGATTTTGCCGTGTCACGGTACAATACGCCGCGTGACGGTATACTGCGGTGTGACATGACAATTCTGCCGTTGCGCAGTGCTTGTAAAATTCAAGCAGTGCCTCATTTTCTTCGATCGCAATCAAGTTATTCAATTTTTCCTACGGGACGACGTTAAAACGTCAATGCATATGCAAAAAAGCCAATTTAATCACAGTAATACGATTCAAGAATCTTTCGAGTCTCATCCACTTATCTCAATTAAATACTAATTACTCAAATCGATAAATAACCAAGAATCCTCCCCAGTGGAGTCGCCAAATTGTAGGCGTCGTTCGAAGCGCGCCTACGTTAAGTATGTTGTGAATATGCTTGGCACTCATAGGAAGTGGGAATTGACATAAACTATTAGGGACAAAGCAAAGTAGGGAGCCGCCAACAAGTTTTTAATGAACTTGTAAACCACTCACAGATCATTTAAGGCAACCACGAATAAGGGACAACGAAAGGCAATAACGATTGACTCGTGAAGGTTACACCCCATTCATAATCCATGAGATTACTAACTCTATATGGTTCGAAACCACGAAAGGAGGATCGGGGATGATGGTACAAAGTGAGTCAAGGAGTCACATTAGCCCGTATTGGCCTCTACTCGATTCTTATAGTGAAAAGTATTCCCTGCGATCTCAATGGCATGCAAACAAAGATTCAATTTGCTCCAAACTAAAATTAGGCTAATTGGTTGAATGTTAATGCAACATATCATTCTATAATATCGTGATCACTTCAATTAACGACAAGATTAAAAAGGAACCTAAACCGGTCGTCCAAATTATCTTAGTAGGCGTGATATTCTATTACATATTCCCATTAAACAAGTAATATGGTGATCAATAAATGTAATAGAATCAACATCAACATTGGAAGCAATTTAACAATAATATCCAATCATTAATTTAGTACAAACATAATAAAAATCGTTAGAAATATAATAGGATCAAAAGGAACATGATTCCTTACTTTGATTTTGCTTGCTTGCAACTATAAAAAAATAAACGCGTTAGTAACTTCAAGGAAAATTAACAAATAATAATGGAATTTAAATTAAACTAGACTAGAGTTGATTTGGGGCCAAACCCTCAAATAGTTTTACCTTTTACGCTTTGGTTTAAGTGTAGAACTACGGGTAAAGTACGGACTCCAAGAGTGCTTAAGGGAAGTATTGTGAGAGAAGAGGATAGGCTAGTGTTTAGGCTAAAGAGAGAGAAGAAAATGATTGTTGGTCCCCCGAAACTGAGGAAATCAGCCTCGTATTTATAAAGGATATGAGTAGGGTGATGCATGAAACCCTAGAAATGATAAGGCGCCGCGGAAAAACCCTAACTAAACGACGCGTCACGGCATGTGTGCCGTGACACAGTGCTGGATACTGTGATACGGTATACAGTACCATCACGCAGTAAGTCTGCCGTGACACGGTGTCCGATTCTGCGCTAAATCCGTCCAGATTCATTTTAACCCTAATTCTTAATCATTAAGTACGTGATTTTTAGGTGTCGTTTCAGAGTTTTGGGATTATTTAGACTTATTAGTTATTAACCGGGCCAAATTAATAAATATCATAAAATGAATTAAAAAGGGTTTGGTCTGAAATGTGATTGGACCGAGTTTGAATAAATGCTTCGACTGATTTGTAGATTGAATATGTTAGACTGGACATGGGTTTTAAGCACTTCCAAATTATATACTCGACCCGCCCAATAATGGGCGGCGAAAGGTTGTTCATCATCGGGTTCAATTTTGGGGAGACATTTTTAGGTGTCTACAATTACTTACTTATATCATCCAAACAACGAATTATATCATCAAGCTTACACAAATATATATATAAAAATTAAAAAAATATCATCCACGACTATTAAAATCATCATTGCAATTAATCATATCATCCTGTAAATGAAATAATCGACAATCATAATTTAATCTCCAAAACTTTTTTACTTAGTACTTCAATAATTTTCTATTAGAGTGAAAAAGAACGAATGGCAAAATCAATATCCACATCCACCATTATTGAAAAGAAAAATTAGTAAAAATTTAAAATTTAAATTAAAAGTCCACAATAATTCCTAAATTTAGAAATAATATCAATTAAAGAATCAAACTTATCAAACATATTACAGCAAGATTAGCCCTAAGTTTTAAGACTTAGGATGACATTATCATTTTTAAAGTTTTTGGTCTTAAGACAAGACTTTGTTTTTTTTATGCATTTAAGAAGCTGAGTCTTAACAAAATCTGAAGTGGAGTCTTGAAAACTCAAGGCTCAACATAAGACTCAAATCTACACTCTATACACAGTGTTTTCCGTATATATACATCAAAACACAATGTTTTGATAAAAACAAAGAAAAAAAAAGCTTATTTTATTTTTTAAATACATTAAAATCTATGTACATTTCTTCAAAAAAAAAAATTGTATGTACATTGTTTTTAAGAAACATGTATGTTTGTTTTATTTTATCTTAATTATGTACCCATCTTGTTTCAAAAAAAAATAAAAAATATGTACCTATCATGAGTAAATTTAAATTCATGTAGTTCCATTATAATTGATTTTTCTCCTTGATCTATTTTGCTATTATTTTTTAACTATGACATCTAAATTGGATTAGAAATTTGTAATACCAATGTGAATATTCATATTAAAATTATATACGTATTTCGAAAAAAATATATTGAAATATATATGTTAAAAGGAAAAAAAATTAATAAATATTTTAAAGAAATCTAAAATAAGTCTGAGGAATGAAGAGATAAATCTAATTTAGTCGTAAAGAGTCTTAACATAATTAAAAATTATAAAAAATAATTAAATTTAATATAAAATCTGATGTGGCTATGGATTAAAATCTTAAAACCAGACAGGGCTTATGTTGCTCTTACAACTTCAGATCGGGATTATTAAACAAGAGAAAGATCGTAACGCTGAAGGTCACATCGGAGTTTGGCAACAAGAAGGCAACACAACTTAGCCACCAACCAGCGCAGCATCATCTCTTGAAATTTTTACCAAAGGTATTACATAGTTTATAGAGTGATTTTCATGGGTTAGTTGTTTTAGGTTGGTTTTTGATGGATTTTCTGGAAGATTTTGTTAGTATTCCTATATAGTAAAGGCGAATAAAAATGACAAGTGTCATCTCTTAATTAAAAGTTTTCCCGCCTGTAATTCCTTTCTTTTTTTGAAATTTTTTTGTTTGTTTTAATGTCAAATCATCATCACGATATAGCCAATAATATTTTCTTTCCATCTTGCAAGATACAATATTAGATTATTATCCAAGATTACTATATATTATGGAGTAGAATTCTTTTATAAAGTTTATTTCAACTAAAATGAAAATAATTTTAGTAATACATATAAGAGAAATTATTGGGTACGGATTGAAAGGAATGGTGTCCTTCGAACAAGTGTAATATTCCGATAGAGGGTTCTAAATTAATTAGAAAGCTAATCATTCAGTGAGGTCAAGTGATCAAAATGCCTAGCTGGAGGCTGCTTCCGATCAGTAATATTAATGAATAATTAATATTACAGCTTAATCTTGACTGAACACTTCGGGTCACACCCAATCGTGTAACTGAACCGAAGCGACGAATTAATCCGACATATTGTCGATAGAGATTTTACGAACTAAGACGTCGGATTCCGAGCTTAGAGCGTCGAAACCGAGCATCGTACGTCGAGTCGATTTTAGGAATCGACGAAGACAAGAAAAATAATTAAATGACGTATGTTGCTAAAATTACAAGGATAGCACGAGCCCTAGCCACGCCTCGGATCGGAGGTAACTGGCTAGGGGCCGCAAGAACCAAAGCACCAAGCCACCGCAGCCATCGTAAGGCCCAGCTAGGCTGGCCGTTGCGTGCAGGCTAGTTAGGCAGCCTGGTGCGCCTGCATAGCGAGACCAGCAGCAAGGCTAGCGCTTGCATGCTGTTGCTATGGCCACGCCGCTGCTGCTGGCCTGTGCTTGTGCTGCTTACTTGCGGTAGGTGTATGTGGGCTTACGACTATGGGCCAGCAGGCCTAGCCTTGTTATGGTGTGAACTCCGATTTTGACTCAAAATTAGTGAATTTTGTGCTTACGAACTCCGATTTTGACTCAAAATTAGTGAATTTTGGGTGGAATCGACGTTCTAAATCATTCTTTATCCATAAAATGGTAAAAAATGGCCTTTCAGAAGTCAGAATACACCCATAAAGTGGTTTTTTTAGGGGTTTTTCGTTTTTGACGAAATTCTTTAAATCTTTAAACCTTGATTAACTATGGCATGCAATTGTTGGATTATGTGTTTGATTATACCATTAATCTTCTGCAATTTTAACCCTCATTAAGCATGTTTATGAAGTCATAATTGGTGCTTAATTTGGTTAGCTCTTATTTTCACATAAACTTGCAATTTCACATTTTTTAAATTATTAATTGCTTGGAGTGTGAATGTTTATGGTGAAAATGTATTTTTGAAGCCCCTAAAATGTTAAAGATTCAATCTTTAATTGTTTATTTGGTTGGATCTTAACTTTCTAAAATCCACAATGATTTTTTTTTGGTTTTAATCATTTTTTAGTTGATTAGAATCTTAAAATAATCATACTTGTGCGAAAAATTATTGTTCTTCATATTGAAAATTTTTAATATTCAAATATGCACAAGTGAGTGTTGGGTAAAAATTTTTCATTAGATGAATGATTATTTATTCAACTATTTTGTTAGATCTCAATATTAATTTATGTTGGTTAAATTAATTGTGAAAATAGCCCTCAATTTTTGTAGCATTAAGTTGAGCCAAAAAATAATTTAAAGAATGGTTCTTGAATTAATTTTGGTTTGTGCACTAAAATTGAATATAATTAAGTTGGACTTGTTTTATTTTCAATATTGCTTAAACTAGTTCTAAAATAGATTTAGAATTAATTTTAAAGTCACACACAAAAAATCGGAATAAAATTTAGAGGCATAAGCAAGTGAAACGAGACACCAAGCCTCGAGGACCACCCTCGGTTAGCAGGGCTGCTTGCGCAACCCGCATGTTGCTGCCGAGGGAGTGCAGCGTGCAGGTGCGTGTGTGTGTGCACGATGTATGCAAGTAATTGGTGCGGTGATGTGCTAGCCCGTAAGTGCTGCTGGGCAGCAAACCTTGCGAGCACTAGCAAGCCAGCCACACACTGCTAGCGCCAGCAGCATGCGAGAATGCGTAGCATGCCGCGAGGCTGCTGGTGCCAGCAGGCGCGCCATGTGCTGCTAGATGAGCATGCCAGCACCTGCACGCAGCCTTGACCTTGGTGCCTAGCAAGCCTAGCCCCATGGCTTGGATGCTAGGCACTCAACCATTGAGGGGCTATTAATTTTGCGTTTTTTTGGTTTTTTGTTTTAATTAAAACGAGGCTAAGACTCGGTTTTTCCCGGCATTTGCAAAACAATTTGAATTTTTTTTTTGGTCAACCGACTTAATTAATTTTAATTGGATTAATTTTAATTAAGTTGGATATGGAATTTAGAGGGAGCTTCATTAATCGTTTTGAGCTATTATTATTGCGTTAATTCACATAATCGGATAACAATTTTGACTAAATTTAATTAGGCGCGTTAATTGGATTAACCACCTAAGTTAGTAACTAGTTTTGCGCGTGTTTTGGGTTGTTGCTAGATTTATTTGTAAAAATGTATGGGCCATTCACGTTAGTGAATGGATGAATGAAATGGATATTCTAATGAAGGTTTTATAAAATGACAACTAGTGGGGCCCGACTAGGATAGTAAATACGGAATGCGTGCATTTTGTATTTTTGTAAATCTAAATACGGACCGCGTGCCATTAAGTATTTTTGTACTTAAATTATTTAGATTAGTCCTACCTTTTCTAGTAGTTGCATAATTGGTGGTGATGTCTCGAAGACGGCGTTTCTAAGATCACGAAGCCAAGAAGATGGAATGAAGGCCCATGAAGATTTGAAGATTCATGTTTCAAGGGGTCATGCTAGTTGCCAAATGCATCTTTATTTATGCTTTATATATTGGAAAAATTCATGGGAATAATCTCACCTTTAGGCCATTCGTTTTTAATAATCCCACCTTTGAGTTATTTTTTAATAATCCGACCTTTACCCCCCATTCTTTTTTATTGGTACCATTTTACCTGAAACCGGTTGAGGAGATAATTTTTTTAATTTTTTTTATTAATTTACACGTGGCATTAGTTAATTGATAAAAAAAAAATTAAAAAACCCAAACCCAAACCCAATTCAGCCACCACCATCCCCACCACCACCCAAACCCAAACCCAATTCAGCCACCATCCCCACCGGACCCGAACTCCAAAACCACCCCACCAGCCTCCCCCCTCCCCCGCCTCGATTCCTACCACCCAACGCTGACTCCGCTTAACCCCCTCCCCTAAACCACCAACACGCCAAACCCTCCCCCGAAATCCCAGCCCAGCCAACCCCTCCCCTTAAACAACGCACCACCATCATCATCAAAGTGAGCACACACTAGTGGGTACGGTCTTCGCGCACGCACCAGTGGGTCTTCGCATTGAATTAGTGGCTGGTTGTGATGGCGTTTGATAGGCTATTGAGGGGCTACCGCTGTTTAATTGTTTTTAGTGGTGCGACGTTTGGAGGTGGGTTGGGTGGTTTGTGTGAGTTAGATTGGGTTGCTGACTCGAAGCAGGCTGCGTGATTGATGGTTGCGGTTTGTAATTTTTGGTGTTGCGTGGCTGTTGAGTTGCGGTGGCTGGCTGATTCGCTGCTGCTTGGGGTGCGCGGTTGATCTGGTTGTGGTTGGGGTTATGTGGGATAGCTGGTGGCTGGTGATGTGGTTGTGGGGTTGTAGCTTGTTGTTGTTGTAGGTTGTTGTTGATGAATTAGAGGAGCAGGGGAGCTGAATTGCGTGAGTGGTGGTTTATGCTCTGGCGGTTATGGAGGGAAGAAGGGAAAAGGGAAGGGGAATTAAAAAAAAAATATATATATTTTTTCTTTTAAATTTTTTTTTTGACCAATCATAGGCCGCCACGTGTCATGTAACCTGTTATAACAGGTTACATGACCGGTTGGGACCAATAAAAAGAAAGGGAGGTAAAGGTCGAATTATTAAAAAATAATCCAAAGGTGGGATTATTAAAAACGAACGGCCCAAAGATGGGATTATTCCCATGAATTTTTCCTTATATATTTATGCTTGTACTTATACATAATTGCGGTGATCGATGCGTATTTAGGATTTCGAATGTTGATGATTAATTTATCACTTAAATCAAGTAACATAGAAACCCTAAGTCCCAAAGAATATTGAGTTAAATCTGTCACTCTAAAATGACACTTACGGAACTAATGAGAATAGTAACGGGCTATGCCAAAACAACGCATTACTACTTTCCTAGGGAAGTAAGGTATGTTGGTGGGCTTGCCAAAGCAAGGAATCATATACACGTTAGTTTTGGTTAAACTCAACAATATCAGTAAGGAGTCCTTAGATGTCGTGAAAAAGGAGATAATCGTCAAGGAAGCATTGGATGCGAGGATTTATCGAACCAAGAGTAGCTTAGAGCTATTAGCAATAGGATTACTTACCTTAAAATATTAAGTGTTAAGACAAGCCAAAGCATGCTTAATCACTTATCGATTTTTGGGATCTTGGAATCGTTTTATTCTCGCTTAATTGGGACAAATTTATAAATGTGTGAATAGAACGTAAATAAGTTAATTGAAATTGTTTATTGCATGTATTTCAATGCTTATTATGTTATCTTGATAAATGGTAATACTTTGCTCTTATATTTGTAGAATTCTAAATCAAATTATAATGTTTACAACGATTGGTAAAAGGAAATCTTTTGAAAATGGTTCTTAAAAGTTAAGAGATGATGTATGATAAGAAATATAGGAAACAAGGAACATTGGAATGGAATACGAGACTCCAATTCTACCTAAGAGTTCATGTTATCGTAGTTAAACTTAACAACTCATTATCTTCACAAGTATCGAATACTGCTAGAGTGTTCTACTTTTAAAGTGACCTTAAACCATTCAAGTTAAGCTAATTTATTGACTTACAAGCTTGGAATGAAGCAAGTAGTGCTACATCAGTTGTAAGGTCATCTGCTTTGTTTAAAGACCTTTAAAAGCTAAGGCTGGAACAAATAAATGGTTATTGTGTTCCATAATCAGCAAACGATCCTTTTACACACAGAAAGACTCATATTCAAAGTGAAAGAGCAATAGTTGTCGGTTTTATTTGAATGGCATGGTTGTTTATTCCATGAGTCAAGGATGCTTGATTATAAACAAACATTTCTCTAACATGAAAACTCAAAAAGTTCAAGTCATGGACATGATTTCTGTTCCGAACATCTTTAGCAATGTCACATCGACAAGAACATACTCAAGGCTCTATCAGATAGACTCTTGAAAGTTAATCGATTCAGAATCATTCTAAGACAAGCAAGTCCTACTTGTTGAAATTGACAGAGAAAAGAGTTATTGTGCTTGGTATAGACAATTGACTCCAAAAGCTAAAGAGGAATCCATTACTTCAACGTTTTCACAAAAATTTGAAAGAATATGACTATATTCATCAAAATGAACAAACTGGATCTTGAGTAGCTCAAAAGTTCAGTGAAGTATAGAATCGACTGGGCAAGATATCAAAACATCTAGACTAGATCGAGCAATGTTTGCTTGAGCCAAAAGTGATCCTCTCAAAGTTATGAAATTGAAATTTCATCAATATCTCCACAAAGAATATAGTATGTCTTTACGGAGACCTCGATGCCATTTGGAAATGACTCGAACGATGATAGATCACATCCCTTCCTATTAAGTACTTAAAGATTTGCACGAATGACTAATGTTACACTAAATAAAATGTCGAATCTAAGAAAGGACACCGTATTCAGTTATGGATAGATTTAGCTTCTAGCGTCTTTTCAAGTATATGTCTAGGGCTCTTAGCTCAGTGGGAGTTCATTGGCTCGGTGGGAGCTAAGTGGCTCAAAAGGGCTAAGGTAGCTCAAGTGGGAGCTAACTGTTTGTTTCAGAACAAACTTTTACCCAAAGACAATATACATGTCTCTTTGTAAGCATTCAAGTGAGACTACGAGCATTGCTTCCACAACCTAAGTAAGAAAATTTTATTACCAAAAAACAAGTTACAACTTACAAAAACAGGGTTGTAACCACCAAACTACACAAGCCTACAAAAGGCACACATCCACCAAAAAAGAAAGTCCCTAATAAAAGGGGACAACCTGAACTCAGGAACAGGACAAACACCAGCAAACAGCCACCTAAACAAACGAAACTAACCTAAACAGGAACAGGAACAGGTTTAAGTTTCCTCTTCCAATGTTTCCACGAAGCTTCAATATCATAATGGATTTCTCTGACATTTAACCATTTGCAGATCAGGTCCAGACAGTGCCTACTGTAATTGCATTTGAAAAACAGGTGCTCTTTAGTTTCCAATTCAAATCCACACAGAAGGCAGGAGCTATCAGAACAGACCCCATAACTGAGCAGCTTATCTCTAGTTCTAAGCCTGCCCTGGATAGCAAGCCAAGTAATAAACGAGTGTTTTGGAACATTAAATCTGTTCCATACCCAGGCATCCCAGTTTACAGCCTGCAAATCACCTTGTAACCATATATAAGCCACACCAAGCTGATATTTACTGTTCATCCAGCCATTGTTCAGAAAACCAGTCTTTAATTCCTCCTTCACAGCACACACACGTTTCCAAGCCCAGCCATCACATCTTTTAGGAGTATAAGTCCACCAATCAGCATGCTTAATATACACAGAGTGCACCCATTTAACCCATAGGGAGTCTTCCTTTTTAGCTATTTTCCAAACGTACTTACCCAAAGAAACTTTGTTCCAACTACTACAATCCCTCACCCCCAATCCTCCATTTTTTTAGGCTTACAAATCCAATCCCATGAGATAGGAGGAACCTTAGACAAAACAGCATTCCCACACCATAAGAAGGCCCTGCAAAGTTGGGAAATTCTGTGCATAACAGCTTTAGGGAGCAAGACCACCTGAGCCCAATAAGTGTGCAAACTCATTAACACAGCATTCACAAGGACCACCCTAGCTGCATATGACAGATTCCTGCTAGACCAGCGGGTGATCTTAGCTAGCATCTTATCTATAAGACTGTCAAAATCTGTAACCCTCAAATACTTAGCATTAAGAGGGATGCCAAGATATCTGAAGGGGGTCTGGCCTTTAGTGAAATGAGTATCTGCCATAATTGATTGCTGTAACTCAGTATCCATGCTACCAAAGTAAATAGCAGTCTTGTCAACATTAGCACTCAAACCAGAACACTGCTCAAAGACCTTTAACACCCTAGCCATTAACATCACAGAAGATCTATATCCATGACAAAAAAGCATTAAATCATCCGCAAAAATCAAGTGATTAAGACTCAAACTCTTGCATCTCTGATGGTACTTGAAATGTCTTAACCTCCCTGATTTAATTAGGAGTCTAGACAAGTATTCCATAACCAACACAAAAATCAGTGGAGATAGAGGATCTCCATGTCTAACTCCTTGCTTCCCTTTAAAGAAACCAAACATGCCTCCATTAATCATAATGGAAAAGGAAGGAGAAGATACACACACCATAATCCATGAAATGAACACAGGAGGGAAATTTAAGGCATTTAACATATCCTCAATAAAACTCCAATGGACAGAATCATAGGCCTTCCTCAGGTTAACTTTTATAGTGCATCTAGGAGTCATTCTCTTATTGTTATAGCCTTTTAACATATCTTGACAGATCAAGATGTTATCCAGAATAGATCTACCATTATCAAAGCCCCTTGCATCTCACAGACAAGAATAGGCAACACCTCCTTCAATCTTTCACAGAGCATTTTAGAAATGACTTTGTAAACCACATTATAGCAAGCAATAGGACGAAATTGACTTACCTCCTCAGCACAATTAACCTTTGGAACCAGAGTAAGAACTGTGTTGTTTATTTGTTTTAGAAGTTTACCAGAGGTAAAGAAATCAAGAGCAGCCTTTGTAAAATCAGAACCCACCACCTCCCATGAAGCCTTGAAAAATTTACTAGAAAAACCATCTGGACCCGGGGCCTTATCATCATCAATTTTCCAGAGAGCATCTTTCACATCCATCTCAATCAATGGCCTGCACAACCTTTCCTGCATCTCCAAGCTCAAAACAGCACCCTCACTGATTACACTAGGATGAATATGATTTTTAGGCTTAGAGTTTGACCCAAGCAGATTTTGATAATACTCAACAAAAGCAGAAGCTATCTGATCAGGGTCCCTAAGCCAAACCCCATGTGAATCTTTGATACTGTGTATGCTGTTCTGCAGTCTTCTCTTTCTAATACAAGCATGAAAGAACTAAGAATTTACATCTCCCTCCTTTAACCAGTGTAACTTTGCTTTCGGCTTCAGAAACTTCATTTTTTTCGAATGAGCATCAGCATATAGTCTCCTAGTTTCAATTTCTTTCTCAATCAAACCAGCATTACCTGGATCAGCCACAAGCTCCATCTAACACTTATACAAATCAGCAGCCAACTGGGAATCCTTACTTAAAATGTCAGAAAAATTCAGTAAATTCATTTTCTTTAAGGCGTTTTTCACTGCATTAAGCTTTTTGATCACTGTAAACATAGCAGTGTCCTGCACAGGAGTACTCCAAGCCACTCTCACAGCCTCTAAAAAACCAGGACAATCCACCCAAGCATTGAAGAATTTAAAAGGCTTTTTACCACTGTCCTTATGATCAAACAAGGAAATGAGACAAGGGCAATGGTCCATGAGACCTTCAGGCATAAACGTAGCTTTTGCCTCACATACCTTATCAACCCAATCAACATTCACAAGAACTCTATCTATCCTTGTACAGACTCTACTCCCTGCATCCTGTTTGTTATTCCAGGTATAAAAAGGCCCACCTGTATTCCAGTCCATCAATAAGCTGTCTCGAATACACTCTCTAAAATGTTCTACTTCTTTCAAATCAACAGTAGAACCTACCCTATCCTCAAGGTTCAAAACATTATTAAAGTCTCCACAAAAAAACCAGGGCCCTTGAATGTTCTTAATGACATCCACAATATCCTTCCATAACGCAACTCTCTCATTATTCAAATTTTCACCATAAACAAAAGAACAATAGAAAATAAGCCCAGTACTTCTATGCATAATTTTACAATGAATCAGTTGAGAAGACACTCGTAGAATATTCACCTGAAAAACAGAAGGTATCCAAATAACCCAAATCCTACCCTTCCAACTATAAGCATAATTTGCCACAGCAGACCATTCATCACCCAATCTACTAAAAACCTCACCAAATTTAGCACTTTTAACTTTCGATTCAAGAAGTCCAAACAAGCCAATTTTATTTTGTCTAAGGAACCATAGCACATCACTGGTTTTATTAGGCATGTTCAGACCTCTCACATTCCAGAAGCCACACCTATCCATGAATGGAATAAGTGCACTCACCTCCCTGACCTGTGTTATACAAGATAGCCTCCTGCACCATCCTTGGCCCCTCACTGACACTTGCATTCTTCCTACCACCTGATCATCATTCTTCTCTGAATTATCTCGGTTTTGACTTGTGCATTCATGTTGCATAACATTCTAAGCTGCTGGCCTCCTAACAGGCCTCCACTCTCTCACCACTCTCCTAGCAGGAGCATATGCACCATTTCTCTGTCTCTGATTTTGCTGATGTCTATGATTTGGACAATTTGGCACCTCATGCCCCAATCCCTTACACACTGAGCATGTGACAGGCTTCCATTCATAGAGAACATGCTGTTTCACCAAGTTACCGTTTTCATCAAGAAATTCAATATAATCAGGACACTCCCCGTTGAAATTTACCTCAATCATAACTCGAGCATACTCAATCAGTTCTTTTGTTACCGTAGCCCTATCCATTTTCATAGGCTTACCCAACACACCACTTATCTTCATTAAAGATGACTGTCCCCAAAATCTTAAGTCTAGTCCTAGAAATCTGACCCATACCGGGACAACAGTGATCTTTTCCTTCCTTAGGTCAAGGCCAGTAACCCAACGTTTCAAAATAACCGGTTTCCTATCAAACATTAATGGACCAGCTTCTATTACCCTCTCCCTACCCTTTTTCTCCTTAAATCGAACCACAAAAACACCATTGGCCATCATAGAGACCTTATCGACATCAAACTTTCCCCACACACGTTTAGCAAACCCTGTAAACACCTGCAAGGGAGGTCAGGAGCACAAAACATAGCACACAATCGCAAATTCCCAGTAATCAATCTCAGGTTGAACATCATCCATAGACAAACGCACCCTACCCCCAACACCATTTCCATTTGATTTTCCTTCCTGATTCACCCTACTATGCCTACAATTCAGGTTCTCAAAAGAATTAGGGTGAAAAAGATCACTCCATTTCTCATGATTTTCACTTCTAGATCTCGGAGGGCCAAAAACTGGGCAGTTAGTTCAGGGCTATCAAACCCAGTAAGGCTACCAACACCTCTTTCAATCATCAAAGGAGTAGGGTTTAGGATCCTACCATGACTGAAAACACCCTCTGATTCATCAGTAACCCCCCTAACTTGGCTTGTATGCCCAACAATGGGTGTTACTGTTACATTGGATCCAGTATTAATGGGAGAGTTTCGATGAATTACCTCCAGCCACTGATTGAATTGAGTTGCATGTTGTCTCTTCTCTTCCTCATCCACCAAATTCATCATCTGATCCTCCATAGATACAGTCTCCAACCAACTAACATTCGATCCACCCTCATTTGCATCATCTTTATTCTTCTTCGCAGCAAGCACTGGCTTCTCCTTAGATTTTTCCTTCGATTTCTATTTCTTCTTCTTCTTAGAGGAGGAATTCTTTTTCCCTTTACCTTTCCTGCCCTTATCCATAGCTCAATCAACTGATTTCAAGGCAAAAATGGTGGGAAAAGGTTTTTCTCTCTCTAGGGTTTTTCTCTCTCTAGGGTTTTTTTGGGAACATAGTATTTGTTGCTCTAACTGGTGTCTTTCTGGAAAATAACACATTTCCAAAATGACAATTGGGAGGAAAATGAACTCGATGACCATCGAGATTAGTAACAAATTCTAGGCGAAAAATGGTAATCAGCACCGGTTCAAAACCCCCATTTAGCACCATTTTTTAACTAGTGCAGATTTGAGGGATACCAAAAACCAGAAGATTTCGCACTAGTTAAAAACCGGTGCCAATTCTTAGATTTTGCACCGGTTCTTGCTGTGAACCGGTGCTAAAAATGGCCCAAAAAAATAATAAAAAAAAACTTTTAGCACCGTATCTGTTTCAAAATCGGTGCTAAATATGCCCAAAAAAATAAAAAATAATTTTTTTTTTAATTTGCATTTTTTCACTTAAATTGTACCTTATACTTATATATAATCATAATATACATAAAACACATATATTTTCTTCAATAACTTGTAATATTACACTTTAAAAAGCTAAAGAAAAAAAAAGAAACAAAAAACAAACTACACAATTAAAGATAGGAGGTAGTAGCAGCTCTAAAGTAGCAACAACAGCAGAGGTAGAAGGTCATGCTTTGATATAGCACGTAAACAGTCGTCCTCTGATACTGGTTTACGGGCATTTTTACGCTTCAAACATAGAAGGTCTAATAACTCCTGTAAGTTTATCAAGCCTCCATTGAGCGATCTGGTGGCCAAACATGTTTCAACAATTTGCACCCCTTTCTAGGCAACAAGATGTATCAGAAAATACTAGACATGAATAAAAATGCATCACACCAAAAGCAAAGGCAAGCAGGCAAAGCATCATAATATATACTTGTAAAATTTAGCAAAAAATGAATCATACAAAAGAGCTAAGACATCATGACACTCACCAAGTTCATAATTAAAAGTCACCAATTCCCAAAAGCTCTGCCCAAAAACCCTTGTTTGAGGCAAGAGGATCCACCCCTACTTTAGAGCACATCTCATGAGATGTAGCTCTGAATGTCGAGTTTTTCCGTATATCATTCTGTAGAATAAAGAAAAGTGAAAAATAGAATTACAATATCATCTCTACTTTATGCCAATTTGCACTGTTTAAAAGGATTCTTCTGCATTTAACTTTTAATAGCTCAATTAAGGTCCCAAGTATAAAAATTTTTGGTTACCTAAAGCTCAAGACCATGTAAACAGTAATCCTAATGTCTACTTAGTCAATCAATGACAGTGAATGATAAAGAGAGGGGCTTGATCAATCGCAATTATTGAAACAAATTAACAAAACCCTAGATCAATCGCAATAAAACTGAGTTGTGGAATCTGATTTCAAACCCCAAAACTTACTATCAAGTCTGCTAAGGCTACTAAAACCCAATTAAACCCATAATCTGAACTAAGTGAAAACACCTAGATATCAAAATTATAGGAAAAGTCAAAAAGGGGTTTCTGGGAATAAAAAAATTACAATATCCATCGAACAAGAGGGACAAAATCAAACATCACATACAAAAAAAAAAAAGGAAATTCAAATTGGCCTTAAGCTTACTCAAGCAATAATCTTATATGGTCTTTAAGAAAGCAAATGAAAGAATAGGACATATATTCAAATCATTAATATAACTATCTTCCCAGATGTTTACTGTATGTGCAACGAATTTCAATAAACCACTAGCGTACGCAACACACGGACAAATCATACATATCAATCTACTAGTAGTTCAAAATGAGTCCCCTCATCATTTGGTTAACTATGAATAACTAATAACTGACTTATAGCAAGTAGCAGTAGTTCTCTCTATACACTTGGTCATTGAGAACTAACACAAATAGGCTGCAGGACAATGATCATCCAACAATCACAATTCCCCATTAAGATACACACAGGGAATCTTAACTAAATTCACAAGCCAACAACAACAACAACTAATTCAGAAACAAGCAACATCCTTCACATTCAATACCTATCCCCTGGCCAGCAACAATATATAGTTGTTGGCAAGCATATCATCAACAAAAGGTAACCTTCATCAGAACAATTAACATAAAAATCACTTCAATACCAACAAAAGCCAAGAAATAGTAGTAATCATCATCAAAGTTGTTAGCTACAAAAGTACTAACATAACCAGCAATAATAATTCACAACCCAACAACAACAACAAATTCAGAACCAGCAACTAACATTCTTCACATTCAAAATCTATCCCCTGGCCAGCAACAATATATTACTGCCAGTAGCCATATCATCAACAAAAGGCAACCTCCATCAGATCAATCATTAAGAATCACTAATGAGCAATAAATATGTGATAACAACTTATATGTGATAATATTTAAGAATCACTAAACAACAACAATAGTAATCATCATCAACATAGAAAAAACATTGCCACAAGTATATGATAATAACCACTAGCACCCTTGCACACAGAGCACCGCAACACTATGGTAGAACAACCTAGCACACAACAACCACACTCAACAACAACAGCAGCACCCCACAACAGAGCACCACACAACACACACAACACGCAATAGCAGCGCACCACACACGCAACAATACACGCACAGCACAACACACACAACACCACACGCGCAACAACTAACCTCGCAGCACCACGATTAAAATATTAGGAGAAGGAAACTCACCAACTAATTTTCAGAAAAAAAAATAATAAAATTATAAATAACCTGCAAAATGCAAACTAATTGGCTAATTGCTACAAAAGTACAAATTACATAACAAAGAAAATTTAAAGTCCAAATACATGACAGTGATAGATTATAAAATCACTCAACAAGCTCAACCCCAACATTCCCACAATTCAGTATGTCAAAAACATCAAAATATACAGAACACATACAAATTCCAACTTATCAACATCAATAAAACAATAAAAATCCAACAAAATTACCAATTCTCCCTAAAAATACCCTCAACATACAACAGGAAGTGCAGCATCAAGGTAGGAAACATTGATCTCAACAGAAACACCGTTAGACGGAGCTCCAACAGTGAAAACAACAGCCGAACCCACCAAATCCACCAAAGACGCAATTGCGCCACCATGAAGAGTATTTGCAGTATTCTACAATATCATCCCCAAAACAATTTCGGAGATTCAAAGTCAAATTAGAAACCCTAATTACAAAACCTAAAACCTAGATTTCAAATCGAAGAGTACATACCTCGAATTTGTGATTTTTGAATCGATAATTAATTCAAGTTTGTTGTTGTTATTGTATTTGGTTCACATTGATGGCGGCGGTGATGGTGGTTGCGCTTGGTTATGGAGAAGGAGAAGGAGATCAGAAGAGAGAAGAAAGGAAAGGGAAAGTGGTGGTTATGGAGAAGGAGAGAGAAGGAGAGAGAAGGAGGTTGAGGAAAGTGCTGAGAGAAAGCTCAAAAGCCCCTTCATTGGAGAATGCCGAGTACGCTTCAATGGAGGAGAGAGAGAGGAGACAGAGGCAGATGAGAGGAGGAAAGATCGAGAAATTGAAAGAGAAAGAAAGAAGATAACAACCGGGTTTTTTATTTTATTTTACATCAGCTTTCGCACCGGTTCGAACTGAACCAGTGCGATTTACTCACTTTTCGCACCGGTTTTGTTAGAACCGGTGCGATTAACTCATTTTTCACACCGGTTTGGTTAGAACCGGTGCGAAAACTCTTTACCTCAATCCCGCCTATTTTTTTCGCATCGGTTTTTAAAAACCGGGTGCGCATTTGGCGGTGCCCATTTAAGTTTTTCTACTAGTGTTAAACTAGAAATGAGAATCTCGGAAGACTTTAGAAGGGATTCATGAGAATGATTTATCAAGAATACTCAAAGGACTTTACAAGTGACTTATAAGAGAATTCATTACTCACAAAAACTTTAGAAGTGTGGGAGTAAGATCAATATAATCAAAGGGCTTTAAAAGCGCCTTGAGACTCAGTGTTTGATGCAATTACCCCGTATAGGTATAGAATTCATTAAAGGCTTGGATTTAATCCTATAAATTTCTATCAAGTTAGAAATAAACCTAAGACTTACAATCATACTATTTATTATTGCATGGTACAAGAATAGTGTCTTTTAAATTAGCTACGACAAATCCAAATTCCGAATAATGGTTAGAGGCCATAAAAATCCGAAAAGACTCTATGTTTGAAAATCATGTTTGAAACTTGATTAATTTGCATAAAGGGTAAAGATTCATCAATTGCAAATAAGTTTTCAAGGAGAAAACTAACAAATATAGAAATGTATATGCATACATAGCTAGATTGGATGAAAAGGTAACAATAAATTCACGGCGTTGATTTAATAAAACCTATTCACTAATCAGAATGCTTATGTCTTTTCGTGATTATTCTACCAAAATTGCGCATATGAAATATGGAAAAATAGATATCGAAACCACCTTCTTAAAAAAAAGGATTTTGGAAGAGACTATGGAAATAGTCTAAGGGTTTTGAGTAATCTAAATAATGCTAGATTTGAAGCTCAAGAAATCCATTGGTGGATTAAGGGAAGCATGCAGGAATCGGAATGGGTTTTCTCATAAAGTTAATATAAGGCTTGACTTGATGAGGAAGATGGAAATTCTTTGAATAAAGAAGTTTAGTGGGAGAAAAAGTCAATTTAGTAAGGTCCAATAAGAAGTTTAGGAACTCTATTGTAAAATAACTATCAAATGCTAAATGCTTAGATTTGAAAGAATTTTTCAATGATGGACCAAGCTAAAGGCGATACTAAGTACGTAGTGGGAATTAAGATCTATTGGATAGACTTAATAAAATGTTTCAACAATTAAAGGAATTTGCCGTGTTAAACATGAAGGACCTAAAAAGGCTTTCGACCCATACGTATAAAATTAAGCAAATTAAATGTTTTGAACTAAGTACAAGCTAGGCAAATACTAAGTCAAACACGAAAGACCCTTGTAGAGACTTTCAACCGTATCATATAGCAAACAGTTTAGCAAGACTCAGTGAAACTAGATGAGCTAAAAGTCACATGAATGGGATCAAATTGGAATAATTTTGCAATTAGATCCATCATGTATGCTATGATATAGAATCGTCACATAACCTGCATGCTTAGAGCATGACAAGTATAAAATACCAATCGACTTGAATCTAAGCAATGGATCTTTAGATTATGATCAAGAACGTCCAAATAACATGGTTAAGTAAAAGGATGAGTTCTTGATGCATGAAAACAAATATAATTTGAGTATTGATGTTTCAAGCACAACCTCAGCAAGGATTAGATCCTTAATGAGGAAGCCATTTATAAGCACGAGGTTAAGACGCGTTGTGGCTTAAGAATGGCAACATGAACTTATATATTGTGCGGAAATTTAAGGTAAATTTCAAAAATCACAAATGATTAGGGTATCCAAATCATTGTGAGCCAGTTAGATTAAAATCCAATCAAAGCATTATTAGGAAATCTACTAAAAGTATATATTGACAACATTGCTACCTTAGAGGCAATAATAAGGAAGTTGTTAAATGGATAGTTCGTTGTTGAACTTTGATGATTGTAGGTTGTCAAGTTGAAGATCTCAAATCATGAAAAATGAGTAGGAGCCATCACTTGGACAATAAATCCTAAATCACATAACACACTCAAATTGTATCATCTTATTATGAAGGTGTTTGATAATGAAGATGCTAAGATTTGCAAAGTAATCATAACTAAACCTATGCAATAAGTGAACCACATTATTCACAATTGCATGAAAGAAATCAAACATATTATATATGGGTGTGATTTCTATAAATGTTTTGTTAAGAGTATTACTCTTAAAACATTTGGGGAAAACCATTTATCATAAGATGAAACGTTGAAAAGTTTAATAGCGAAATAAAATTTTCTAATTATTCCACAAAACTATTTAATTATGGTTTAGAATTAAATAATGAGTCTGTTCGATTTGACGATATTCAAAATAGGGTATCAAGACAATGTCTTGGATAAAGAAACACCTATTAAGTGAACATTAAATATCGTATCGAAATTATCCCTAATTGAGGTCATTTGAAAGTTAGACGACTAATGACCATGAGAGATTAGTGTGTAGTATGATTTATTACACCGTTTCTTGTGCTAAAAGGACAAGAATGTCATAAATCATTTGCACAGGTATAGGTTTGGAATTATACTGGATCGATCTATGAGAATACTTTAAGAGATTTAACAATCGTCTTAAGTATATTACTCATTATGGCTATCGGAACCTCTTTCCTCAACCATGAGTATTGTAAGTTCTCTTGTTTGAGTACTAGTCCGCTTTGATGTTGTCAAACGTCTACCGTACAAGAGGATTATAAAGGCAACACCCGGTCGCCTAGGGCCTCATAGTAAGGGAAGCTAACAATGCAAGACTGGGAATGTCCCCCTATTAAAGTAGGGAACATTTCTTGTTGTTTACAAGATCTCTCGAAGAGTGAGACTGTGAAAATGCATGGCCGTGCTAAGATGGATTTTAGAAATCATCTGCTTATTGACAGTCGAACTCAAAAATCTTGAAACAATTCTGGACGTAATAAGGATGACAAAAAATCTTACCTTATAGTTCACGAAGAGACATTAAGTGACATAGGAAACAGGCTATACACATACAGCACACTTGTCCTTCTTCACGAAGAGACATTAAGTGACATAGGAAACAGGCTATACACATACAGCACACTTGTCCGGAAGGACAAGTGGGAGATGGAAGGGAATGGTTTCCTTCGAACAAGTGTATTATTTTGATAGAGGGTTCTAAATTAATTAGAAAGCTAATAATTCAGTGAGGTCAAGTGATCAGAATACCTAGCTGGAGGCCGCTTCCGATTAGTAATATTAATGAATAATTAATATTACAGCTTAATTTTGACCGAACCCTTCGGGTCACTCCCAAACATGTAACCAAACCGAAGCGACGAATTAATCTGAAAGATTAATTATGTCGATAGAGATTTTACGAACTAAGACGTCGGATTCCGAGCTTAGAGCGTCAAAATCGAGCGTCGTACGTTGAGTCGATTTTAGGAATCGACGAAGACAAGAAAAATAATCAAATGACGTATCGTGCTAAAATTACAAGGATATCACGAGCCCTAGCCACGCCTCGGATCGAAGGCAAGTAGCTAGGGGCAGTAACCACCAAAGCACCAAGACAGCACATCCATCGCAAGGCCCAGCTAAGCTGGCCGTTGCGTCGGACTAGCTAGGCAACCTGGTGCGCCTGTATAGCGAGGCCAGCAGCAAGGCTGGCAATAGCGTACTGCTGCTATGGCCACGCCGCTGCTGCTGGGCCTGTGTTGTTGCTGCGTGCTTGCGGAAGGCACATGGCCTACTTGTGGTAGGCGCTTGGCCTGCTTGCGGTAGGTGTGGGCTTCTGGTTATGGGCCAATAGGTCTAGCCTTGTGGCGCAAGGCTGCCAGCAAGGCTGGCCTTGCTGCCCAAGGCTAGGCAGCTGCCCTACCTGACCGAAGTGGGTGGGGGCAACCCTTTTTTTGTTCTCCAATGTCAAGGTGGTCCTCCCACCTACTCCTTATTTGTGTGATGACACTTGTCATTTGATTAATGTTCCATGGGTTTTAATTTAATTTATAATTAAATTTAAATCTAAATTTTGCATTTTACCAACGATCCCACATTGAAATATGATGGGAATTCTTGGGGACATTTCCCTATAAATACCCATCATTGGGTATTGGGATTTTTACTTGATTGGTAAACTCTAAGAGATCTGCAAAAGCGAGAAAACCTTTGTTCGTAAACTCTAAGTTATTTTGGGTCTAACCCCGACTACGCTTCGGGTAGGGACGGGTTGTCGGAGGTTCTCACACTTGTGAAACCTGAAGCTTTCAAGTCCGAGCTCAACGGTTAAACAACGCACACTTCTAAGGTGAGCATTCTCTCTCTTCTCTTATTCTTATGTTTAATTTGCATGCTTTTATTTATGTTGTAATTACTTTGCATACGATCCAGTTATTTGGTTTTATTTCCGCGCGGTGTCGGACACTGCAAAACCCAACACGGACTGGCGCACGAAAATTTGAGAGCGTCAGGCTTGGCTGATATATTTCACTTGTTGGCTGATATGTTTCTTGTGTTGGCTGTTATGTATCATTTGTTGGCTGATATGGTTTTTGTGTTGGCTAATATATTTTTTTAAATGGTGATATGTTTATTTTATATATATATTTATTCCCCGTCCCAATGGTCATAATTGTGTTTAATTGAGCTCTACGGAGCTACTTTTGTTAATAATATGCATTTTCTAGTGTTTTTGTAGATTTGGTATTGTTTTATAGGAAATTGTGGATTTGGATCATTTTCCTTGATTTATTGGTGCCACTACGAGCGTTGGAGTATGATCGCATTCATATGAAAAAATTCCGAAGCGCAGGACCGGTTGGAGTCATCAAATCGGTGATTAAGGGCTTAGCGAAGAAGAAGAGTCCGGGTCAATGGACCATGTATTCAAAACCCAAAGAGAAAATGCGAATTGGGCTAAGAAACGACCCAATTGAAGAAGTCCAAGTTTGCCCGGGAGCTTGCCCGGCAGGGCGAGAAAGAAGGAAGAGAATAGCTGCTCGCCCGAAGGCGCGCTCGGCAGGGCGAGATGGCGCCCGATCGGGCGCGTGTTTCCGAGTTTGTTTAGCACTTTTAATCTTCGTTTTAGCTTAGGTTTTCTTAGTTTAATAAAAATACGCTTTTGTTAAGCGAGTTTGGGACCTATTTTTTTTTCTCTCTCTCTCTCTCTCTACGTTTTTCATTAGAAAAATTCTTAGTTTTTAGATTAGCTTTTAGTGAATACACTTGTTTTTCCCCTACACTTTTGATTTATACAATTCATCATTTCCGTTTATTTTGGTAATGATTTCTTCCCCCTTTATTTTCAGTAATTTAATTGCTTTGATTTAATATGCTTTGTTTAGTTTTTTTGATTAGTTTAGATTTAATTATGTGTGATTAGTTTTATCTTAGGGTTTATGGGGATCCATATATAATATGAAGGGGTAATTTATTATTGTTGATTGTTAATGCTTTAGTTAATTTCCTATTGATTGACTTACTGCTATGCAATAGATTAGCGCTGGTTTAATTTTATGAGTTATGCAATATTGATTCGAGATTCAAGAGATGAGAATTGATGTTTAGGCTAAGTTTCAATAGGCAGGTTAATTTATAAATGGTTAAGTCAAGATTCGAGAGATGCAATTTAATGCCGGTAGATTAATTTTGTGATTGTAATACTGAAAGGAATGGTGTCCTTCCAATAAGTGTATTATTCCGGTAGAGGGTTCAGAATTATTACAGAGCTAATTCTTCAGTAAGGTCAAGTGATCGGAATGGATTTAAAGAGTCGACAGAGTTTTACGAATACAGACGTCGAAATCGAGCCTAGGGCGTCGATATCGAGCGTCGCAAAATCACAAGCAACAAGTATGAGCGTAGCCGTAGCTAGGCTAGGCTAGCTCGTAGCATGCCTAGGTGCACCATGTGTGTGCTAGGCGCACCATGGTGCGCTAGGCATCATCGCAACCTAGGCGCACCCTAGCAGCCCATCGCAAGCTAGCATGGGTTCCCAGGTGCGCATAGCAGCCATCGCAAGCCACACAGGCACCAGGCAGCCCATAGCATCTAGCAAGTGTGCTAGCGTGGTGCCTGGGTGCATATGGCGCCCATCACAGGCCATGGCAGCACCAGGCGCACCATCGCAAGCACTAGGTGTTGCGTGCGTGCGTGCCTGGCTTGGCAGCACCATCGCAAGCACCAAGTGCTGGCATGGTTGGCTGCCTGGCAATGGCGCGCCATGTGCGTGTGCTTGAGTGCTAGCCTTCGCATGGCAGCACTAAGCATCGCAGCACATGCGAGAGGCTGAGCGCCAGCGTGATGCCAGGCCTCGCACAAGCAGCCTCGCACCATAGGTGCATTGATGCGTGTAGGCTGGCAGTGTGTGGTGCGTGGCGCATGGCTGGTGCGTGTGTGTGCAATGCCTGGCTAGGTGCTAGTCAGCAGCACCACACATGCATGTGCGTGTGCGTGTGCGCATGCCTCGCACCAAGCACAAGCAATGCTAGGCACTGGCTAGTACTAGCGTGGCGTGGTGCCAGTGCATGTTGGCATGGGGCGTATGCGCATGATGCGAGGATCGGTGCGGCCAGCATGCGTGGCTCGCTAGCAGCACGCATGCTGGCTGTGCTAGCTATGCAATGCAAGAGGGAGATGCGTGGTGCGATAAGCAGTGCTAGGCTGGCAGCAGCAGCAGCGCCTAGCATGGCCTAGCACCAGGCATGCGAGGCAGCTGGGCAGCACCATGCTAGTTGGCTGGGCTGGCGAACGCCATGCTAGCTGGCGTGCTAGCTGGCAGCAGCCCAGCATGCCCATGTGGTGGCGGTTTAGGTGAAGGGGTGGGGACCAATCTTGGGCAAGGCCTTGAGGAGCAAGGCAATGGTCCCCCCACCCATTCATGGTCCTCACCTAACCTTCTCTCTCTATTTGACACTTGTTGCATTGTGATTAGTTTTGTTTAATAATTTATTTTAGAAATAAATTAATTTGCAAAATACATTCTCCCATGTTGGTGGAGGATGAAAAATCAAGGGATCATTTCCCTATAAATACCAAGCTTGGTATTGGGATTTGAGATAACCTTGAGTGGAATTAAAAAGGCAACTCTGGAAAAGAGTAAACCTTTGATTCGTAAAACTCATAGTTAATTTTGTCCGGGTCTTGACTAATCTTCAAGACTTAGGACGCTCGGGTCGGGTCGAGGGTACGATCCGTCGGACATCTCGTCTTTTCGGGATTTTGAAGTAAGAGCTCTTTAGGAGCGAAGCACGCGTCAAAGGTATAATTCTTGTCCTTAATCTTGTTTAATTAAGTTTATTATGCTTGTTTAATTGCTTTAATTAAGGGGCGGGTCTTGGTGGGTTTCCTTCCGCGTGGTGTCGGGTCACTACGAAACCCTACAGCGGTATCGGAGCCACGCTCCTTTTAATTTTTGCAATTATTGTTTAATTGAGGTGTTTTAAAGAATTTATTTTTCTGGTTCATGTTCATCTAATTAGATTAGATGCTCGTTTTAATTAAATTTTAAAACTCGATTTTATTATCGATTTGGCTGTCGAACCCAGATTCTGGCTCAAAAATAGTGATTTTTGGTTCATGTCCAGAAGCCAAATTCGAACCAGAAACCCACTTTTCCTGGGGTTTTTCATTTTTCAACGAAAGTTTTAATTCTTTTAAGCCTTGATTAATGCAAGCATTACAAGGTTAAATTAAATGCACATTTGCATCACTAATCTATTGGTTTTAAAATATCCTTGAGCATAATAATGGAGTGTTTATTAGTGCTTAAGTTGATATACCAATTTATCACATAAACTTGTTTTTCACAATTTTGCAAAAAAATTGCAATAAGATGTGAAAACTTGTTGTGATTTTATATTTTAAGTTCCCAAATAAAGTTAAAGTTCTAATCTTTAAGTGTTTAAATGATTGGAACCCTAACCCTAAATTCCATGTTGAACAAAGTTTGGAATTTTCATGTTTTGGTTGATTAAAATCCATTAAGTTCAATTACTTTTGAGTAAAATTTGATTAATCTTCATATTGGAAGATGTAATCTTGGTATTTTACACAAGTATGCAAGTTGGAATATTTTATCATTGGATGATTAATTTATTTTTCCAACTCCCTTTTGTCAAATCCATGATAAATTTGCATATTGGCAAGATTAATTTTGGACATAGCTCATTTTATTTTAAGCATAATGTTTGACCTAATTTTGTTCAAAATTAAAATTTTGGATAAATTTAGGCTTGTGCACCAATTAAAATAAAATTTGTTTAAGTTAGACTTAATGGTTGTTTTATTTTATTTTCCCTAAAATTAATTCTAAAATATAAGTTGGAATTAATTCATGTCACACGTAAATCGGGATTAAAATACCGAGTCATAGCCCGCAAATCAAGGCAACACACCCAAGTGCCACCAAGGCTAGTCGGGCTGCCTAGCAGCCCACATGTGGCTGCCTATGGTGCGCACAAGGGCAAGGCTTGATGCTGGCTGGCAGCTGGGGCTTGAGGCGCTGCTTGCTAGGCACAGCAGGCCTCAACCACGCACCATGGTGCCATGCCATGGCCTGCCTGGCAGCCATGGTGTGCACCCACCAAGGGCTTTGTTGGGTGATTTTGCTTAACGTTGAGCTATGATTTTGCGATTTTTCCCGTATTAATAACTTTTAATTAATTATTTTAACGAGCCTAAAAACCTCGAAATTTCGATTTTGCAAAATTTTGACAAATTATGGGTTATGCCGACTTAATTAATCGGATTAATTAAGTGCGGATGCGGAATTTAGTGGGAGCTTAATTAAATGTGTTAGCATTTTGCGTTTAGAAATAATGGATTAAACCACTTTGACTAGTTTTAATTAGGCGCATTAATTGGATTAACGACCAAAGTTAGTTACTAGTTTTGCGTGTTTAATTATGTATTTCGTAAAATTGCATGGGCCGTTCACAAATAGTGAACGGGTGAATGAAAAATTGGCTTCAAAACAGGTTCTTTGAAAAAGCTAACTAGTGGGGCCCGACTAGGATAGAAAATACGGACTGCGTTCCGTTAGGTATTTTTGTAAATCTAAATATGGTCTGCGTACCGTTAAGTATTTTTGTACTATTTAGATTAATCTTAGTCGTTTTAGCTAGCTTCATTTATTTCATTTTGGCCAAGAAGTCTCAAGACGACGTTTCGAAGAAGACGAGCTAAGATGAAGACCCATGGAAATTGAAGATTTCAAGGGGTCATGCTAGTTGCCAAATGCATCTATTTTTATGCCTAATATATTGTTATTATATATGTTTGCTAGATGCATGTCTAGGATTTCTATGATGTTGCGATGATTAGTTAAGGTCACTTAAATCAACCAACATAGAAACCCTAGGTCCCTTAATAATATTGAGCTAAAATTTGCCATTCCAAGAACAACACTTACCGAACTAATGCGCGTACGTGATGGATTACGCCAAAGCGAGGCATCACTACTTCCCTAGGAATGTAAGGTATACTAGGTATACAAGTTGTCTTGGTTAAGCTCAACGATATCAGTAAGGAGTCCTTAGATGTCGTGGCAAAAGAGATAAAATGTCAAGTATGCATTAGATGCGACATTTTATCAAACCGAGAGTAGCTTGGAGCTATTAGCAATTGGATTGCTTACCTTAAGATATTTAATGGTTAAGACAAGCCAAAGAATGCTTATCCATTTCTTGATCTTTGGGATCTCGGAATCATTTTATTCTCGCCCATAAGGGACAATCTTAAAATGTGTGGATAAAATGTTCAATAAGTGTGAATAAATGCATGAACGCTTTAAATTTCAACTTATTGATTTATGAATGGTTTTTCACTTCAAATTCTTTCAATTGTAGAAATCATGTCTGCAAGTAACTCGAACAACAACCAAATGTGCCCGGAACTCCCCGATAAGTTAGCTATCAAGCTTAACTTAACAAACCTTGATGAATGGGAAGAAGAACTCAGGAAAACTCTCCGGAGTTGTTCCAAGGAGTATGTTCTGGATACTTCCCTCCCAACTCTCTGTTCCAAGACCCTCTTGAGTGACGAAACTTATTGTGCATGGTCAAAAGACTGCAAATTAGTGTCACAACTCATGGCTAACTCCATCCCGGAAGAATGGAAAGAAAAACTTCCTTTTTCCTTCCCAGATTTATTCCTTGGAGGACTAAGGGATGTTGTCGGTGTGAGATTCTCTAAGAGTTTCAACGACAACAATGATGGACTCTTGTTTGAAGTGACTAGGTCACTTACGGACATGAATGTAAAGCCGTCGGATCAAGGTTGTCTTGCGAAAGAGAGGTACCATCTTTGGTCTACGGTCTACAACACTAAGTTGAGACCGGGTATGCCCCACCGACCCCATGTGGCAAGAATGACTAAGCTCTTCAAGCACATGGAACTCCTCGGAATTCCACTAGAAGATGGAATGGCCGGTCATATTTTGCTCACTTCACTCCACTCAGGATATGATGCATTAAAGGCATATATTTCTGATTCAAAGGAGACACATTCCTTAAAGAATGTGGTGGAGCTTCTGCACCGGGCCAACTCATTTGGGGCAACCAAAAGACCATCAAGAAGGAGGGATCTCAAGGTTAAGGCTAAGATGCGTTGCTTCTATTGTGGCGGGCAAGGTCACTTCAAGAGAGAATGCAAGCTCTTTCGGGAGGAGGAGGAGAGGAATGGAGAATCCGCCTCAGGTATCTTCCTTAACACTTGTAGATTAAGCTTATCATAAGGTATTGGATACCAAGTATGACTCACTTAATGTTGCCTTTTCAAGGACCAAGTGAGAAGCTTATCAAGTGTTGGTGCATGGACAAAAGACGACGAAGATGGTTTTTCGGTCGTGCTTGCATGCACTATTTTGTCTATGATATGTAATTAAACTATTTCTAGTTTTCATCATGCTTTGAACATATCCATAGGTGTTGGACACCTAGGAATTTCAAATGTAAGACTTTTAACAACAGTTGTTTCAAGTTTGTCTTACAAATTTATGTTCAATTAAAATTGCATGTTTTACATATGACAAAAGTTGATACCACTAAGATAAGACCATCGAGTCGAATCAAACCTACTTGTGGCATTGTCGTCTTGGCCACATTAACATCAAACGCATCTAGAAACTTCTTCAAGAAGGTGTTCTTGACTCATTTGACTTAGAGTCATTTGAAAATTGCGAAGGATGCTTATTAGGCAAGATGATCAAACAACCATTCTCCAAGTTGGGAGAAAGGGCAAGTGACTTATTAGGTCTAATACACACGGATGTATGTGGACCTATGAGCACACCCACAAGGCAAGGTTACCGATATTTCATCACCTTCACCGACGATTATAGTAGATATGGCTATATCTACTTAATGTCGAATAAATCTGAATCCTTTGAAAAGTTCAAAGAATTTCAGAAAGAGGTTGAAAATCAACTTGGCAAGAAAATTAAAGCACTTCGATCGGATCGAGGTGGCGAATATTTGAGCCATGAATTCGACGATCACTTGAAAGAATGTGGCATTCTTTTAGAGTTGACACCTCCTGGAACTCCTCACTGGAACGGAGTGTCCGAACGGAGGAATCGAACCTTGTTAGACATGGTTCGATCAATGATGGGTCTTAGTGAACTCCCTATCTCGTTTTGGGGACATGCGCTACAAACAGCAGCACTAATACTGAATAGAGCTCCGTCAAAAGCTGTTGAAAAGACTCCATATGAATTATGGACTAAGAAACCTCCAGGTTGTCTTTTCTCAAGATTTGGGGATGCGAAGCATATGTCAAGCGATTAATTTTGGACAAACTTCATCCCAAATTGGATAAGTGTTTCTTTGTAGGATATCCAAAAGAAACCAAAGGGTATTACTTCTACAATAAATCCGAGAACAAAGTATTTGTTGCTCGTGATGGTGTCTTTTTGGTGAAGGATCACCTTTCCAAAATGACAAGTGGGAGGAAAATCGAACTCGATGAAGTTCGAGAGGACGAGCAACAATGTCAACCTGAAAAAACTGACAATCTAGATACTTTGGAAGCATCTGAGAAGATTGGTCAGAGTCAAACAGACAATGTAAATGCTCAACCGATTACCCTACGTAGGTCGCAACGGCAAAGATCTCAACCAGACATATACCTCGGTATTGTCTTAACTGATGATCAGGACATCCTAATTATGGATGGTGATGAGCCAGCGACATACAAGCAAGCTATGACGAGCCCCGACTCTGCAAAATGGCAAGAGGCCATGAAATCCGAGATGGACTCCATGTTTGAAAATCAAGTCTAGGACTTGGTGAATTTGCCCGAGGGTTATACACCCATTGGTTGCAAATGGATCTTCAAAGTGAAGACAGACAAAGATGGAAATGTATCGGTATACAAAGCTAGACTGGTGGCAAAAGGTTATAGACAAGTCCACGGGATTGACTATGATGAAACGTTTTCACCAGTTGCAATGTTAAAGTCCGTTTGGATTATCCTAGCGATTGCTACATATTACGATTACGAAATATGACAAATGGATGTCAAAATCGCCTTCCTTAATGGGATTTTGGAAGAAACTGTGTATATCACACAGCCAGAGGGTTTGGTCGATCCAGGCAACGCTGGAAAGGTTTGCAAGCTAAAGAAGTCCATTTATGGACTAAAGCAAGCCAGCAGGAGTTGGAATCTGCGATTTGATGAAGCCATCAGCAAGTTTGGTTTTATCAAGAATCCAGATGAGTCTTGTGTATACAAGAAGGTTAGTGGGAGTGATATTGCATTCCTAGTCCTGTATGTCGATGACATACTGCTCATTGGTAACAGCACAAAATTATTGGAGTCCATAAAGGACTAGTTGGGAAAGTGCTTTTCAATGAAGGACTTAGGAGAGGCACAATACATATTGGGCATCAAGATCTACAGGGATAGATCTAAGAGGATGATTGGATTAAGCCAGAGTACATACATTGATAAGGTACTGGCTCGATTCAACATGGAAAATGCCAAAAGAGGGCATTTACCCATGTCCCATGGCATAACTCTCAGCAAGAAACAGTGTTCACAGACACCTGTTGAGCGAGAAAGAATGAATCAGATCCCATATGCTTCGCTAATCGGATCGATCATGTATGCCATGATATGTACAAGGCCGGATGTATCGTATGCCCTGAGTGCAACGAACCCAGGAGAGGCGCATTGGACTGCGGCCAGAAACATCCTTAAGTACCTGAAAAGGAACAAGGATAAATTCCTGGTGTATGGAGGCCACAAAGAACTGGTTGTCGAAGGTGACACCGACGCTAGCTTCCGGACTGACAGAGATGACTTCAAGTCACAGTCGGAATATGTATTCTGTCTGAATGGAGGAGCGTTCGGCTGGAAGAGTGCCAAGCAGAGCACCACCGCAGACTCTACAACTGAAGCCGAGTACTTGGCCGCTTCGGAAGCTGCCAAGGAAGTTGTTTGGATTCGCAAGTTCATCAGTGAACTTGGTGTTGTACCCTCAATCAAGGGACCGATAGACTTCTATTGTGATAATAATGGAGCTATCGCTCAGGCCAGGGAGCCGAGAGAACACCAGAAGGTCAAACACGTGCAACGGCGATTTCACATGATAAGGGAATGGAAATCCAAAGGTGAAATCAGAATTTGTAAGATCGGCACGGATGATAATGTAGTCGATCCTTTGACTAAACCTTTACCTCAAGTGAAACACAACAAACACGTTGAGGCAATGGGAATCAAGCATGTTGGAGACTGGCTTTGATATTCCCTGTACAATTGTTTTAATTAAACAGGGTTGATTTAATGTAAGACACTGTACTAAAACCATTCATTAATGGAGTAATTAATTTTTGTGTAAAATTATCATTCACTCCATTACTATTTAATTGTGGTATAGAATTAAATAATGAGTCCATTCGATTTACGGAAATATTTAAAACAGGGTATCAAGACCATGTCTTGGATAAAGAAACACCTGTTAAGTGAACATGGAATATTAAATCAGAAAGTATCCCTAATCGAGGTCATCTAACAGGTGGACGATTGATGACCGCAATAGATTAGTGTGTAGTATGATTTACAGCACCATTTCTTGTGCTGCAAGGATGTGATAGTCATAAATCTTTTGCACTGGTATAGTTTAGAACTGTACTGGATAAGACCTATGAGAAAAATATAAGAAAATTAAATTTTGTCATAAGTACATTTCTCATTATGGCTATCGGAACTTATTTCCTCAGACCATGAGTACTGTGAAGTTTTCTTGTTTGAGTACTAGGCTCTTTGATGTTTCCTAACGTCTGCCATAGCTGGGGATCATAACGGGAACACTCGGGAGTCTATGTCCTCTCAGTAAGAAGAACTTACAATACAAGACTAGGATTGTCCCCCTACTAACAATATGAAAAATGTTTTGTTGTTTAAAAGGCCGCTCGAAGAGTGAGACTGTAAAATGCATGGCCATGCTCATATGGATTTTAGAAATCATCTGCTTATTGACACTCGAACTCGGAGATCGAGAAACACTTCTGAACGTAATAAGGATGACAAAGAATCTTACCTTATAGTTCACGAAGAAACATTAAGTGACAAAGGAAATGAGCTATACACAATATGCACACTTGTCCGGAAGGACAAGTGGGAGATTGAAAGGAATGGTGTCCTTCCAACAAGTGTATTATTCCGGTAGAGGGTTCAAAATTATTACAGAGCTAATTCTTCAATAAGGTCAAGTGATCGGAATGCTTAGGTGGAGGCCGTTTCCGATCAGTAATATCAAGGTACAATTAATATTACAACTTAATCTTAACTGAACCCTTCGGGTCGAACCCAATCGAATCTCCGATCCGAGACGTCGAAATAATCCGAAAGGATTTAATGAGTCGACAGAGTTTTACGAATACAGACGTCGAAAATCGAGCCTAGGACGTCGATACTGAGCGTCGCAAAATCACAAGCAACAAGTATGAGCGTAGCCGTAGCTAGGCTAGGCTAGCTCGTAGCATGCCTAGGTGCACCATGTGTGTGCTAGGCGCACCATGGTGTGCTAGTCACCGTCGCAGCCTAGGCGGACCCTAGCAGCCCATCGCAAGCTAGCATGGGTGCCTAGGTGCGCATGGCAGCCATCGCAAGCCACACAGGCACCAGGCAACCCATAGCAGCTAGCAAGTGTGCTAGCAAGGTGCCTGGGTGCATATGGCGCCTATCGCAGGCCATGGCAGCACCAGGCGCACCATCGCAAGCTAGGTGTTGCGTGCGTGCGTGCCTGGCTTGGCAGCACCATCGCAAGCACCAAGTGCTGGCATGGTTGGCTGCCTGGCAATGGCGTGCCATGTGCGTGTGCTTGAGTGCTAGCCTTCGCATGGCAGCACTAAGCATCGCAGCACATGCGAGAGGCTGAGCGTCAACGTGATGCCAGGCCTCGCACAAGCAGCCTTGCACCACAGGCGCATTGATGCATGTGGGCTGGCAGTGCATGGTGCGTGGCGCATGGCTGGTGCGTGTGCGTGCAATGCCTGGCTAGGTGCTAGGCAGCAGCACCACGCATGCATGTGTGTGTGCGTGTGCGTGTGCGCATGCCTCGCACCAAGCACAAGCAGTGCCAGGCACTGGCTAGTACTAGCGTGGCGTGGTGCCAGTGCATGTGGGCGTGGGGCGTATGCGCATGATGCGAGGATCGGTGCGGCAAGCATGCGTGGCTCGCTAGCAGAACGCATGCTGGTTGTGCTAGCGATGCGATGCGAGAGGGAGATGCGTGGTGCGATAGGCAGTGCTAGGCTGCCAGCAGCAGCAGCGCCTTGCACTGGCCAGCACCAGCGCCTAGCATGGCCTAGCACCAGGCGTGCGAGGCAGCTGGGAAGCACCATTCTAGCTGGCTGGGCTGGCCAGCGCCATGCTAGCTGGTGTGCTAGCTGGAAGCAGCCCAGCATGCCCATGTGGTGGCGGTTTAGGTGAAGGGGTGGGGACCAATCTTGGGCAAGGCCTTGAGGAGCAAAGCAATGGTCCCCCCACCCATTCATGGTCCTCACCTAACCTTCTCTCTCTATTTGACACTTGTTGAATTTTGATTAGTTTTGTTTAATAATTTATTTTAGAAATAAATTAATTAGCAAAATACATTCTCCCACATTGGTGGAGGATGAAAAATCAAGGGATCATTTCCCTATAAATACCAAGCTTGGTATTGGGATTTGAAATAACCTTGAGTGGAATTAAAAAGGCAACTCTGGAAAAGAGTAAACCTTCGATTCGTAAAACTAATAGTTAATTTTGTCTGGGTCTTGACTAACCTTCAAGACTTAGGACGCTCGGGTCGGGTCGGGTCGAGGGTAAGATCCGTCAGAGATCTCGTCTTTTCGGGATTTTGAAGTAAGAGCTCTTTAGTAGCGAAGCACACGTCAAAGGTATAATTCTTGTCCTTAATCTTGTTTGATTAAGTTTATTATGCTTGTTTAATTGCTTTAATTAAGGGGCGGGTCTTGGTGGGTTTCCTTCCGCGTAGTGTCGGGTCACTACGAAACCCTACAAATACGTAGCGAAAGCTCTTTATGATTTGATTAATTGATGCATTGTTAATTGATTGTTGTGTTTTACCCTAGAATATTATTTATTGGTAAACCTATACCCTTGGCCTTTTATTATTGATTTCCTCCCTTATTCAATTTGCCTTAGTTTAATTATTTTCCTTTAGTTTAATTCTCATAAAAACAAATTGGTTACTTGATAATTTAGATTATATTAATTAATTAGGAATCGAAAGACTTGTTTCCTTGTGGATTCGACCCTACTTCCTTATCTATTTTAGTTAGTGGTTTTAAGAATTACTTTAGATTAGGTGATACGACTTTAGCCTGTCAAAATTTGGCGCCGTTACCGAGGAAGCGGTTTTGTTTTTTATTTCTAATTATTTCTGTAGTCTAGATTATTTTCTTTAGTCTTGGAGAACGCAAGTTCTTTGAGAAAAATTCTCGTATCTGTTTGTTAAGTTTTGTGTTTATGCCCAGGAGTTCTAGATCAGGTTACATTCCATTTGATCCTGAAATCAAACGTTCTTTTCATAGACAAAAGAACCTTTTTAAACAGGTACGAGCTACTTCCAAGGGCGATACACCTTTGGAACCCCCATCTGATTCTAGTGACACAGAAGTTTCTTTAGAACCAGAATCAGTGATGGCTCAACCACCTCGCAAGCTCAGCAATTATTTGCAGCTGTTTCTTGAAGATTTTCCACACCTTGCTCCTACACTTGATCTCAAGGGAGTACAATTCGAGATTAAACCCCAATTTATTACTATGATCGAAAGGAAGAAATTTAGCGGAGCTAAGGGTGAAGATCCAAATCTTCATATTTCAGATTTTTGCCAATATTGCAACACTATTAGGCAAGCTGGGGTCACGTAGGACCAAATCAGGGAGATTCTTTTTCCCTTTTCTTTATGTGGTAAAGCTAAATTATGGTACAATGGATTAAATAGAACTGTACTTGGTATTACCGATTGGGATACTCTTGCTTTGAATTTCTATAATAAATACTACCTTGGAGAGAGGACAACTTTGTTAAGGAGTTCAATCCAAAATTTTGCCCAAGATGTTGATGAAAGTTTATATGAAGCTTGGGAAAGATTTAAGGATTTGGAAAGAGAATGCCCACATCATGGTCTAGCACAGTGGCAGATAATTTAAGCCTTCTACAACGGGCTTGGAAATTCATCTAGATCAATTCTTGACTCAGCAGCCAATGGAAGATTCATGAATCTCCAAGTAGATCTAGCAGGAACAGTTATTGAAGAAATGGCAATTCATAATTCCCAATACGGGAATCCAAGAGGTTTTGCAAACAAGGGAAAACATAATGTCGATTCTGTATCCTTTGTGCAGGATCAATTAACCGCAATTTGCCAAAAATTAGATAATATTATTACTGCTATTCCTAATTTCGTAGCTAATGTTTCTTCTGTTAATAACAATACTAATGATGTTTTTTGTGAAAATTGTGGAATCGTAGGTCATTGGGAACAAGATTGTAGGAGTTCCATGGAGCAAGTTAATGCCTTCCAAACGTATAGGCAAAATAACCCATACTCCAAATATAATCCTCGTCTCCGAAACCATCCAAATCTTTCTTACCGGAGTACCAATGTGCAAAACCCTCCACCTCCACAACAACCACAACAAAAAGCACCACAACAAACACAGCAAAAATATTACCAACCTCCTAACCAAAGGGCCCAACCACAAAATCCACCTCTACCTACTGACCCTACCTTGTCAGAAATTAGAACGATGTTAGCAAGTATGAAAAAACACATGCAAAGTAAGGATACACAAATTGATTCAATCTTAGCCCACAGTAAAATTATGGATAATCAAATTGCGCAACTTTCCTCTACTCTACAAACTCGCGAGTAGGGAGCCCTACCATTGTAGCCAGTACAACCTACAGATCATGCAAATGCTATTACTCTGAGGAGTGGTTCACACTATGATGGGCCTCCTATGCATATGGATGATGAACCTGTTTTAACAAAAATTTCTAATCCTAACTCTGTTATACCAAATGATCTTGTTACTAGCCCTGCAGGGCTACATGGTAAAACTAACATTTCTAATGATACATTGCAGGGTACAACTCCAAAGAAAGTTACAACTCAAGACAGGAGTGGAGATGTAAAGAAACCATTTATCAAAATACCTTTCCCTAATAGGCAATTGAAGACTAAGTTGGATAAGTAGTTTTGTAAGTTTCTAGAGGTTGTGAAAAACTTGCAGGTAACAATTCCTTTCACGGAGTTAATTACACAAGTTCCTACATATGCTAAATTTATGAAAGATATTTTGACTAGGAAAAGAGCCTTTAGTGAGGTAGAGACTGTAGCTTTTACAGAGGAATGTAGTGCTTTATTGCTAAATAAATCTCCACCTAAATTAAAGGATCCTAGCAGTTTTTCTATTCCTTGTCATATTGGTAATGTCTTCATCGATAAAGAATTATGTGATTTGGGTGCTAGTGTTAGTCTTATGCCATCGTCTCTATGCTCTAAGATGAATATGGGTGATTTAAAAGTTACTAACATTACTTTGCAAATGGCAGACCATTCTGTTAAATACCCTTTAGATATTCTAGAGGATGTCCCTGTTAGAGTTGGTAAGTTTTTTATCCTTGTTAATTTGTTGTTTTAAACATGGCCGAGGATACACAAATTCCAATAATATTAGGTAGACCTTTCCTCCACACTGCAGGAGCCATTATTGATGTAAAAAATGGAAAACTAACTCTATCTGTCGGAGATGATAATATCACCTTTAATTTATGGAAATTAAGTTTTGAAAGGTCCTATGTTAGAGGAAAATTGTTGTAGTATTGATGTGATTGATGTGATTGATGTTATTTGTGAAGATAGCTTACCACAGATCCTTGCGAGGGATCCCTTGGAGGAAGTACTTTGTGGTGATTTTACTACAAGTGATATTGGTATTTGGAGCAGAGAGGTGGATGCTATAGAGAAAGCTCTTGCACTCGAAGAACTTGACCCTACAGAGAGCAAGAAGGTAGTAAAATTAGTTCAAGAATCAAAACCTGCAGAGGTTAAGAAACCTGAACTAAAACCTATCCCTTCTCATTTAAAATATGTATTTCTTGATGAGCAGGAATTAAACCCTGTGATCATTAGTACTGCACTTGATGACCCACAAATTTCCCAACTTCTTGAGGTTCTTCGAACCCACAAAAGGGAAATTGGGTACAGTATTGATGACCTCAAGGGTATTAGCCCTGATTTTTGTATGCATATGATACACTTAGAGGACAATCATAAACCATGTATTCAACCCCAGAGAAGGTTGAATCCTAACATGTAGGAAGTAGTTAAGAAAGAGGTTATGTAATTACTTGATGCAGGTATTATCTATCCTATTTCTGACTCAAAGTGGGTGAGTCTTGTACAGGTAATTCCTAAAAAGGGTTGGATGACGGTGATTAAAAATGATAAAAATGAATTAATTCCCACTAAAATTGTAACAGAGTGGCGTATGTGCATTGATCATCGTAGATTAAATATTGCCACCAAGAAAGATCACTTCCCTCTCCCTTTTAATGATCAAATGTTAGAAAGGTTAGCTAATCATAAATTTCTTCTGCTATTTAGATGGTACACGGGATTTTTCCGAATTCCGATTCACCCTGAAGATCAGGAAAAGACCACATTTACATGTGCTTATGGTACTTTTGCATATCGTAGGATGCCCTTTGGTCTATGTAATGCCCGTGCTAATTTTCATCGTTGCATGATGAGTATCTAATCTGAGTTCATAGAGTCTATCATGGAAGTCTTTATGGATGATTTTAGTGTGTATGGGTCTTCTTTTGATGCATGTCTAGCTAATCTCACTAAAATTTTGAAAAGATGTGAAGAATGCAATTTGGTCCTAAATTGGGAAAAATGTCACTTTATGGTGACAGAAGGAGTGGTTCTAGGTCATATTGTATCTAATAAGGGTATACAAGTAGATAAAGCTAAGGTTTCTGTGATTGAGCAATTACCTCCACCAGCTAATGTTAAGGGGTTTAGAAGTTTCTTAGGTCATGCGAGGTTTTATCGTCGCTTCATCAAAGATTTTCTAAAATTGCTAAACCACTAACTCAGCTTTTACTCAAGGATGCCCCATTTGATTTTACTGACGAGTTTCTTGAGGCTTTTAACAGGATTAAGCAGGCTTTGATATCGGCACCTATCATATAAGCTCCCGATTGGAATCTTCCTTTCGAGATTATGTGTGACGCCAGTGATTTTGCAGTAGGATTCGTGCTGGGGACAAAGAAAGAACAAAGTTTTGCATGCTATTTATTATGCAAGTAAAACTTTGGATGAAGCCTAAATCATTTATGCCACCACGGAGAAGGAGTTTCTTGTTGTGATTTATGCTTTAGAAAAATTTAGATCATATCTAGTTGGTTCTAAAATTATTGTCTTTACTGATCATGCAGCTCTGAAATATCTTATAGCTAAGCCGGAAACAAATCCTAGGCTCCTCCGTTGGGTTCTCTTGATCCAAGATTTCAATGTAGAAATTAAAGATAAAAAGGGAGCAGAGAATGTGGTTGCAGATCACTTGTCGAGGATCAGGTATGATGCCGGGAAGGATTCTCTTCCTATAGACGATTCTTTCCCTGATGACCACTTGTTTACAATTGTAGAGCAACACCCTTGGTATGCCTATTATGCTAATTATTTGGTGGGTGGTACTCTACCTCCTGATTTGTCCTACCAACAGAAAAAGAGGTTCCTTTATGATGTTAAACATTATTTTTGGGATGATCCTTTTTTGTTTCGTGAGTGTGCAGATGTACTATTTCGCTGGTGTGTTCCCGAATGGGAATTTCATGGTGTACTTACAAGATGCCACAACTCACCATATGGAGGACACCATGGTCCCACTAAGACAGGCATGATATGCCTCAAACAAGTATTTTGGAAGTTGAAATTTTTTATGTTTGGGGTATTGATTATATGGGACCTTTTCCCTCATCAAAAGGGAATCGTTATATCCTTGTCGCCGTTGATTACATGTCTAAGTGGGTTAAAGCCATTGCCACACCCACCAATGATGCCAAGATGGTTCATAAGCTTTTCACGAAAACTATTTTTCCTAGATTTGGAGTCCCTAGAGTCGTAATTAGTGATGGAGGATCTCATTTTCATGAGCGAAAGTTAGATACCCTTCTCAAAAAGTGTGGTGTCTAACATAGGATGGGTTTAGCTTACCATCCCCAAACTAGTGGCCAAGTTGAGGTTTCTAACTGTGAGATTAAGGCTATTTTAGAGAAGGTGGTAGCAAAGTCTAGGAAGGATTGGAGCGATAAGTTGGATGACACTCTTTGGGCGTATAGAACTGCATTTAAGACCCCCATTGGTACTTCCCCCTATAGACTTGTGTATGGGAAAGCATGTCACCTCCCAGTGGAATTGGAGTATAAGGCTTATTGGGCAATTAAAGAGCTCAATTTGGATGCTAAGTTAGCGAGAGAGAAGAGGTTACTTCAACTTAACCAACTAGATGAGTTTAGGTTGATGACCTATGATAGTGCACGTGTCTACAAGGAGAAGACCAAGAAATGACATGACAAGATGATCTTCTGATATCAGGTTTTGTTGTTCAATTCTAGACTTAAACTGTTCCCAGGAAAGTTAAAGTCAAGGTGGTCGGGTCCTTTCATTGTTAAAAAGGCAAACAAATTCGGTTCTATGGAGTTATATGATGAACAAGGTGGTGATTTTAAGGTAAATGGCCAAAGATTGAAATTATACCATGAAGGGGCTACAGTTGGTGCAGTTGAATTATTTCACCTAATCGGTTCTATCTCGTCTTGAACGACATATGGTAAGAAGGTCATGCAAGACCTAGATAAACCAGCGCTTTGCAGGAGGCAACCCGTATTTTCTTGCTTTATAGAAAAAATTTTCCCTTATTTTTTGTCTTTTGAGAGGAAAAGAGGAGGGAATTTAATGTGTTTTAGAGTATTTTGTACAGGTTGGAGAAAAAGAGTTAGCCAAATTTTGAAGAGAAAAAGAAAAAAATTCAGACTGACAATACTATGGCGCGCCCGATGATGGGCGTTAGAACGGTCGCACATTCCACACTCAATCAAATAAATTTATAAATCCTAAAACTAACCCCTAAACAAGTCTAGTGGTAAGTTCGGAGTCGAACCACAAGGAACGGTAATGCTAGATTGTTCTTAATCTAATGCCTAAGCTATGCCGAAGTCGATTTACGGATAAAGGACACTACAACTACACTAAAACACATATAAAGAACAAGGTATGATAAAGTCTACTAGGGGAAAAGATCCACTTAGAACAATTAATAAGCTAATGAGAATCCATTTGATAATCAATCATGCAAAGAAATAATTATAATGAGAATTAACTACACTAAAAAGTAATCTCTCAAATTCCTAGCCTAGATCCCTCATTGACTAGGTGCGTAGAAGAAAATTACCCAAAATGCAATCAAATATATCAATTCTAATTCACAATCCCTTGTCAAACTAAAACCAATATGCAATTAAGTGTGCTATCATGGGAGATCAATCCAATCTAAAACAAACAACATGCCAACATCAATTCAATCAATTTAATCACACAATTATCATCAAATTTATCTCAAATAACTCAAATAATCATTACAAAGCCTCACTCAATACCTAGTAGAAGGGAAACTACTCAAGCATAATGAAAGCAACTAAATAAAGCAATAAGAGAAGAGAAAGTAAGAAATGCTCATTGATATAAGATGGAGATCTTCAAATTCCTCATTTGATTATCCAAAATCCATGAAAACCATTGTGCTCCTCACTTTCTCTCTCTAAAATTTTGAGAGTTTCTCTCTCTAAAACCTAAAACTAACCTAAAATCTGTTCTAAACTTAAAAAAATCTCTTTCTTTAATGAGCAAAAAAAATCTATTTATACCCCTTACAAAATTGCTTAGGAAGCTCCGCAAAAAGTCAGCTGAAACGGGAAAAGGTCCGACCGAACTCTGGGTAGGTTCGGTCGGACTCAGGGTAGGTTCGGCCGAACTCAGGGTAGGTTCGGTCGAACCTCCCTGATCCTTGTTTGGTCGAACTTTCCTGGTTCGACCCCTCCTGTAAACATGCTGAAAACTTGGTTGAAACTGCCTTGGAGGTTCGGTCGAACTTTTCAAAAGTTTGACCACACCTTGGTTAGACCGAACCTCTTAGAGGTTCGGCCACACCTCCTCTTGAACTTCCTCTTCTTGCTTCCTCTCCTTCCCTTTTGCTCCTCTTGTCTTTGTCCATGCCTCCATACTTGGCCAAGGTGCCTCCTACTGTGCTTAGGACCGCCATGGAACCTGCAAACGATAGCAAAGATAACGAGAGCATGGGGATGATAAAATTATGCATAAAGATTATCAAAACAAGCGCAAATAAGCATACTTTTCATCCATAAAAAAAAAGGAAGCCATAAGAGGAGAAAAGAGGTAGAAAAACCTAAGAAAAACAGGAGAAAAGAGACCAATACACTACCCCTAAGGGTAACATAAATGTCACTCATCAAACACCCCCAAGCTTAACTTTTGCTCATCCTCGAGCAAAACAAAACAAACACAACGGAAAACGATGTATTTTTTTTTTTTAAAAAAAAGAATAAAATAAAATAAAACTAGAAGAGAAAGAATATACACTAACTCACTTTTGTAGGAATCACGAATGCATTTAGCGCATGCATCAAGCACTTTAAACCCCATAGATCGCTCTAGAGGACGAGTATGCTCTCGTAAGGGTATCCTAAGAGTTTAACCCATAACTCTTGACAAAAATCAAGGCAAAGCAATAAACAAATAGATAAAATAAATTGAAGTAAAAGAGAGGTTACAAGCGTTCTTAAGTGGATTTTACAATGGAACAAGCACTAAAGAATGTCAATCTTTCTAAAAAAAAATAAAGGTATGCACGTTCTAAGATGTCCAAGGTTGATTGAAACATAGCATATGCTAAGCATAGAGAACTAACGGAAACATATTCCACCTTTTGTTCCAACTAATCAAACCACAACCTCTCTACAAGTTTCAAATCCACTTTCAAGTTAGCTTCTCATGATTCCACGAAGGAACCGGAAAATAAGTAAGAAATTCAAAACATGAGAAGGTTACCCAACATCTTGGCTATGCAAACTCGCTCTATAGGCTTGATTCCTATTTCCTGCCACAACTAAATGACTTAACCCTCTAGGATCAAAAGGACTTTCAAGGTTGTAATACACAGGCTAGGAGAGTAAAGGTGTGGAAAACTTTTGAAATTGGTGGTAAACCTACATGTGAAGCTCGGGTGGAACTTTTTCCACAAGATCCTAACGAATCCAAAACAAAAGTACCAACTATGCTCATAAAATAAATTTCCCCCAAGCTTATTTAAAACAAACTAACAAAAATAGGGAAAAAAAAAAAAAACTATAACAAAATCATTTTGTGCTTTTCATTCTTCTTTTACCTTTTTTTTCGACATTTTTTTTTCATTTAAAAGTCCTTGCCTCTTTAACTTTGGACGACTTTTTCTCAAAATGCATTTGCTTTTATGCACAAACTTATATACAACACATACTTGCTTTGCAAATAAACTCATAATTCTAAACTTGCACCATAAACAATAAAACAAGCTCGAAAACTAAATTGCTTCACAAAACTAAAGGTAGAAAGTGAAACCAAGGCTTCAAGGCTTGTATTGTGGCTAGAGAAAAGAAGGAATATGGCTCAAAAGGGCTAGCAAGAGGGGCAAATATAAACTAAACTCAAAAATAGAAAATCTATCCTATAAAAAGAGAAATTCCTTTGTCATCCCCTAAAGTGGCACGGTCGCGATCTTGGGAGCTAAAAGTCAAGTTCTAGATACGAGAATGCAATAGCCAAGGATTCAAATATGCCGCTCAACAAGGTATGATGAAGGCTTGAACAATTTACCTCACTAGGGATAGCAATAACTAACTCTTGATTTCATATCCACCATAGAGAGCAACTCCATGTTACCACAAGCAAGTGAACTAGGGCTTCATGGTCTCAAAGTTCTTAACAACTACCTTAGCATATCATATCCTAGAGTCAACCTAACACATTCTCAAATCGTGCATACCTTTATAATTTAGGAATAAGGACATTCAAGAATACAAGTCCAAGTGTATTATGTCAAAAGTAAGAACAAAACAAAACACATTGTAAATTTGCCTTGATAGAAACAAAATCTTTTTGGAATTTTCAAAATAAAGAAAATGGAAATGCATATACAAATGTGCATGGCATATATGAATCAAAATTCCACCAAACATGATAGAATACCCTCCCCCAAGCTTGAATGAGGCAACATGCTCAAACTTTAAACCAAAGAATCCATGGGAGGAGAAAAGAAAGAAAGTCATCCAACCAAGCAACATATGTCCAACAAGTCACAAATCATTAGAGGAAGAGCAAGGAAGGATATTACCGGATATTAGGTGGGTATAGTACCCGCAAATGACCCAATTAAATCTTCTTGAAGCCGACTACCTCTAAAATTGAATCTTGTTTTCCATGTGCTAGCAAAAGTGGAGTCAAACTTCCTTGCTTCTTGATCCAAACCAATGCATAAGAGTATATTAAGTTATGTACCTAGCACCAAGCACACAAACATTTCCATGAGGCCAAAAACTATTCTAAAAATAAAAAAAAATGAAAGCAATAAACACGGGTTACTTCCCGAGAAAGGCTTGCTTAAGGTCCAAGCTTGACCGCTCTAGTAAATAATATTGCAAGGATCGTAAGAGCTTATCAAATGCACTACTACACATTTCATAAGAAAGAAGGTAGGAAAATGACGGGAAGATAACGTGCAACAAGGATAGTGCACGCAAATGAGGAGAGAGATGCCAAGAAAAAGAAGAAGAAGAATCAAAAGAAAATTCAACAAAAGAAGAAGAAGAAGAAGAAGAAAAAGAAAAGGAAGGCAAACTCTCCTTAAAATGTTTTTTGGTGGCAAAATCACCCTTTTCCTCAATAATCGATGAGTGGGGAGCTTGAAGATCACAAATAGAAAGAGGGTCCCCAATAGGCTCTTTGAGAAAAGAAGGGAGTGACATGGGATAGGAGGGAACATGATCAAATTTTCTTGAAAATGGAATATGATGACGTGGGGGGATAGGAGAAATGGTCTCACAAATGATCTCATTTTCACCACCTTGCCTCTCATCACTAATAAGGGATTGAAAATTAATCATTGAATTCTCAAAAGAAGAACACTCGTGATCTACATCTCCCTCAAACAGCCAATCTCCAAGAGAAACAACCTCATCTTCCAATTCCCTATCACGACGATAAACAACATTTCCCTTAGAAATCTGAAAGCCTAAGATCTCAAAACCATGCATGAATGGATGCAAATTCATCTCGAATTCATCTCTTTCCCATGAAGCATTCTCAATGAACCCACTCAAAATGTCATTATTTTTCATTTGAACCTCACAAAATAAATGGGACATAATCTCAAATGAGTCCAAATACTCATGAATAGAGGAATCACAAACATGCACTTGGTCAAAATAAGAAAGAGGGTTTTGATTCATAAAATCATCATTTAATTCACTCTCAACTCTCTTTCCTTCACTCAAAAGCTCATTGTTGTCTTCCTCACAATCTTTTGATTGCACAAAAACATCATCATCATCATCTTCAATACACACATGGGATTTGAAAGATTCAAGATCATGCAACAAAGATGACAATTGGCTTTCTAGCTCTTCCTTTCTCCTTATTACCTCCTCAATACGCTCTTCACTCCTATTCATCATCTCCAATTGACTTCTCATAGAATTTAAAAACAACTCCTTACTTGGCCCAAAAGTAGAATCAAGCTCAACACACCTAATAAGGGATTCTAAATAATCAATCGGACACTCACAGGATGAAGAAAATTGAGGGTTAACAAGGGGAGGAGGATCACAACCAAGATTGTAAGCATCAACTTTAGAAGGATGAGTATAATCATCATCACGGGGAGAGGGGGCACAATCAAGCATATAAGATTCATTATTGGGAGAAAAAGGTACATCACAAGAAGGCATGCTAAATAATGAAGAATAATGAAACACACCATGCTCAACAACATTGGAATGCACCTCATCATCATGAACAATAGGGGAAATAGAGTTGAAATCATTTGTTCTAGGTTCACTAATGAGATCATGTGACAAATCATGGGAATGCATGCTAACATTAGAAGAATCGACACATTGCACATCAATATTAGAAACATGATTTTCCTTATTGTAAACATCCCTAGCAAACCATACATAAAAATCCCAAGCATCATCAGTTGATAATGCTTTAAATTCACCATTATACATGCTTTCAACAATATCCCTAGTTTGCTTATTCAAACCAAAATAACAAATCTCAGAAGCCTCCCAAAGACTATAACAATTACGATCTACAAGTCCCTCAAGTCTATTGAAATAATCACAAAAAGGCTCATTATCATATTGAGGAAATGAGAAACATGCCATTTTTTAATTTTTTTAACAAAAACAATCAAACAAACAAAAAATAAATAAACAAATAAAAAAAAGTATACACAAAGACCTAGACTCAAGCAATCAAAAACAATCAAGCATTGACATCGTTCCCCGGCAACGACGCCATTTTGACGGGCGTTAGAACGGTCGCACATTCCACACTCAATCATATAAATTTATAAATCCTAAAACTAACCCCTAAACAAGTCTAGTGGTAAGTTCGGAGTCGAACCACAAGGAACGGTAATGCTAGATTGTTCTTAATCTAATGCCTAAGCTATGCCGAAGTCGATTTACGGATAAAGGACACTACAACTATACTAAAACACATATAAAGAACAAGGTATGATAAAGTCTACTAGGGGAAAAGATCCACTTAGAACAATTAATAAGCTAATGAGAATCCATTTGATAATCAATCATGCAAAGAAATAATTATAATGAGAATTAACTACACTAAAAAGTAATCTCTCAAATTCCTAGCCTAGATCCCTCATTGACTAGGTGCGTAGAAGAAAATTACCCAAAATGCAATCAAATATATCAATTCTAATTCACAATCCCTTGTCAAACTAAAACCAATATGCAATTAAGTGTGCTATCATGGGAGATCAATCCAATCTAAAACAAACAACATGCCAACATCAATTCAATCAATTTAATCACACAATTATCATCAAATTTATCTCAAATAACTCAAATAATCATTACAAAGCCTCACTCAATACCTAGTAGAAGGGAAACTACTCAAGCATAATGAAAGCAACTAAATAAAGCAATAAGAGAAGAGAAAGTAAGAAATGCTCATTGATATAAGATGGAGATCTTCAAATTCCTCATTTGATTATCCAAAATCCATGAAAACCATTGTGCTCCTCACTTTCTCTCTCTAAAATTTTGAGAGTTTCTCTCTCTAAAACCTAAAACTAACCTAAAATCTGTTCTAAACTGAAAAAAATCTCTTTCTTTAATGAGCAAAAAAAATCTATTTATACCCCTTACAAAATTGCTTAGGAAGCTCCGCAAAAAGTCAGCTGAAACGGGAAAAGGTCCGACCGAACTCTGGGTAGGTTCGGTCGGACTCAGGGTAGGTTCGGCCGAACTCAGGGTAGGTTCGGTCGAACCTCCCTGATCCTTGTTTGGTCGAACTTTCCTGGTTCGACCCCTCCTGTAAACATGCTGAAAACTTGGTTGAAACTGCCTTGGAGGTTCGGTCGAACTTTTCAAAAGTTTGACCACACCTTGGTTAGACCGAACCTCTTAGAGGTTCGGCCACACCTCCTCTTAAACTTCCTCTTCTTTCTTCCTCTCCTTCCCTTTTGCTCCTCTTGTCTTTGTCCATGCCTCCATACTTGGCCAAGGGTTCTCCTACCGTGCTTAGGACCGCCATGGAACCTACAAAAGATAGCAAAGATAACGAGAGCATGGGGATGATAAAATTATGCATAAAGATTATCAAAACAAGCGCAAATAAGCATACTTTTCATCCATAAAAAAAAGGAAGCCATAAGAGGAGAAAAGAGGTAGAAAAACCTAAGAAAAACAGGAGAAAAGAGACCAATACACTACCCCTAAGGGTAACATAAATGTCACTCATCACCCGACTGGGCGAGCATCCGCCCGACCAGGCGCGAGAGGAAGTCCGTAAACGAGCAATTTTGCCTGATCGGGCAAGATGGTGCCCGATCGGGCGCGAGAGAAAGGAAGATTTTAGCCTAAAAAATCGCCCGATCGGGCGAACATCCGCCTGACCGAGCGCGAGAATAAAGTTCGAAAAAGAGTTAAATTCGCCCGACCGGGCGCGAGAGGAAGCAAACATGAAACCTGAATCTCGCCCGACCGGGCGCGAGCCCAGCAAATTTCAATTCGTTAGATCACCCGACCGGGCGAGAGGCCGCCTGACCGGGCGCGCCTATACCTTCCTTCGTCATTTTCTTCTTCTTTCTCATTTCTTCTTCTTTCTGTCTTTTTTCTTACTCTTTCCTTCATAGTTTCTCTCTCTAAAACTTAATTTTTTCTACCTTCTCTCTAAGATCTCTCCTCCAAATCTCACCCAAACTCAGATATTTTTACATATTCCTTCTCCTCTCTTCACCCTCTTTATTTTTATCCTAATTTTGTGTGTTTTTGAAACAAATAAAATTGTCATATATTCAAGATGTTTGGAAATAGGGCAAGAACACAAGGATGGCATGGTTCAGGCTCAAGTGCACTAGTCGACCCAGAGCTACAACTACCTCAGTGGCCGACGATCAAGATTGCAACTTCGCAACAGCGTGAACGGCTCATCTACCTCTACGAACGGGAGGTAAATCCTTCTCGGTGGTTACACCGAGACACCCTTCAATCTCTAGGGTTATATGAGCATGTTAGACGTTTCATGAATGATATAGGCATGAGAAAATTTGTTGATATGCACTATCCCACTTACAGAGAAATAACATGTGAATTTCTTTCCTCCTTGAAAGTGGTTCAATCAAATAATGGTCCTATTTTGCATTTTAGGTTGAATAATAGAAATGTTAGTTTAACCTATGTTGAATTTGCTTCTTTGTTTGAACTTGATCCTCATCCTCCCACCCAATGGCATGAAGATTATAAGGCATGATATATATCTTACCCTCGGGAAAACCTTGCCCAAATTTACAACATGCTAGCGCACTTCCTTTCCACCACCCCGTCCCTAAAATCTTCCAAAGATTTTCGGGGACTTGTTTCCTAGCTCGCCATGAACCTCACAACGCCCAAACCAACGAGCTAGCTATCCTAGGTCATTATGTGTATGGGTACGGGAAATTGAACATTGCTCGTTATATTATTACCCATTTGAGTAGGCACGCCAATGCCTGTAGCAACAATGCCAAGACCCCTATCCATTGTGGCGGCCTAATCATTAGGATAGCGATTAAGACGGCGGGGTTTAATGAGTCTAGATATGAGGGGGTCACCAACTGTGGGGGGGATACTCTTATGAACTTGCCGTACTTCCAATTTTTGAACTGGGTTAAGCCTAATCGTAGCAAAGTTCTAGAGTGGCTTGTAAGGTTAGGGAAGGATTACACACTTGTTTTCCCTCTTCCTAACCCCGAGCTGACTTCCTTTCCCCCTGGGCAAGAGTCTTACACTTACGATATTCTGCTCACCCATGCCCAGGGCCGAGCACAGCCTCGACCGCGTGCCTCATCACCACCACATCCACACCCTGATGTACCACTACCACCACCTCATGTACCTCGATCACCCCCTAGACCTGACTCCGAGACTATTTGGGACCTTTAGAGCATAGGTCAGGCTATAGGTCGCGTAGAGCAGGCCCAGGGAGACCTTAGGATGATGGTTGGCTCTCTTGATCAGAGGTTAGGGTACGTTGAGAGGAACTAGGGTAGGGCCCTCTTTCCCATGTATGATGACTATGCTCGTCGGGGTGTTATCCCTGACGATGTTATTTACCCCGACTGGTACCAGCCACCACCCCAGGGATATGTGGATCCCACCTTCCATGGCATTTACACTTACTATTCCACATTTGTTGGCTATGGCCGAGACTTTCCTTTTGGGGGGATGAGGGGAATGTTATCCCTAACTATTTTGGTGGTAGTTCTTCTGGTGGTGCAGGTGGTAGTGGAGGTGGTGCGATGGATGAGGATGGTGAGGATTAGCCATGCTGGGCTAATTCCCGAGTCAATGAGGATATTGTCTGATTTTGGCTTGGGGAGATTTTTGGATGTAGGTATCTTTTTCTTCTCTCTCTTTTTGTTTTTGATGTGTATAGTTTAGTTTTATTGCTTTCTAGGTTAGATTTTATTGCTTTGAAAAATTAAAAAAAAATACAAAAATACGATCCAATGAATGATAAATCATACTTCCCTGTGCCCTATACATGAAAATTATTTTGATTCTTGGTATATGATGATGAGTATTATGGATAGGTTAGCCATGATTTGATATTTGATTGCTTGGATGTCTTAACATGAGTCAATTTTGCCCAACTACTTGTGAATATAGTGCTTAACTAGTTGATTTGGTTAGGAATGTGTGTTAGTTCCTGGTATGTCAATGAAGTTGAGTATTGGTTTATAACTATGAGTAATATTTGTATGACTCATTATTATGCACATTGAGGATGACGAAGGCATTTGTTTTCTTAGGTAGCCTTCAGATGATATTAGATACTTTCGGCTTGGGGGAGTTTGATAAGTCTATTTTATATATATATTTATTCCTCGTCCCAATGGTCATAATTGTGTTTATTTGAGCTCTACGGAGCTACTTTTGTTACTAATATGCATTTTTTAGTGTTTTCATAGATTTGGTATTGTTTTATAGGAAATTGCTGATTTGGAGCATTTTCCTGGATTTATTGGAGCCACTACGAGTGTTGGAGTATGATCGCATTCATATGACCACATTCTGAAGCCCAGGACCGGTCGGAGTCATCCAATTGATGATTAAGGGCTCGGCGAAGAAGAAGAGTCCGGAGTAATGACCATGTATTCAGAACCCAAAGAGGAAATACGAACTAGGCTAAGAAACGGCCTAACTAAAGAAGTCTAAGTTTGCCTGGGAGCTCAACCCGTCAGGGCAAGCCCTCGCCCAAAGGCGCGCCCGGCAGGGCGAGGAAGAAGGAAGAGAGTAGTTGCTCGCCCGAAGGCGCGCCCGGCAGGGCGAGATGGCGCCCGACCGGGTGCATTTTCGAGTTTGTTTAGCACTTTTAATCTTCGTTTTAGCTTATGTTTTCTTAGTTTAATATAAATACTCTTTTGCAAGCGAGTTTGGGACCTTCTTTTCTCTCTCTCTCTCTCTCTCTACGTTTTTCATTAGAAAAATTCTTAGTTTTTAGTTTAGCTTTTATTGAATATTCTTGTTTTCTCCCTACACTTTTGATTTATACAATTCATTATTTCCGTTTATTTTGGTAACGATTTCTTCCCCCTTCATTTTCAGTAATTTAATTGCTTTGATTTAATATGCTTTGTTTAATTGCTTTGATTAGTTTTAGATATAATTATGTGTGAGTAGTTTTATACTAGGGTTTGTGGGGATCTATAAATAATATGAAGGGGTAATTTATTATTGTTGATTGTTAATGCTTTGGTTAATTTCCTATTGATTGAGTTACTGCTATGCAATTAGATTAGTGCTTGTTTAATTGTATGAGTTATGCAGTATTGATTCGAGATTCGAGAGATGAGAATTGATGTTTAGGCTGAGTTTCAATAGGCAGGTTAATTTATAAATGGTTAAGTCAAGATTCGAGAGATGCGATTTAATGCCGGTAGATTAATTCTGTGATTGTAATACGTAGTGAAAGCCCTTTATGATCTGATTAACTGATGCATTGATAATTTATTATTGTGTTTTACCCTGGAATATTATCTATTAATGAACTTGTACCCTAGGCCTTTTATTATTGATTTCCTCCCTTATTCAATTTGCCTTAGTTTAATTATTTATCTTTAGTTTAATCTCATAAAAACAAATTGGTTACTTGATAATTTAGATTATATTAATTAATTAGGAATAGAAAGACTTGTTTCCCTGTGGATTCGACCTACTTCCCTATCTATTTTAGTTAGTGGTTTTAGGAATTACTTTTGATTAGGTGATACGACTTTAGCCTGTCAGTTGGCTGATTATGTTTTTTTTATTTTTATTTTTTATATGTTCCTTTTGTTGGTTGCGCGCTATCAGACATCATTTGGTTAATATGTTTCTTTAGTTGGCTGATATCTTTATTTTGCTGGCTGATATGTATATTACTTATATGTTTATTTTTTTGCCTTACCAGTTGCTTTTGTTTGCTGATTTCATTCTTTTGTTGGCTGATATGCTTCATATGTTGGCTAATATGTTCCTTTGGTTGGCTGATAAGTACCTTTTGTTGGTTGATGTATTCCTCTTGTTGGCTGATATGTATCTTTTATTGGTTGATATATTTCTTTTGTTGGCTGATACGTTTTTATTAATGTTTGATATGTCCCTAATGTTGACTGATATCAGACATCAATTGTAACTCCCCCCAAATTTCCCTCTACGAAAATACCTGTATAATATGTATAATTATACCGTATAGATAGACTTAGGCGTATTACCGCCGCATGATTACGCAAGGCTACTCAAACTACTATTAAAGACTACAACTTCGCAACGGAAACTCAAACCTCTTTCTTTATTAATACTTAATAGAAATAGTAACCATTGTTATGTGCAATAAAAAATAAAAATAAAACCAACATCACTAAAATAAACTAGGTGAAGAATATCCCAGGAATCTCAAATGCTCATTTATTGACTCCACTTGAAAATAGTTAACACTGCTTACCATTAAGGTAAACAGGGCAAACCAAACCAAAACTAAAACGAATTAGCAAAATGTGTCAAGTACATTCAAGTGCAAGATAAGTAAACTCACTTTATTATCAAACATGCTTTTAAAACCAATCATGAAATTCCAATATTTATTTCTATAACTTAAACCTCATAAATCAAAACCAATTCTCAAGATTCTTGAACTAAATCCAATAACTCAATAATAATTTGAATAATAATTCAAGTGATAAAAAATCAATTCCACTTTTCAAAAACTCAATTCCTCTCCTAAGTGTTCACACTCCCCAAGCTAGTATCTTTGTATTTAAAGGCTATCCTTGAGGAAAGACTAGGTCATACAAAGTCCATTGTCTTAAATTAATTTGTGTGTTGGGATCAATATAATCATGCTTGTAAAGCTTTAATAATAATTCAATAGTTCCACTTTAAATCAATAATTCAATCCTTTATAATAAATCAACTCAAAACTCCTTTTTATTAAATTCCACGTGCTTTTGGAAATCAAACCTTTTAAATATGATAAATAATTCCATCATTCAAAACATGATATTAAAATCAATCCTTCAAATTTATTTATTAAAAACTTATATTAAAATAAATTATTCCAAACAAACATTATTTCATAATTGAAATCAATTATTTAATGTAATCATCATAAAAATCATACAAAACATTCTATTCAAATCAATCACTTTCAAAGGTATCTAGCCATCTAAATGTACCTTGATTCTCTCTTAGCAAACACACAAAGAACCTCAAGAACTCTTGACAAAAACACCCTACAATTAAATATAACCTTAATCAATATAAGGTCATCAAATAATCATAACATTTAAAATAAAAACCCCCAATTATATATACATAAATCTTATAAAAATTCTTTTCATAAACTTGAAATAATAAACTGATTTTATTTAACTAAAAACTCTCATAATAATTTTTATAAAACTCCCATAATAATAATAATAATAATAAAATTAATTAGGAGAAGAGAAGAAGAAATAGAAAACCAAAGAAGAGGAGGAGGGAGAGGCTCGACAAGGGGTAGCAGCACGCCGGCAGGTGGCCGCTGGTGGTGGTCGGCATCAGGGCTGGACGAGAAGGTGGCAGCCGACAATGGAGGTGGTTTGTGGTGGTGGTTGCCGCAAGAAAGTAAGAGAAAGAGAGAAGAGATCAGAATTAGAGAGAACGAAGAGAGCTCTTGTGTGAGTTTTTAGCTATGATTCAAGGGGTATTTATAGGCTAACTCACGCAAGAATTAAGGTAAGAAAATGTAGGAAGAATTAAGGCAAATTTTGTTTAAGGAATTACTTGGAAAAGAGAGCTAAAGAATTATGGAAAGTTTAGTTTTTTGGTGATTAAGCAATTAAGAAATAAGGTAAGTATGTAGTCATGAAATATTAAATGGTAAGTGGCTTTTCTTGGGGAATAATCAAGAATGGTTTAAGGTAAATAAAGAAGATGATCAAATATTTAGGAGATGGAAAATAGGAATTGAGGAAATAATAGAATTTAAGGAAGATAATTAAAATACAAGAATTACCAAAATAATTTTCTCGAAAATACCATAAGGTGGCCGAAAATATTGAGCCTTGTATGCTCATATTTTCGGACCTCTCTATTGGTTTTTAGGCTTTATTTTGCTAGATTTTAATGAATAAAAATTATTGTGTAAATAATATATTTTTTATAAAATAATTAATTAGAAAAATACCAATTATTCACTAATTAATTTAACTAAGAAAATCATATTTTCTTCACTAAGAAAATTCAAAAATACTAGCTTAATTATTAGGAAATTTCGGCCCTTTTAAATAAATAGGAATAAAATTTTGGCTTAATTAAAATTTCCAATATATATGTGTGTGTGTGTGTGTGTGTGTGTATATATGTATGTATAAAATAAATGTATAATAAATCTCATCCAAAATCCAAAATTAATTATTAAGTTTTGAAATGTTTTTTGGCGCCAAAGTTCAAAGATCATTTTGGCTCCAAAATTCAAATAGTAAATAAATTACTAAGATACACTTTTTAAAAAATACTAATTAATTAATTAGAAAATACGCCTTACAAATATGGAGTATTACATCAATTGGCTGATATGTTATTTTAATGGCTGATATGTGGACTTTGTTGGCTAATATGACTAACAACATACAATATACTTTCATTTCCTTGTTTCTCTCCTTTTTCCCCCTCTTCCTCTCTTTCTTTCTCTTGTTTCAATGAGAATGGGGTCATTTCATTTCCTTCTCTCTCTTCTTTTCCCCTCTTCCTCTCTTTCTTTCTCAAATCAGCCACAAATCCCATGCCACCCCACCGATCCCACCGTCCACCGAACCCACCGCACCCACTAACCACCAGATTACCTCCAAACTCACGCCAACTCGAACGACTCACACCACCACAGCCAACCACCTCCAAATTCACACCACCAAAGCCAACCACCTCCAAATTCACACCACCGTAGCCAACCACCTGCAAATCGCTCAAATTCAGCCAATGAATCAGCAGTAGTTTTGATTGCCGTAGTTCGATTTGGAACGAGAAGCTGATTTGGTGGTGCGATGGTGAAGCAATCGAAACGAATCATCACCCAAGAAGTAGGCAACAAATTTAGGATGTTAGAAGTAGTAGTTTAAGGAGATTTGGTGAAGCAATAGAATTAAGAAGAAGATGAAGAAGAAATGGCAGGATCTTTCGATTCAAAATACTGCTTCGATTTGGATGGGTTTCGATTGCCGTAGTTTCGATTCAAACTGAGAAGCCGCAATATCGGGCGCTTCGATTGCTTGAAGCGGATGGGTTTATGGTGATTGAAGAAGAGAGATTCGCCGCACGAACTATTGGGTGTGAACTGTCGCACCCATTAGTTTGTGTACATATAAATGTATATATATAATTTAACTTCTACTCATTGTCAAAATTTTGTGCAAAATTTTCCAGCCATTTTTTATTTAATAAAAAATTTAATAATACAATACATAATCCTAACTAATCAATAAAAATATATAATTTCTCCAACAATCCTAATCTTAGGTTTTTTATTTTTTAAAAAAACCTACTTCTCGGTAACTATTAAAAAATGTTAATTATCAAAAAGTAAAATAAAATCAAATAAATGTTCATCAAACGGTGTGTCGGTGAAATTAAGTCTATCAAAAATATGAAGGGTATAACTATATTTGAGTATATTGTACTATGGGTACTAATCTAAAATTTTCGTTTTGTATAAGGAATACATAGTATAAAATCTCATAGTCCATAAATTTCTTAGCATTTTTGGTATGGGTATAAGTTTTATAAATCATTTAAATACATGAGTATTATTTTCTGATAAATTATTGTTGAATTAACATTAAAATTCATTATAAAATTTCATAAAACCATGTGTGGCACAGGTGTTAATCTATTTTAGACTACTTGTCAAATCTGTTATTGGATAATGGATATGAAGGTGTATTGTTGCCTTGTTGGTGCTGCAACTAGCGGGTGAGTTTAAAGGGGATGAGTAATTTTCCCTCTCCTTGAATTTTGAAGTGATTTTCATTGTTGTGGGTTTTCTTGAGGAGAGGTTCATCAATTCGTGGTTTCGTCTGACCAGGCTCACCCAATATTTCTTGGAGCGCTTCCTAGGGTCTCACAGTTAGGCACAAGGAAATACATAAAAATGACACTTTTGTAAATAATGACATTTTAAGGGTACTACTGAGAGACAATATAGTACTATTGAACATTCTCAGTAGTACATTATATGATTCCAATAGTACAAAAGATACTCTGAGTAGTACTGAAAAAAACATCTCAATAATACTAATAATACAAAAGGCTATTATACAATTTTGTTTGTATCAAACGGTGATGTATTAGGACTTCCTCATATTTCGTGTAGTGTGAAACAAACGGATGTAGTATATTAAAAAAAATAAAACTCATGGTGGGTCTGTCTTTGATGACATAACCCTACACGCTACAACATTATTTGCTACAAGTTTTGCTTCTTAATTGTTATAGCTAAACGTGATCGTTTGAAATTGGCCAAGTAGTTGTTTAATGCCATCTATATTCCATAATTCTTTAATTTAACATGGGACTTGTTTTAATTAATAATTTCTAGAAGTAAATTCCGTGATGAATTTTCCATTAATATTATTACACTCATTGACTCCAATTGCACAAATCTGAACAACTCATTTATTTCTTATATAATATATTTGCATTGTTGTAAGGGCATTCGTTAATCGATGGACTAGCTCCATTCTAATTAAAACATGGAGACTTGTCAACAATGTTTCTAATCACAGACGAACTACTATTTTCATTTTGTGTTGTGCTACTCAGTTTACCACATCAACATTTATCGATGACAAAAGATAGAGGGATAAAACATTAATCCATGAGGGATTTTTTTTTTTTTTTAATAGGAAGAAAAAAGATTTTATTAATAAAAGATAGGAAGAAAAAAAAATTTTATTAATAAAAGATAATCAAACGACACTTACTAAAAATTGTATAGAAATATAAAATTTCAACCCAAATACATAGCACTAATTCATCTGAAGCAATACAAACTGTAAGTTACCACTAATTCATCTTGAAATCCACAATTGGATAGTCATTTAGGTGAAAATACTCATGTGTAGATACTTACAAAGATTATGAAACCCTAGATCTTCAATCCAAGCAAACGAAACAACAAAGATTTTAAAACATGTTAGAAGAACCACCATCTCAAGGATGGGATCTATTTATTGAAAGAAATAAATAAAATTGGGGCTTACCATGGGTAAGAACACCATTAGAAGCCCTTACAAAGATTCACAACTGAGCCCATGAAGAAAAGAAATGAAAGAGAAAGAGAGAAAAAGGATAAGAGTGAAGGAAAACCCTTAAAAAAACAGAAGAAACCAAGCAATTGTAGCTAGGAAAAATCCTCCCAAGGGAGAAACCCTACAGGGAACCAGATTAATCTGAGGGTTATTTCAACTTAAGAGAAATAGAGCTAGAAAATCCAAAGTATAGTAGATGTAAAGGGTTCCCATAAAATCGGCGAAGTACAACCAATCCATTCCCAAGATGATATTGAAGTCGCTTAACCCAATTCGATGAGATCAGACAAAAACACCTTTCCCTTGATCTCTAATGGTACACCCTTAAAGGTTTTGGAACACTGCACTATTACTCTCGTAGGAATAACTATAGGTACATCTATAACATCTACGGTGTTCAAACAGTGTGATAGTTTTGAAACAATGACTTTTGAAATAAAAGAAAAAGTTGTACCAGAATCAAACAACACTTTAACAGGAACAAAGTTAATAGAGAAATTATCAGTAATAGCGTACTACGTGGTATTAGCTTCGTGCCTATTTATCAAATTCAGTTTTCCTGGAGCTCCACTTTTAATTTCACCTAACTATTCCCATTATCGTTGCTTTTCACCCCATTTTGCTGTGGCCCTTTATTTCCTGCATAGTTGTTGCTTCCTTGAAAGTTCCTTTCAGCCCCTCCTTGATTGTTGCCCTACTTGTTTGAGTTAGGATCCTTGGAGAAGCACTCATATTCCCTATTGCCCAACTTGTTGCAAGCACGACAAGTAACCAAGTTACCGTTGCAGTCTCTACCAGGGTGATCATTCCTAAACCTCTTACAGTTATAATGCCTTGGTCCTTTATTATTTCCCTAGTTAGAGTTCTTAGCTCCTCCATTAAAGTTTTGCCCACCTGGACAATTGTTACCATGCACTAGGCGAAAACATGGAATACGCACTTGTTCAAACCCCCCATTTTGCACCGGTTTTGAACTGGCCCTTATTTGGGGGATACTAAAATCCCATACATTTTGCATCGGTTCAAAACCGGTGCGAAATCAGACTTTTCGCACCGGTTGTGGGTGAGATCCGGTGGCAAAAACTACACTTTTTGCACCGGTTTTTGCTTAGAACCGATGCTAAAAGTCTTGCGCGCCTTAAATATAAAATACTTTTAGCATCGGTTCTGTCAGTGAATCGGTGCGAAAACCCTTTTTTAAAAAACTTTTTGGCTATAAATAATTATATTAATTTTCATAATAATAATAAAAACCTGCACATCCTGCATTAATTCTACCATCAATATATTATAATAACAATAATAATAATAATAATAATAATAATAATAATAATAATAATAATAATAATAATAATAATAATAATAATACTAATAACAATAATAATATAATAATTTGTAAATTGAAATAATAACAACAATACATAGATATTAATTAATAACCCCAAATGCAATACAATGAAGTGTCATATATATTTAAAACTCCTTATAAAATAAAAAAGTGTCATATTTACAAACAATACTAATTATTAATGTAGTTAACAAGTTCAAATTAAATTAAATGTGATGAAAGACGCCAACATGTCTCGAACTTCATTAAGTTCTTTGCTCGTCAATGGATCTCCTTTCTGTACCTTGCAAACCTTGGATAAACAAAAATTATTTTAGAATTAATTACTTAGGTTATGTATGTAAAAAAAACAATTACAATTTAAGTTAGGCAAAAATTTATTACGTAGGCCTATATGACTACTACTTCACCTATTTTCTACATTTCTTGTCAAATCAACTCATTCTTTCTCATAACATGTCAATATTACTTAGATATAGGCAGCTAAGGCTTGAAATCACATGAAAAGAGCAATTGAAGGGTTGTAGGACGCAATTTGATCCAAAATGGCATAAATAAGGCCTATATGACTACGACTTTGCCTATTTTCTACATTTCTTATCAAATCAGCTCATTTTTGCTCTTAGCATGTCATTATTACCTAGTTATAAGTGGCTAAGGCTTGAAATCACATTAAAAGAGCAATTGAAGTGTTTTAGGACGCAATTTCATCCAAAATGGCCAAAATAAGACCTATATGACTACTAGGATGCCTATTTTCTACATTTCTTAACAAATCATCTCATTCTTGCTCTTAAAATGTCATTATTACCTAGTTATAGGCGGCTAAGCCTTAAAATCACATTAGAAGAGCAATTCAAATGTTTTAGGATGCAATTTCATCCAAAAATGGCACAAATAAGGCCTATATGACTACTAGGATGCCTATTTTCTACATTTCTTATCAAGTCAACTCATTCTTGCTCTTAACATGTCATTATTACCTAGTTATAGGCGGCTAAGACTTGAAATCACATTAAAAGAGCAATTCAAGTGTTTTAGGACGCAATTTTATCCAAAATCCCAAATAAGGCCTATATGTCTACTAGGATGCCTATTTTCTACATTTCTTATCAAGTCAACTCATTCTTACTCTTAACATTACCTAGTTATAAGTGGATAAACCCTTAAACCACATTAGAAGAGCAATTCAAGTGTTTTAGGACGCAATTTCATCCAAAATGGCCCAAATAAGGCCTATATGACTACTAGGATGTCTATTTTCTACATTTCTTATTAAATTAGCTCGTTCTTGCTCTTAAAACGTCATTATTACCTAGTTATAGGCGGCTAAGCCTTTAAATCACATTAGAAGAGCAATTCAAGTGTTTTAGGACGCAATTTCATCCAAAATGGCCAAAATATGGCCTATATGACTACTAGGATGCCTATTTTTTACATTTCTTATCAAATCAGCTCATTCTTGCTCTTAACATGTCATTATTACCTAGTTATAGGCTAAGGCTTGAAATCACATTAAAAGAGCAATTCAAGTGTTTTAGGACGCAATTTCATCCAAAAGCCCAAATAAGGCCTATATGACTACTAGGATGCCTATTTTCTACATTTCTTATCAAAACAACTCATTCTTTCTCTTAACATGTCATTATTACCTAGTTTTAGGCGGCTAAGGCTTGAAATTACATTAAAAGAGCAATTCAAATGTTTTAGGATGAATTTTCATTCAAAATGCACTAAATAAGGCCTACATGACTACTAGGATGCCTATTTCCTACATTTCTTGTCAAATCACACGAAAAGAGCAAATGAACTAAGTCAATGGCATACCTCATCAAGCTGTAGTGTGTCTGTACAATGACTTAGTATGTCGAACATGAATCTCATCACGTATAGTCCACAATCAACTCCGTTATCTTGTTGTGCGCACTAGCATAGGAACAAAGTACATGAATCAAACATGCATAGAAAATTAGCAACATCTTACCATTTTTTATTACGAAAATCACAATGTCATGTAGCATTACCATCGGTGATTTCCATGTGGGACCTTGAGGAGCTCGACAATTTATCTTCTTCATAACACTATAGAATAGTAAGTTCAAACTTGATTAGTATGACAAATAAATGAGTTAGGTAATGATAATCAATACTAGGTAGCTTTATTTACTTTCGCATAATAGACTTCACGAGGAGCTTTTTTGGATGAGGCAATCGAGCTGAATTAAAAAGGAATATTGTGTTACTGGAAACACAAATCACCAGCAGGTCCAATGCAAACTACATAAATTCACAATACACAAACAAATCAATAATTAGCCGTGTACAACATATAATTAGGGGAAATAAATGAATTTGACATGGTCAGACCTACTCCTCAAAACATGGGGCGAATATAAACTTGTCTCCCGCACGCACTGATTCCTTGATACCCCGTTCAACATAGTACAACACGTCAGGGTAGTTGCCTAAGATTCTAGTAGTGGAGATCTGCTCGGGGCATAACCACCCTACTTGACATGGAGAATCAATCTCAAGTAAGTGCTCCTATAGTGCTCTGCATGCATGATAATAGAATATTAGTGGAAAAATAAACGACAATCACCACTAATCTGAATAACATAATTTAAGCGGCATTGAATTACCTCATGAATGTTTGAATGAGGGAAATGTTAAGCATTGAACCACTTAGAAATTCCTTCACATCTTCTTTCCTAAGCCATGCAACTGCATCCTCATCAAAGTGGAACATTGCCTTAGGTAGTGCAACTTGAATGGGAGTGTCACTAGGCAACATACTAACACGGTTTTGTAGAAAAGTTAAATCTTCAGAGAGCGTTTGAAGGACCGTGTCAACAAGAAGTGGAGTAGCTTGCATAGCTGAACCTCTCGAAGAGTTCTTCATCGACCCTTTTTCACTCTCCGACTGTTGTTCACTCCTCTTCTTTGGCATCGGTTGATCAATGCTTTTATGCTGCTCCACCCTCCTCTTTGAAGTTTGGCTTTTTTTTGAAATCTGATAAAACAAATCACGCAATTGGTTAAAAAAGAAATCCATCTAACTCTTGTGAAGATAACCGGGCATAGAGTAAAGAGTGAACCCAAAATAATAATTACCTAGTTCATCTACCTTACCTAAGCGCATGGCCACTGCACAAAGCTACCTTTTGCTGCCCAAAGTGTAGTAAACTCATCCTCCTCTACGGGGACTGGTATTAGGATGTCCTCGAACCCGGCAATCATAGAATTGATCCCGACCGAGTAATGTTGTGGCCTAAGCAGTCGCAAATGGATCTTACCTTGTTCGGCCGGTTATGCACTACCATATGCAACCACATGCAAAGCTCCAGATTCGTCCGGGTGTAGAAGTGCACAACGAGTCTCTTCGTACACCAATTTGAAAGATCACTTATTAGAACCAAACATATCACAAGGGGTCATTTCCTACACAATAGATAATGTACCCATATTCACTAAGCTAAAACTAAAAAAATCAACTGTAAATCTGGAAAATGATGAGGTGTTGGATTATCGAGCTCCCTCGAGTCCGCATGTGTAGGAATACCACCATGCAACAGGAAATTAATTACATCCACCTTAGATCCCACGTAACTCAATATGCCAAAACTAATAGATTTGAAACTACCTTATGTATATCATCGTCTCCATGTATTTCATCTTCTCTTTCTCCTTTTTGGTGACTACATAAGTCGACTAGTGTAGTCGAGGAGAACGGCAAGCTCGGTAAGTTCATTTGCTTCGCCCAAGCATTGAATTCACCTATAAGCTCGTTGCGCACTTGTTCCTTAATTGATGCCACTGTGGCAACCAAGTCATGAGGTGAGTTAACACTTGCTCAGGATCTTCCGATTTGGTATTTTGGACCCATCACCTTTTCCCATCCTAGAAATGTCCCTCCCGCACCTACTACCCGTCCTGGATGGTAGGGCTTTCCCAAAGCCAAGGTGAAAGGGTCTTTTTTTACACTTGGGACGACCTTGCCTTCAACCAGTTCTTTAGTGTGTTCAATCTGTAGCAAAAACAAAAAGGCAACGTGAATATAGTTTTTTTTGGGTAAAAAAAGGCAATAATAGCCAAACACCAACACAAACAAGACAGCTAAACGCAACAGAACAGAAACCAACAGCATCCAAACCAACACACAGCTTCACTCAGCAGACAGGACAGCAAGCAAGACCATAGCAAACCATAAGTGATATTCATGCAAAATCTTCATAAAGTTCACAAGTTCATAGTTGCTTATGAGCTTATCTGCCATTTGTTTAGTTTCCGGAGCCTTGATGACCCACTGGTTTCCTTGTCACGCGCATGCAGAGAACAAAAGAAACCACCAGCACGACTCACCAGCGTAGTGATCGTGGAATCAGAGGGTTCTTTGGAGGACCCTAGAAGCGAAGTGGGGTATACTCCTTCGTTGACCCACGTTTCCCTCCATTCACTAAATGTCTTGTTCCCCATACATTGGGTGTATTGCTTCATCCTTGCATTTCTGGAATTTTGCTCCCTCAGTTCCTATGTAAATTAGAAATGTTAGTATCATTACTTCAAAAAGGGTATATATATTATACAATTGTCATCAGATTTACTTAACTTACAATTGATTCCTTTTTACTTTTTTGAAGAACGAAAGCTTCCCAATCATCCTTCGATACACTTGGCCATTTTTGCCATGGGAGTTGCTCTTCCTCGATGACTTCATCATCATTGCCACCTCCTTTCTTCTTCTTTGGTTTTTTCACAACTGTCTTTGTGATCCAACCACGAACTAAGGTGGTCTTGAAGCCTCTGAATCTTTCCGCTAGTAAAGATTCAAACACCTTCGCTTGGCGGCATCGTTAGGAATATTAAACAGACTCTGCAACCACAAATAAAATCGATTATTAGTTTCCCCTTTTAAATAACAATAAAGAGAAGGTATTTATAATTGTGTAGATGTGCAAACAAAACACTTTCCCTTGTATCATTCCAAAATATGTCAATCAAGCCTGGAGATACTTCCCGCCAACCAAGTGTAATCGGGATTTTGCGCGCACAAATGCCAACGTGAACAGCATATTGACGACGCCATTTTCCTGTAGGTTGGCCCGCCTTGTCGTACTCCAGGACCATGGGACCGACGGGTTTCTTGAAACTTGTCGTCGGACCCCTCACCTTTTTCTTAGTCGGTGCCTTCACCCCTCCTCCACTTTGTCCTTGGCTTTGAGTGTGGGAAGTAGGGTTCTCACCAACCATCTCAGAAACTGCACTTTCAATAGGAGGCGCTTGTTCTGCTGAAATTTCAAATTCATCAAGCCTACGCTCCAACTTATCCTGAGCCTGATCTTCTGCCTCACCCAAATCAAGCTCCTTGTTCACATCATACAACTCATCCTCATCCTCAGAGGAATCATCATCATCATCCTCTACATCCTCGACACAAATACGGTCCTGATCGTCCGCCATGAGATGTAAACACCTGCCATAACAAACATAACACATTATTAGTTGTAATATAAATAAATTTGTAAGGTAAAGTTATAAAATCAAATATAAATTGCTGAATTATAATACAAATCAACATAGAAAAATGGACAAGTGTAGGTCATTTTTATTCCATATTTCAAATGTTTTAAAAGTTACTTCATTCATTTAAAAGAAAATGTGAAAAATGGGCAAGTAAGTTAAAACTTTCATTCATTTTCACCTAACCTATGATTTAATAATACTTTCAACGCCTACAATTTCAAAATTGCTGAAAAATAGTACCTCAATATAATATTCCTTCGTTGTGGTCTGATCGCATATAATTGGCTTGGTCGTCTATGTCATTTGGTACAACAGGTCTAGGAACAGTGAAAGGTGCCGAGTCATCAAACGCACAATATTCTTCCTCATCCTCGACATCACCAATGCCTAGGATTCTTCTTTTGCCGGCTAGCACAATAAACCATTTTGAATCAGCTGGGTCAGTTACGTAAAACACTTGCTTAGATGAATGGTTCCGCACTGTCAATCAGGTGGCGAAGATCTACAAGAGTAAAGTCATCATATTTGACCCTACGCCTGATATTATCAACCCATTTACACCAGAAAAGAGCAACAGTGAAGTTACAATAATCAATCTCCCATATTTCTTGAATTCGACCATAGTATGACAACTCTGCATCAACGGGTGATTTATCCTTAGTACATGCAAACTCCCTTGATGACGCCACAAGTGTTACACCACTGTTTTGGGTCGAGGAAGATTTCAAATCTTGACGCTCAGTCCAAAAACTGTACCCATTTATGTCATATCCCTCAAATGAGCGAACATCATCCCTAGGACCATAAGCAAGCCACCTTACTATATCATTGACACTCTCATCCATTCTACCCATCACTCGATCACGAAACCAACTCACAAACCTCTTATTATGCAACTACATCAATTCCCTTTCACCTTTCGATGGAAATTCATCATGCAAACTAGCCATGTGCTCATCTAAGTATGGGTGAACATCTGCAACATGGTGCAACACATATAGGTGTGCTTGTAATAACTTATCTCGGTCAGGTGACATTCGTTTCGACCTGATTGTGCCCTAACCATCAAGTCTCCCTTCATGTCAAGAAGTAGGAAGACCAGTAGGTTCAGCAATGGCTATATAGTCGGCCACAAAATTACCAATCTCCTCACCAACGATCCCTTGAATCATACTTCCTTCCGGGTGAGCCCGATTCCTTACCTTATTTTGAAATGTACCCATGTGTCTTTCAAAAGGATAGCACCACCTCATGAACACTGGACCGCACAGTTTAATCTCACGCACCAAATGAAGAATAAGATGCACCATTATGTCAAAAAATAAGGGTGGGAAGTACATCTCAAATTTGCACAGAGTCACAACCACATCCGCCTACGAAGCATCAAGTGTACAAGGATCAAGCACTTTACTGCATATTGTATTGAAAAATGAACAGAGGCTTGTAACAGCTTCCCTCACGAGCTTCGGTAAAATACCACGTATTGCAATTGGAAGGAATACTTGCATCAGAACATGACAATCATGGGATTTCATACTTGTCAGCTTCAATTCTCCATTTAAGGATACAAATCTTTTCATGTTAGATGCATACCCTGATGGAACCTTAATGTCGTAGAGACATGCATAAAACATCCGTTTTTCTACCCTTGACAATGTGTAGCAAGCCGGAGGTAAATAAGCCTTGTCATCCTTGGCTTTTCCCTTATTTCTTCTTCGACGCATCCGTGGCCTTTCCCTTTCCCTTGCTCTTCCCCTTTCCTTTTCTCAAACTCATTTCATCTCCCTTTTCCTATTCATTTCCCTTTCTAACCTTTTCCTGAGCCCACAATTCTGGACGAACCCCCATCTTTTCCAATTCTAACCGTGCACCGTTTTGATCCTTTGCTTTGCCTTGAATATTCATCAGCGTTCCCACAAGAGCATCACACACATTCTTCTCCATATGCATTACATCAAGACAGTGCCTAACGTCATGTTCTTTCCACTACGGAAGGTTCCAAAAGATTGATTTTTTTTTAAAGAAAGCAGTTGAGTCCGCAACTTTTTCTGTTTTCCCAAATACTGTTTGCATACCCTTAACTCGAGCATAAACCTCGTCACCAATCAATGGCCTAGGCGCAGTCCCCTCATCCTCTTTCCCATCGAAAGCCTTTTTCTGCCTACGGTACGGGTGATCACGCTTGAGCAACCTTCGGGTCTGAACGTACACCTCTTTGTGAGAATGATCAAGGCGCATGCTTGGTGTGTCTTCAATACAAATGGGGCATGCTTTTTTTCCTTTGTTCTTGTACCAAGAGAAGTTGCCATATGCAGGACAATCATTAACGGTCCACATAAGAGCTGCACGCAATGTGAACATCTCATTCTTATGAGCATCAAAAACGGAAACCCCTTCGTCCCACTTCTTTCTCAAATCGTCAACAAGTGGCGCAAGATAAACATCTATGTCGTTTCCAGGTTTCCTTGGCCCCGTTATTAGTATTGAAAGCATTACATACATATGTTTTATGCACAACCAAGGAGGCAAATTCTAGATCACTAAAAGTACCGGCCATGTGCTGTGTTGGGTACTATGAGTGCCAAATGGATTCAACCATTCCGTGCACAACCGAAGCCTTAAATTTATGACTTCATCACCAAATTCCCCAAACTTCATATCAATGTTCTTCCATTGCGGGGAGTCGGCTGGATGCTTCAGCATTTTGTTTCTCTTTCTTCCCTCTGCATGCCACCTTAAGTTTTTAGCGTCTTTTGTGGTTGAGAAAAGACGCTTAAACCTTGAAATGATGGGAAGATACAACAACACCTTAGCAGGAGGTCCCTTCGTACCAGCATTGCAACTTATGCGCTTGTAGCGCGACTTCTTGCATCGTGGACACTCCTCCAATTGTTCATATTCATTTCGATAAAGAATGCAATCATTAGGACATGCATGTATCTTCTTATACTCTAAACCAAATGGACACATGAGCTTCTTTGCATAATTGTAAGACATAGGAATTTCATTCCCGTCAGGAAACATCTCACTTAACACGGTCAACAAAGAAGTAAAACTATTGTCCGTCCACCCATGCTTCGACTTAATGTTAAACAGTGTTAGCACAGCTGATAGTTTAGAGTATTTTTTGCACCCAGGATAATGACTTTTAGATATAAAGACTTTTTAGAAGCCTCCGATAATGACTCAAACACGTCACCTTCAACACCACGCATCATCTCATCCACCCCTTCATCCTCAACCTCATCCACCTGATCATCCTCAAATCCATCCTCATCACCATTATCAATAATATATTCATCATTCATGTATTCCTCGTCCACATGAATCTCATTGCTTCTATCATGTACATCATTCCCAACAACATCCCCACTGTACTCTCCATCTTCATCGTGCCAAATCCACACATGGTATTTAAGCCTAAACCCACGACAAACTACATGATCTCTAATGATATCAACACTATTGACCACCTTCACATTATTACAATCAACACAAGGACAATAGAGGCAATCGACACCCATTCTGCGCTGATAAGATAAAGCCCTCTCGCAAAACTCTTGAACCCCATCAAGGAATTGCAATGTATCACGTCTACCATACATCCAACCACGATCCTTGTCCATTGAGTAAATTGTCTCTAAACATAGAAACATATTACGAATAATGTATAATTGCTACATATATTATATATGTAAATAAAATTCTAACACACATTATGCATATAATATTCTTATAGTAAAAAAAATGCATATATGCTTCCAAAGGGTCCTTATCGCTCCAACCTAACCCATCCTTGAACGTGTATTCTCACTAGTGAATATATGTCGACTTTCTAATTTTAAGGAAAATTCGGCAGCATTTCCCCCTAGTTCTCCAAGTACACGATGTAGATAATTACTTACCCACATATGTACCCAGAGAACATGGTGAGGAAATGATATGCCAAGATGTTCCTTAAAATTGAAAAAAAAAGACATACATTCACCACCTAAGTGAGAGTAAACGTTCAAGAACAGTCCTAACCAGGGACTATTCAAGACTTCTCCTAATGAGAAAGCCTTGAACGGGTATCTAGGCATATGATGATGCAAGCATTTATATATTGTTGTATTTATTTGTCATTAAACAATACACAAGTTGTAATAGCATGAAAAACTTTCATTAAATGAATAAAGAAAAAGGAATATAGATTAGAAAAGTTTATAATTCATACCACTATAGCAAGTACAATGGATGTATTCTTTCTAACTTTCCACTATATCTACAATATGTAGTCTTCAAGCAGCTAAACTTGTACTTCAATTCACATATGAATCTATAAAAAATTAAAAACAAAAAACAAAAACAAAAAACAAAAGTTAGTAAGTAATTAACAGCTACATACATTGCTAAAGTATAATGCATAAAGGTAAGAGTGCAAACAAGATTCAATCTCGAATTTGGTAAAAAGAATCATAAAGGTAAGAGTGCAAACAAGATTCAATCTTAAATTTGGTATCAAAGCTTATAAAAGTTTACCAAATAGGTATCTTCGCTTATAGGATGTGAGTTTATACCAAACGTATAATGGACACTTGAACTACGATAGTTGAATACACTTGCATTAGATTTGGAATAATTAATCAGAATTTTCGTGACTTCATCCTTACTTATGGCTTTAAAAGCAGCCTCTCTCACCTCTCACTAAGACAACATTATTTGGGTCCTCTTTGTGAGACATTAAATGTCTTGGAGTGGCACTTTTCAAGGTACACATTATATATAGCCCCCTCTCACACATTCCTCTCATATCCGTCACACATACTAAAAACAAATCAACAAACAAAACAATAAAAAGAAACTTCTTTTCTTTTATTTAAGTTTTACCTAAGCATAAATAAAAAAAATGAAGGGTAAGTTCTTCAAAGTATCCTTAAACAAGTGCAGGAAAATGAGCAGCAAAGTTATACATTCATCAGAGTATGAATGTGAGTCTTAGCTTGCCGTCAATGGTGTTTTTGGCCATCGTTGAGTTTACAGCAAGAAGCCGAAAAGTTCATCCCTAAGGATATCCCTAAGGGTCATATGGTTAGCTGGGAATGATTGTAATCCAATAATAAAAAAACAAAAAAAAAACGAAAATCAAACGTGAAGAAGCAGACTAACCCTAGAATTATGAAATTGAAAAACAAATCAACGAAAAACCCTAGATTGCGAAGGATTCGGATAGTTTAAGAAGACCACATTACCTCGAAGCTGCTTCAATGGAGGTGAGAAAGCTCAGATTCGGCTTCAATGGAGAATATAGAGCACGATTCAATGGAGGCGGAGGTGCTGCTTCAATGGAGTGAGAAAGGTGGGGCAACCACTTCAATGGAGAAGGTGAAAATTCGGGACTTAGGAAAGAGAACGAAGGCGAAAACGAGAGGGAAATTAAAACAGAACATGGAAAGAAAGAAAGAAAGAAGAAGAAAAGACGCAGCCCCTTTTTTAAAAAAAAATTTGGCACCGGTTTGAACCGGTGCGAAAACAGTATTTAGCACCGGTTTGGTCTGAACCGGTGCAAAATCCCTTCCACCCTTTTTTTTTAATATTTCCTAATTCGCACCGGTTTTAACCGGTGTGAAAAAGATGATTTTGCACCGGGTTATTAGGAACCGGTGCGAAAAGTACCTTCCCCAATCCCGCCCATTTCTTTTCCCATCGGTTTTCAAGAATCGTTGCAAAAAGTGCGCTGCGTAATTCATTTTTTCTACTAGTGATAGAAGTTACTGCTGCTGTTGAAGTTGTTGTTGTGGTGGTATTTCTGCTTCTTAAAATTGTTCTTGTTACCTTAATGGTTCCCAGAGCTCTGTCCAATCTCCTTTCTCTTTTTCTTTCCTTCCACCTCAGCTAACTCCTTCTTTTTCTTCAATTCTAAAGCATAGAGGTGTGCAAGACCTTCCATAAACTTCATCCAAAGTTTCAAACACTTGTCCACAGAGTTTTAGTTGGAGATCAGTAGCCAACCCACTCTCGAACTTCCTAGCTTTAGCTTTTTCTTTAGAAACAAATGCTTTGGAAAACCTTGACAGCTCAATAAACTTGGTATAAAACTCAGTTACTAACATCTCTCCCATATTTAAGTTAGAAAATTCTTCAGCTTTCTGTTTCTATAGAAAACTAGGGTAAAACTTGTCCCCCACCTTCTCCTGAAACATAGTCCAATTGAAACTAGGTAGTGCCTTAATGGTAGCTTCATTTTGTTACCACCAAAGGTCAATTACACCCCTGAGGTAAAAGGTAGCACAGCCTAGTTTAGAATTTTCTAGGCACCCTACTGCCCCAAACAATTTCTCAAACTCCCTTAACTAGTTTTCTAGCACAGCTGGGTCTAACTCTCCTTGATAAGTTGGTGGCTTGCTATGTGCCACCTTTTTGAACAATTCTCCCTGAGCATCCCCATTGTTGGTCGAGTTCCTTGCTAACTATTGGGCAACCGCGACCAACTGCCTTACAACTTCACTCAGCTCACCTCCTCCATCATTATTGTTTCGACTCCCTCCTGCAATCTTCCTTCTCCTAAATTGAAACAAGGGGTCTTTATTAATTATGGTCATGGTTAGCTCTCAAATTAGACACCCATCCTTCTAGCATATACCAATCATACTTACATATTTAATTTAAGCCACTAAATTGAGGTTGCAAAAATTACAACTCTCCAATTTTGCAGCTTGATCAACACATTTTTTTATTGCTAACCAACCATACATTTAATAAAGCATCACAAAAATAAATAAAAATAATTCCCATGGTTTCCAGAGTTTAGAAATGATTTGTTGGAAGATTTCAGTAAGAAACAGATCATTGGAGTAGTGATATGAAATTTGATAACAAAATTAATTATTCGGTAGTGAAATGGATCATTTGGCAAGGAAATGAATATAAATTTTATTTAAGAATAAAGGAATGAATGGAAAATAAATAAAATGAATTTGAATAACCTACGCAAATAAATAGATTTATTGATTCACTGTGGCCATGCCACTTATTACTGTACTGGAAAAGAAATAACTGTGACTACGGAAAAGAAACTAGAAATCCTGTATGAAGAAGCGAAACTACAAAAATTTAGTCCTTTCGAACATCATCCTTCGTGTCCTTTCATTGTTTATAGCTTCCAGGATCGAATTCAGGGTCATCCTCTGCAGCCATTGGTTCAGCTGTCTTTGGATTTTGCTCTACTTGAATAAACTCTTCATCTCCTCATCGTCAGATGAAATATCAATAATGATTGGGGTTGGTGGTGGATTTGGATTTGAGATTTCCATAATGGAACTGTCAACAATATGGTTACTCTCCTCCATTATTTCTCCTTCCTCTTGCCCTCCATTTGGTCCTGGTTGATTGCCCTGTGATGGAGAAGTGTTTTCTAATTGGTTGCTTGTAGAAGGGGAATTATTCCCTGCTTGGTTATCATAATAATAATTTGGATATAGAATCTATAAGCGTTCCCAGTGATATTTCTCAACTCAAACAAGGTAAGAAATCAAGTATCCACTGTCCATAATAGTCTTTATATTTAGAATAATTGGGGATGTCCCCAGGCAAGTAGAAATCAGAGAACTTTGTCTTGATAGTAAGATACAGGGGTTTATCAGGAAGACAGTGAATTATCATGGCTGAAACATGATCAGGAAGTATTTAATAACTAAACAATAGTGGTGTCAATTTGGATTCGGGTCAAGTTCGGTGAAGACGAGTCAGGTCAAGTCTATATTTAAACCTAAATCATGCTAAATTATTGTGTTTATGTGAGGCTAAATTCAAATCAAATATTTTTCGGATTGGGTCTGATTGAATGCGGTTTTAACACCCCTACTTAACAAGTCAAAATGTATAACTTTCTGTCTACTTAGGAGTATTTCTTAACAAAGGTAGTAGTACAAATGTACAATTTCCAGAACTGAAATCGTGCGCTGTATGTAACAACTCGATCGACGACCTAGCACTTTCAGTCGCCATGCTTGACTTTTCAATTTTGATATTTCCATCATCTTTATCATAAGTCACTCCCACGTAATATCAATTAATTTCCCTATTGAGTATTGAACTATTGACTTCCCCTGCACCCTTTATAACATAATTATCCACTTCTGAATCATAATCAACTCCTTAATTTTCCTCCTCTACTTGACAACTACAATGGCTACCTTCTCCTACCACCACCTCCTCATTTTCACTCTCGTAGCCGTCACCTCCGCCGCTCCCTCGTTCCGCCCGAAAGCCCTAGTCCTCCCCGTCTCAAAAGACCCCTCTAAACTCCAATACACAATCAACCTCACCCAAAGAACTCCTCCTGTCTCCGTCCCATTAACCCTCCACCTTGGCGGCTCATACTTATGGGTTGACTGCGATCGAAACTACGTTTCCTCCACCTACCGCCCCGCTCAATGCAACTCCGCGCAATGCTCACTCGCCGACTCCAAGTCATGCGGGACTTGCAACTCACCCCCTAGACCCGGGTGTAACAACGACACCTGCGGTCTTACCCCTGACAACCCCATCACTAACACCGCCACCGGAGGCGAGCTTGCTTCCGATGTGGTGCAACTCCCCTCCACCGACGGCTCAAACCCGGGCCGAGTGGTTTCAGTACCCAACTTCCTCTTCACTTGTGGTCCCACTTTCTTGTTACAAGGCCTAGCAAAAGGAGTCCAAGGTATTGCAGGATTAGGGAGGACTAAAATCTCTCTTCCTTCACAATTCTCATCAACTTTCAGTTTTGCTAGAAAATTTGCAATCTGTTTATCCGCATCAACCAACTTAAACGGTGTCGTTTTCTTCGGGGACGGACCTTATAGGCTCCTCCATTCACCTCAATCGATAGACGTGTCATCTAGTCTTATGTACACACCTTTGATCATCAATCCTGTAAGTACTGCGGCCGCCTCATTCGCAGGAGAGCCGTCGTCTGAGTACTTCATTGGAGTGACAGCCATCAAAATCGGAGAAAAAGAAGTACCCTTAAACAAGTACAAGGCCTTATTAACCATAGATAACAAAGGAAACGGTGGGACGAAAATCAGTACTGTCAACCCTTACACAGTTATGCATACTTCTATCTACAAGGCTGTAACAAACTTCTTTGTCAATGAGTTGAAGAACGTCTCAAGGGTTAAGGCAGTTGCGCCATTCCAAGTTTGCTACGACATGAAGTCGCTCCCCAGCACACGAGTTGGAGCTGGGGTACCGGCTATTGATCTAGTGTTGCAGAATGAGAAGGTGTACTGGAGGATGTTTGGGGCGAACTCGATGGTGGCGGTGAATGGCGATGTTATTTGCCTTGGTTTTTTGGATGGTGGAGAAAATGTAAGGACGGCTATTGTGATAGGAGGGTATCAAATGGAAGATAATTTGTTACAGTTTGATTTAGCGAGGTCTAGGCTTGGGTTTAGTTCGTCATTGCTGTTTAGCCAAACTACTTGTGCTAATTTCAACTTTACTTCTAGTGCATAATCATGAATATGTATAATTAAGTGTTGATTAATTAATTCCCTCAAAAAAAAAAAAAAAAGTGTTGATTAATTAATGTATGTTTTAAAGCTGCAATAAATAAGTTCGTAATACGGAGTAATGTATTACGAGTATACATACTACGATTAAAAATGGAAATTTCTTTATTTCTCCTATTGATTAACAAGTTTTGTTTCTCATGGAATATGTGTCAAGATCTGAGAGGTTCATCCAAAATTGACAGGCGGTATCTACCAGTGAAAAACATCACATTATTTTCCAAAATGTCATTATGAGAAACAAAAGTGTTTCTCATGAGGAGAAATTGGGGTTCCCTCATTAAAAATGATGTTTGTACGAAATTTAACTATTAATTCAATAATGTTGCATTGACTAATGATATATGTTGTCAATTTGTTATTTATTTCTATTCTAACTGCTCTTATCTGTTCAAGGTAGTTTTTTTTTTTTTTTTTTTTTTTTTTTTTTTTTTTTTTTTTTTTTTTAGGAAAATAACTTCAAGATATCTATTACATTCTTGATCGTTGAGTTTTTATTTCTCATTTGAGTTAAGTTTATACATTGAAAAAAATATTACAATTAATACATTACCTACTAGGGTTGTGGGAAAGGGTGGGGATGGGTTTAGGTCGGTCGGTGAGGTAGGGGGAGGTGGTGCGCTGGTGGCTACGTCGGCGGCTGTGGATCAAGGTGGAGAAGAAGGTGGAAGTGGTGGGGCGGTGGTGGGGCTACGGTGGCTGGGTAGTTTTAGGTTTTTTTTTAATTTTATTTTTTTTTGTTTTTTTTTTGTTTTTTTTCTTTTTTGGACAATAATAAAGCGACACATGGCTTCATGGCCTCACTTAACGAACCCCTAAATGGAATCATTTAAGTGGTGGTGAAATCCATTTTTTTTAAATTTGTCTGGTTTTAAAATAATTTTTTTTATGGGGGTGTTAAAAACTATTTTCAGGTTCTTGTCTGGTGTTAAAATCTAAAATATCCAAACGTAAAACTAGATTTGCTTGAAACCATACAAAATATACTCGCTCCGTCCCTTTTTATAGTTCTCATTTGTAATTTTGACACTATTTTTAATGTGAGAGAAACTTCTAAATTACTCTTAATATATAAGACATAACATAGTCACGTTGTGTTCTATTTGATTTGTCTCGATGAATAGATTATTAATATTCAATTGTTATATTTATTTACTAATAAGCAACTGATGATATTTATTGTCAAAGTGTTGCATTGGCAAACGTGAACAGTCCAAATGAAAACTATAAAAAGGGACGGAGGGAGTAAATGAGAATATCGTTCAGGGACACATGAAGTACAAATAAAGATAAATTCAGTCCTAAATTAATACAAAGTATATTAACCTTATTTTGTTACGAAATTAAAGGAACTTTTAACTCAACAGTCTACAAAAATGTCTATTAAGCCCCATTCACTTCATCTTATTTTTACTAAACTGAAATCATTTTTACTGAACTGGAATATTTTTGCTTAACTTATATGATTTTGACTGAATTGAAATTAATTTTACTAATTCTCTGTTATATTTCCTTTATAAAATTACTGATTTTTACTGAACTGAAATTATTTTTATTGAACTGAACTTATTTTTGCTGAACTGAACTTATTTTTACTGAATTGAAATTAAAATTACTAAATAAATTTGTTTTAAGGTAAAGTGAACAGGACCTTATTTATATCTTATTTATATTGTGTTTCTTCAAGTTAAGGGGCATACATTTTGGACAAAAGATCAAAAGATATTCTTGGTGGACGTATCTCCGTACCTCCAATATTCAGATAAATCATAAATGTAATTGTAACCCAAGCACACCTAAGACTTTTCCACACTCTATTATTTAACCATATATTTTATCAATAAACAATCGTCATCAGCAAAAACAAATAATTTGGACCTACATACAGCCCATAGAACTCACAATAAACGCAAGTGCAATCATCAAAGCGTAAGTTAGTTGACCACTTGACTCGTACCTTAAACAAGTTGCCACATTTTGAAAATTCTTATCATAAAACTTCAAACCAATTTTGCCGTACGGTAGGACCGCTAATGCCTATCCACACAAGCTATTAAAAAAATAAAAAATAAAAAAAGGCAAAATTGGCCGCAACACCTGAAATATAGATTAGGTGCATTGAGCACCCTAAACTTTGCGTAATAGCCAAAACAACATCAACTATGATGTAAGGTGCGACGCGTGTCTTAAATGAAAAATTTCGGCCGCTTATTTCACTAGAGGAAGTTGTTATGTTGTTATTAAAAAAATTTCCTCCAAAATTGTATATGATATCATCATAATATAATTTTTATTTTATTTTCAGCTATATTATTATTAGTATCAATTTGAGAAAACAGTCTATTCTCTCTAACATAATAGTTTAATTTTTCTTCGTTAGGTATCCCTTTGACCATTTAATTTTTCTATCAGCTCTATTTTTTTTTTAATGAAATTAGCTCTAATTTTTTTTATTTTTTTTAATGTTTAATGTATTATTTGATTGGGAATTTTTTTATTTTTAATTTCGCTATTAAAAAATAAGCAAAGTTAGAAAATTTTATTTATTCGAATCGTGCATCGCACGAGACTAATCTAGTATATATATATATGAATGAATCAAATAAGTTTAAGTTAGATCGAAATAAATCTAAATTTTCTGGTTTTTATTGGTTGATCAGAAGAAAATTAGTGTGACAGATTTTATAATTTTGGCTTTACATAAATCATATAATCAGATGTAGTGTTAGACTAGAAAATGTAACAGATATAGATCAAAATATTCTGTATCGTACACTTCAATTATGGAGGTAGTCTATTTTCTAGTAAAGAACGTGCTAGTTATCTCTAAGCATATCTAATCTACTCTATAATGGAATGTCCAAAACGTTAATTGATATGTTGATGTTTGATATATATCAAACTAAGGACATAAGTGACACATTTGGCGTTTGTTTGGTTAAATATATACTCTTTATTTAACACGTTAGCTGATACATGATTTCATACATTAATATTTTCGATCATCAATATATACATAAATATAAATTTGGAAAACATATTGTAGAAAATTTTTTCATAAAGGTCCTTTTAAGTTGTCGATTTTGTGTGAAAAATTCTTATATAAAAAAAATGTGGCAAAAAGTTTCTTATATCTCATTTAGGCTGTCATGAGCGACCTTTGACCGAATTCCGACAATTGACTTTTATTTCTCGACCTTTTCTTTTTTTTTTTTTTTTACCTTTTCCCTCCTATTCTAGATGACCCTAATTCTCCCCCCTCCCCATTTTCCTTTCCTCTCTCTAATTTGTGATCCCTAGTCATCATGAATGTAATACCCTGTATTTTTAAGTATTTTATAAATTATTCAAGTATTTATAAAAATATATTTTAAAGCTCAAGTATTTTAATTAAATATTTCAAAGGGCTAAAGTATTTTAATTGTTAAGTTTTATAAAAGTAAATTTTATTTTGGGCTAAATGTTTATTAATTACTTGGGCTCGTTTAAATAATCGTATGTAAACAATCCTTACATACTCCTATTGGACCTACCCTATGTTATTTAACCAAGCCCAATTCCTTTATTTGAACCTTTGTAGGTCAAATATTTCATAACTCAAGCCCACTTATTTATTAAGCCAAAACCTACTCTCTATTCTCTACTCTATAAATATTCCCCAAAACCCCAAAATTTCTAACAAAAAGAGTCTCAAAAATCAAATTTTTAGGGTAAGTATTATTCTCTCTCTTTTTTTCCTTATTTTTCTTTCCTTTCTTTCTCAAAAATCAAGCCATCCAGCATGCGTGGCTCGTAATAAGTCGTGTTTTGTGCGTATTTATTAGCTTATTTTTTGTTGGCTTTATTAGCTTAGTCGAATGTTTTAGTCCATTTTGGTGTAATTTGGTTTAGTTTCGATGATTCAATGCTTTTATGGGTAGTTTCGTTGTTTTTGATGTATTTCAGGATTAACGGAGCTAATTGAGTGGAACTGAAGCAAAACGTTGATGAAATACTTGACAAATATGACACCTGTTCACTATTATGCTCATAACTTTTGATATACAAATGATAATGGAGTGATTCAAATTGCATTGGAAAGTAGACTTGAAGACCTTTCCAACAATATATTACACGCCTCAAACGGAGCTTTGGATATGAAGTTATGACTGATTTAAAATGAGTGATACGCACAGCAGAGCAGGCACGTCCGTGCCAAGCAGTCAGGCACGTCCGTGCCTGGAAGACAGATTCTGCAGCGTTTTTATTTCTAGAAAGGCACGTCCGTGCCTCCTGGGATTCTTGTGCGCCAAGGCTTAGCCGTTTTTCTTATCTTTTTAGGCTCATATAAATACTTTTTAGCCTTGTTTTTCCTGACTATTCATTAAGCCTTATTTTATTTTATTTTTTTTATTCTCTCCTTAAGAACTAGTTCTCAATTATTACTTTTCAAGTTTTTGTAATTCAAGATTCAAGCTTTCTACTTTCAATTTTTATTCAAGATTTGGTATTTATTTTTCATCCTTTGTTATTTAATTATGTTTTCATTATTTATTATTATTTTTGTTTCTTTAATCATGTGTGAGTAGATTCTTTAATTCAAGATCTAGTGTAGCCCAAGTATTATTGATGCATGAATTAAATCTTTAAATTCTTTTTTAACTTTAACAATTGAATTGCTAAATTGATTGTGATTATGCCAATGCTAGGTTAGACGTAACTATAGTATTGCGATTATTCCATTGTTTTTATCACAGCGAGAGTTGGGTATAAACAGATTTGAGTAAATTAATTTAGGGTTTGATTCATAACACGAGAGTAGTTATGTTTGATAATTGGTAAGTGAGAGTAACGTGTTTAATGTCTTTAATATGCATGATACCATGAGAATAGGATTGATTGTATGTTAGGGAAGCCATTGATACTCGAGAGAGATCCTTGGTAATTATTAGGGTTTACTTTTCCCCGTTCGATTGATATCGTATGTTAAGGGTAGAATTACAATTGCATCGATAATAATTGTGGTGAAACTAGATCTTGGATGTTTTAAGTACTTGATTTAATCATCTTTTCGAATTCTTCTCGTACTTAGTTCCTTAGATAATTGATTATAATTGATTCTTGCTTAGTAGAAATTCGAGTCCATTTAATTATTCGTGAACCTTAGTCTCTTCGGATCCGACCCTTACTTGCCAGTCTACATTAGTATTGGTCAGTTAGGTTATTTTTGATAGGTACGCGACACGCCTATCAGCTCGCTAACAGCACGCATGCTGGGCCTTGCATGGGTGTCTCGCACCATCGCAAGCCCTAGCACAAGCGTACGCACTATCGCATGGCTAGGCCAGTGCGTGTGTGCGTGTGCGTGTAGGGCATCGCAGCAGCAACACTAGCCTCTCTCAGTGCGTATGCGTGCAAGCCATCGCAGCATCACAGCACCAAGCTTCGCATGCTTGTGCGTGTGGCTGGCGAGGCAAGGGGCCAGCATGCATGGCTCGCTAGCAGCACACGTGCTGGCTATGCGAGTGTGTGCGAAGAGTGACTAGGCAGCAGCACTACGCAACAGCTAGCCTGGGCTTGCGTGTGCGTGTGCGATGGCGAGGGAGGCAGGGGCCAGCACTTGCTAGCAGCGCCCGGCACCTAGCAAGCAGCATCGCAGGCATCACCCAGCACAGCAGCATGCAGCGCGCATGGCTGGCTGGGCTGATGCTTGCTGCCTTGTGCTGGCTAGCTGGGCTAGCTGGCAGTGCTAGCTGGCGTGCTAGCTGGCAGCAGCCCAGCAGCCCCTTGATGACCGATTTTGTGAGGAGTAGGGACCAAGGCTTGGGAAAAGCCTTGGGGAGCAAGGCAATGGTCCCCTCCCCCCACCTATTCATGGTCCTCACCTAACCCTCTCTCTCCCCTTGACACTTGTTGCATTGTGATTGCACTTGATTAATTATTTAATTTAGAATTAAATAAATTATCAAAATTGCACATGATCCTACATTGATCATGAACAAGGGTTTCAAGTCCCTTTTCCCTATAAATACCAAAGGTTTGGCTTTTGGGAAAGAACACTTGAGTGGAAAAGTAAAGGCAACTTCATTGTTGAGTATACCTTGAAATTCGTAAAACTCCAAGTTTATATTTTTTCGGGCCTCGACTAACCTTCGAGGCTTGGGACGCTCGGGTCGGGTTCGATGGTACGATCCCATCGGAGGCCTTGTATTTTCGGGGTTCAAGTAAGAGCTCATAGTTGAGCGAAGCACGCGTCAAAGGTATAATCTTTTATCCTTTATTATGCTATTAATTATGTTTTGCTTGTTAATTGCATTTATTATGGGGGCGGGTCTTGGCGGGTTTCATTCCGCGTAGTGTGGGTCACTACGAAACCCAACATCTCTCGCACGCACTGATTCCTTGATACTCTGTTCAACATAGTACATCACGTTAGGGTGGTTGGCTAAGATTCTAGTAGTGGAGGTCTGCTCGGGGCATAACCACCCAACTTGACAAGGAGAATCAATGTCACGTAACTACTCTTGTAGTGCTCTATATGGATGATAATAGAATATTGATGGAAAAATGAAGGATAATCATCAGTAATCTGAATAACATAATTTAAGCAGCATTGAATTACCTCATGAATGTTTGTATGAGGGAAATGTTAAGCATTGAACCACTTAGAAATTCCTTCACATCTTCTTTGCTAATCCATGCAATTGCATCCTCATCATTGTGGAATAATGCCTTAGGTAGTGCAACTTCAATGGGATTGTCACTAGGCAACAGACTAACACGGTGTAGAAAAGTTAAATCCTTAGAGATCGATTGAAGGATCGTGCCTCCAACAAGTGAAGTAGCTAGCATGGCTGAACCTCTCGAAAAGTCGTTCCTCGATGCTTGTTCACTCTTCGACCGTTGTTCACTCATCTTCTTTGTAGGTTGATCAATGCTTTTAGGCTTTCCACCCTCCTTCTCTTTAAAGTTTGGCTTTTATTCAAAATCTTATAAAACAAATCACGCAATTGGTTAGAAAAGAAATCAATCCAACTCTAAGGAAGACAACCGCACAACGAGTAAAGAGTGAACCAAAGCAGCCGAGACCGCAACTGCCCAAGCCGTAGCAGCCTAGACAGCAACAGCCCATGCCGAAGCAGCCCAAACAACCGGAACCCAGGCCGCAGCAGTCCAGGCAGAAGTTGTACATGCCATAGCAGCCTAAGCAGTAGCAGCTGCCGAGGCCGCAGTAGCCCAAGAAGCAACAGCCCTGGCCGCAGCAGCCAGACAACGGAGATGGGGGCCGGGGAGTCTTGAGTGAGTGCAGAATTTTTGTAATTTTTTTATTTTTTTTTAGGAAAAGTGAGTGTGCATATTAGTTATTCAACACAAAATCTAAAAATCTTACCTCGTTGATCAACCTTACCCAAGCACGTGGCCATTGCACAAAGCTACCTTTTGCTTCCCAAAGTGTAGTAATCCCATCCTCCTCTATTGGCACTGGTAGTCGGATGTCATGGAACCCCACAATCACAGAATTAATCCCGACCGAGTAATGTTGTGGCCTAAGCGATCGCAAATGGACCATATCATATGTCGGTTGTGCACTAGCATACGCCACCAAATGCAAATCTCCACTGTTTGATAGCCCCGGGTGTAGAAGTGCACAATGGGTCTCTTCCTACACCAATTTAGAAGATAACTTATAAGAACCAAACATATCACAAGGGGTCTTTTCCTACACAATTGATAATGTAACGAGATTCACTACGCTAGAACCAAACAAATCACCTGTAAATCTGGAAATTCATGAGGTGTTGGATTATCAAGCTCCCTCGTGTCTGCATGTGTAGGAGTACCAACCTGCAATAGTAAATCAATAATGCCACCTTAGATCTCACGTAACACAATATGCCAAAACTAATAGATTTAAAACTACCTCATGTATCTCATCTTCTCCATGTATCTGATCTGCTCCTCGTCCTTGTGGGTGACTACATGAGTCGACCGGTGTAGTCAAGAGGAACGGCAAGCCCGGTAAGTTCATTTGCTTCTCCCAAGCATTGAATTCGCGTACTATCTTGTTGCGTACTTAATCCTTAATTGATGCCACCTTGGCATCCAAGTCATGTGGTGAGTTAACACTTGCTCAAGATCTTTCTGATTTGGTGTATTCTGCACCCATCACCTTTTCCCATCTTAACAATGTCCCTCCCGAACCTACTACCCATCCTGGATGGTAGGGCTGTCCCAAAGCCAAGGTAAAAGGGTCTTTCTCTACAATTGGGACGAGCTTGCCTTCAACCAGTTCTTCAGTGTACTTAAGCTGTAGCAAAAACAAAAAGGTAACATGAATATAGTTAATGTTTTTGTATAGTGATATTTATGCAAAAGCTTCATAAAGTTCACAATTTCATAGTTAGCTTACAAGTTTATCTGCCATTTTTTTGGTTTTCGGAGCCTTGATGACCCATTTTCCGGTTTCCTTGTCAAGCGCATGCAGAGAACAAATGAAATCTCCAGTACGACTCACCAACGTAGTGATCGTGGAATTAGAGGGTTCTTTGGATGACCCTAGACGCGAAGTGGGGTATACTCCCTCCTTGACCAACGTTTCCCTCCATTAACCAAATGTCTTAGACCCCAGATGATGGGTGTACAGCCTCTGCAATGCATTTTTTGAATTTTTCTCCCACAATTCCTACATAATTAGAAATGTTAGTATCATTACTTCAAAAAGAGTCAATATATTATACAATTGTCATCAAATTTACCCAAACTTACAATTGCTTCCTTTTGACTTCTTTGAAGAACAAAAGCTTCCCAATCATTCTTCGATACGCTTGGTAATTTTTGCCACAGGAGTTGGTCTTCCTCGATAACTTCGTCATTTCCACCTGCATTATCCTTTCCCTTGCAAGCTTTCTTCTTCCTTGGTTTTCTCACAACTTTCTTAGTGATCCATCTACGAACTAAGGTGGTCTTGAAGCCTCTGGATCTTTCCACTACTAAAGATTCAAACACCCTTCGCTTGGCGGCATCATTAGAAATATTAAACTGACTCTGCAAGCACAAATAAAAGCGATTATTAGTTTCTCCTTTCAAACAACAGTAAGGTGAAGGTATTTATAATTGTGTAAATGTGCCAACAAAACACTTGCCCTTATATCATCCCAAAATATTTAAATCAAGCCTAGAGGTACTTGCCGCCAACCAAGTGTAATGGGGATTTTGCACGCACATATGCCAACTTGAACAGAATATTTTCGACGCCATTTGCCCGTAGGTTGGCCTACCTTGTCATACTCTAGGACCATGGGACCAGCAGGTTTCTTACAACTTGTCGTCGGACCCCTACCCTTTTTCATAGCCGGTGCCTTTACCCCCCCCCCCCCCCACCACCTATGCTGTTCATTTGACCTTGTCCCTCGCTTTGAGTTTGAGGAGCAGAATTCTCACCAACCATCTCAGAAATCGAATTTTCAATAGGAGGCACACGTTCAACTGAAATTTCAAATTCATCAAGCCTACGCTCAAACTCATCCCCTGAGCCTGATCTTCCAGCTCACCCAAATCATTCTCCTTGTTGACATCATAAAGCTCGTCCTCATCCTCAATGACATAATCATCATTATCCTTCATATCCTCTACACAATTAAGGTCCTCATCGTCCTCCATGAGATATAAACACCTGCCATTACAAACATAACACGTTATTAGTTGAAATAGAAATAAATTTTTTAGGTAAAGTTATAATCAAATATAAATTTATGAATTATAAATACAAATCAATATAGAAATGGGCAAGTAAGTTAACATATAGGTCATTTTTATTCCATTATAACCAAAATGACTCTCTAAGTCACCTAACTTGTGATTTTATAATACTGTCAACACTTAAAATATTATATCCTATCATATTTAACATGTTTTCAGAGTTACTTCATTCATTTAAAAGAAAATGTAAAAAATGGGCAAGTAAGTTAACACTTTCATTCATTTTCACCAAAATAAATCTTTAAATAACCTAACTTGTGATTTTATAATACTTTCATCGCCTTCAATTTCAAAATCACAAATAATAGTACCTCATTCTAATATTCCTTCGTTGTGGTCTGATTACATATAATTTTCTTGGTCGTCTATGTCATTTGGTATAACAGGTCTAGGAACAGTGAAAGGTGCTGAATCATCAAACACATTATATTCTTCCTCATCCTCAACATCTCCAATATAATGCCTAGGATTCTTCTTTTGCCAGCTAGCACAATAAACCATTTTGAATCGACTGGGTCAGTTACGTAGGACACTTGCTTAGCTTGAGATGCAAGGATGAATGGTTCCGCACTATCATTCAGGTGGCCAAGATCTACAAGAGTAATGTCATCATATTTGACGTTACGCCTGATATTATCAACCCACTTACACTGGAAAAGAGCAACCGTGAAGTTACAATAATCAAGATCCCATATTTCTTGAATTCAACCATAGTATGAAAACTCTGTATCAACGGGTGATTTATCCTTAGCACTTGCAAACTCCCTTGACGATGCCACAAGCGTTACACCACTGTTTTGGGTCGAGGAAAGTTTCAAATCTGGACGCTCAGTCCAAAAAGTGTACCCATTTATGTCATATCCCTCAAATGAGCGAACATCATCCCTAGGACCATAAGCAACCCACCTTACTGAATCAATGACACTCTCATGTCGAGAAGTAGGAAGACCAATAGGTTCAGCAACGACTGTATAGTCGGCCACAAAATTACTAATCTCCACACCCACGGTCCCTTGAATCATACTTCCTTCCGGGTGAGCCGGATTCCTTACTTTATTTTGCAATGTACCCATGTGTCTTTCAAAAGGCTAGCACCACCTCATGAACACTGGACCGCACAACTTAATCTCACGAACCAAATGAAGAATCAGATGCACCATTATGTCAAAAAATAAGGGTGGGAAATACATCTCAAATTTGCACAAAGTCACAACCACATCCGCCAGCAAAGCATCAAGTGTACAAGGATCAACCACTTTGCTCCATATTGTATTGAAAAACGAACAAAGGCTTGTAATAGCTTCCCTCATGTGCTTCGGTAAAATACCACGTATTGCAGTTGGTAGGAAAACTTGCATCATAATATGACAGTCATGAGATTTCATACTTGTCAGCTTCAATCTCCATTTAAGGATACAAATATATTCATGTTAGATGCGTACCTTAATGGAACCTTAATATCGTACAGACATGCACAAAACATCCGTTTTCCTACCCTTGACAATGTGTAGCAGCCGGAGGTAAATAAGCCTTTTCATCCTTGCCTTTACCCTCATCTGTCTTCTTCGACGCATCCGTGGCCTTTCCCTTTTCCTTTTCCTTTCCCTTGCTCTTCCCCTTTCCTTTTTTCGAAACAATTTCATTTTTATTTTCCTTTCCCTTTTTAACCTTTTCCCAAGCCTACAATTCTAGACGAACCCCCATCTTTTCCAAATCTAACCGTGCACCCTTTCCATCCTTTGTTTTGCCTTGAATATTCATCAGCGTTCCCACAAGAGCATCACCCACATTCTTCTCTATATGTATCACATCAAGATAGTGCCTAACGTCATGTTCTTTCTAGTACGAAAGCTTCCAAAAGATTGATTCTTTTTTAAAGAGAGTAGTTGAGTCCGCAGCTTTTTCTGTTTTCCCAAATACTGTTCGTAAACCCTTAACTCGAGCATAAACCTCCTCACCAGTCAATGGCCTAGGCGCAGTCCCCTCTTCCACTGTCCCATTGAAAGCCTTTTTCTGCCTACGGTACTGGTGATCGTGCCTGAGCAACCTTCGGATCCGCACGTATACCTCTTTGTGAGAATGTTCAAGGTGTATGCTTGGTGTGTCATCAATACAAATGGGGCATGCTTTTTTTCCTTTGTTCTTGTACCCAGACAAGTTGCCATATGCAAGAAAATCATTAATGGTCCACATAAGAGCTGCACGCAATGTGAACATCTCATTCTTATGAGCATCAAAAACGGAAACCCCTTCGTCCCACATCTTTCTCAAATCGTCAACAAGTGGCGCAAGATAAACATCTATGTCATTTATAGGTTGCCTTGGCCCCATTATTAGCAGTGAAAGCATTACATACTTACGTTTTATGCACAACTAAGGAGGCAAATTATAGATCACTAAAAGTATCGGCCATGTGTTGTGTTGGGTACTAAGAGTGCCAAATGGATTCATCCCATCTGTGCACAACCCAAGCCTTTAATTTCTGACTTCATCACCAAATTTCCCAAACTTCATATCAATGTTCTTCCATTGCGAGGAGTCAGCTGGATGCTTCAGCATTCTGTTTTTCTTTCTTCCCTCTACATGCCACCTCCAGTTTTTAGTGTCTTTTGGTGTTGAGAACAAACTTTTAAACCTTGGAATAATGGGAAGATACCACAACACCTTAGCAAGAGATCCCTTCGTACCAGCATTGCAACTCATGCGCTTGTAGCGCGACTTCTTGCATCGTGGACACTCCTCCAATTGTTCATATTCATTAGATAAAGAATACAGTCATTAGGACATGCATGTATCTTTACTCCAAACCAAATGGACACATAAGCTTCTTTACATAATAGTAACACTTAGGAATTTCATTCCCGTCAAGCAACATCTCACTTAACGCGGTCAACAAAGAAGTAAAACTAGTGTCCGCCCACCCATGATTCGACTTAATGTTAAAAAGTGTTAGCACGGCTGATAGTTTGGAGTATTTTTTGCACCCAAGATACAAAGGCTTTTTAGAAACCTCCAATAATGAATCAAACACGTCGCCTTCAACACCATGCATCATCTCATCCACCTCTTCAACCTCGGCCTCATCAACCTGATCATCCTCAGCTCCATCCTCACCATTATCAATAATATATTCATCATTCCCGTATTCCTCGTCCACACGAATCTCATTGCTTCTATCATGCACATCATTCCCATCAACATCCCCACTGTACTCTCCTTATTCACCGTGCCAAATCCACACATGGTATTTAAGCCTAAACCCACGACAAATTACATGATCTCTAATGATTTCAACACTATTGACCACCTTCACATTATTACAATCAACACAAGAACAATAGAGGCAATCAACACCCATTCTGCGCTGATAAGATGAAGCCATCTCGCAAAACTCTTGAACCCCATGAAAGAATTCCAATGTATCACGTCTACCATATATCCAACCACGATCCTTCTCCATTTAGTAAATTGTCTCTAAACATATCAACATATTATGAATAATGTATAATTGCTACATATATTATGTAAATCAAATTCAAACACACACATGCATATACCATTCATATATTGAAAAATGCATGCTTCCAAAGGGTCCTTATCACTCCAACCTAACCCATCCTTGAACGTTTAATCTCACTAGTGAACGTATGCCGACTTGCCAATTTTAAGGAAAATCCGACAACATTTCCCCCCTGTTCTCCAAGTACACGATGTAGATAATTACTTACCCAGATATGTACCCAGGGAACATGCTGAGGAAATGGTAAGCCAAGCTGTTCCTTTAAATCGAAGAAAAAAAAAGACATACATTCACCACCTAAGTGAGAGTAAACGTTCAAGAATAGTCCCAATCGAGGATTATTCAAGACTTTCTCCTAATGAGAAAGCCTTGAACAGGTATCTACACTAGTAGAAAAAATGAATTAGGCACCGCACCTTTCGCACCGGTTCTTGAAAACCGCTGACAAAAGAAATGGGCGGGATAAGCTAAATGACTTTTCGCACCGGTTCCTATAAAACCGGTGCGAAATCATCTTTTTCGCACTGGTGCAAACCGGTGCGAATTACAAACGAAAAAAAAAAGAAAAAGGGAGAAAAGGGATTTGCCACCGGTTCTAACCAAAACCTGTGCGAAATGTTAAAAAAAAAAACGATTTAAGGCTTTCTTTCTTCTTCTTTCTTTTCCCCCCTGCTTTCCCTCTTCGTTCTGCTCCTCTTTCCCTCCCATTTTCTCATCTCCTGCTCTTCCTCCCAGCTTTCCCTCTCCGTTTTCGCATCTCCCTCTCGTTTTCGCATCTCCTTCTGCACTCCGTTGGAGCAGCTTGCTCTCTCTCCATTGAATTGGTTTACGCGCATTCTCACTCCATTGAAGCAGCACCTCCATTGAACCAGCTCTGGCCTCCATTGAACTCACTTCGAGGTAAGATTTTTCTTGTGGTTGTGCAAATTCATTGATTTTCTTTCGCAATCTAGGGTTTGTCGTTGATTTTCTGTTCAATTTAGTAATTTTAGGGTTGTGGTAATATAGGGTTGGTCATTGAAGCGCGCACGGCTACACCTCCACCCTAACGGCCTCCTTGTCACGGCTACACCTCCACCGATTCTGAGCTTTCTCACCTCCATTGAACCAGCTTCGAGGTAAGATGATGGTTTACCCTTAGATAGGCGGACTAGGTTTAGACTATATATGTTCGGATGTTCTGCAAAGCATTGTTGTTTTAACGGAGTTTGATCTGCATTGATAATGTGTTCTTCTTGGCCCTAAACTGATTTTTAATCTTAAGAAAATGCGTTATCTGTTTCTGTGCATTACAACAAGTTTTCGATTTCTTCTATTACTTTCTTGCCTCATGGAGAGTTGACAGTTAATTTTGTGTATCAAGTAATCCTCCTGTAGTTACTGTCATATGGAGTACATCTTTTCCTTTGCTTACAGAGAATTCCCACATATATGAGGCTGATGAGGAGCATGGTTAAAATCTACTAGTAGGAAGCTAAGGATTAGCTCAACTTCAAAATTTCTCCCGGTTAAAACCGGGGTGGTCAGACTGGTGACTGATGAGATTAATACAACTCCATTAGCTCAGGGTCCCTGATAAGTTTAAGGCGAACCTGAACTTAGAGTGTGACAGCGACCAATTAACTACATGCATTTATTTTGTAACTATATTACTGTATATAATCTTGCTTTTAATTCTTACAATACTTGTCCATGATTCATGATTGTATATATATTAATCTAAAACTTGTATGTACTGTCATACAAATCTCAAGTCAAACTTCTCTTTCTTTTAATTATTTAAGATTATTTGGGGAAGAACAGAAAGAAGAATGGAGGTTCATCTTCCTAATTTTCCAAAAGATTTTAATGCGTCAGATTTTATCCCTAATCTTTACTCTGCAAAAACCATTTTGGGTATTTTTGCTGCTGCTTTAATTGTTGTTTTCTACTTCACATGGATTCTCTCAGGTATTATTTTTTTTCTACTCGATTTACTCTGTTTACATTCTATCATCACGCCTCCTTATATAAAATTTTGGTTCATATAGCCGACTATCATTGGGATTAAGGTTCTACTTCTTATTATTGATTTACTCCTTCAATATATAGTAATTACTTCAAATGATTTAATCTTTGTTGATGGGTTATTTGTTTTGTTATCTAATAAGGGGAACAAGTGTAAAAAGGAAACAATCGAACGTGAAACATAGTAAAAACTCCGTAACATAAACGAATGGATGTAGTAGTTGTTATTGTTGATTGATCTAACAAGTAACAACATGTCTGTAATTCTACAAGGACAAGACTAGATCCATTTTCCCCGAATTATGTAATTCTCTTGCTAATATCAATTAATTCAACTCCTTCAGTTAGTTTAAAGGGTGATTCTCACTTCACTATAATTTGAATACATTACCTTTTTTTTTCGATTTGCTAATATTTTTTATTTTATAGGGAAAGAGTACAGCAAGGGTGATTCCAGATATTTGTCTCTTGATTCAACAACAATAGCTCTTGAAGCAATTTCAATATTCGTATTTGGTCCAACCAACCTATTAGCTGCGTAAGTAACAATTAAGCAACATTTATCTTCTATCTGCTACGTAGTATACTTCTGTGGGTGTGGTCGTATGGAGCGGATATTTTTATTATTTTGTCTATAATTAATGCCGTGTTTTTAAACAGACTTTCACTATAGCTAACTTAAAAACTCATGCACATGCTATTTTCATCAATTAGTTAAATATTATATAATGTAGGCTAATTTAAAATGAGCGTATCAAATGGATGAAGTTAGTCTTAGCACGATATATGTCGTATTTTCTTGATAGTATGATGGGACAAATGGACAAAAAATCAATTTAATATTACCCGTTATTGTGGCTCCCTGAAAAAAAAAAAAAAAAAAAAAAAAAAAACCATTCTAGTCCAACTTTGTAGGTTGGATCCTTCTTGGAGGAGCTCAAGGCAGAGGAAAGGGTAGGGAAATATGAACACATGCATTCTTAGTAATTTTAACTTTGATAGATTCCTAGTCGCGATGAACTTGATTCGAATTATGCAATCAACCAACTAGACTGAGCTTTGCTACTGAATAATTCTTAATGGTATAGTCGTATGGTAGTTAGAGGTGTTAATTCGACCAGAAACCTAGGTCAATTTTATTGTTAATGCGCGATTTATATACTGCCATTTATTCAAATCTTTATGAATTGCAGTGGAGATGTGGATTCAGTAGTGCCAGTAACAGCTACTAGGTATTCTCTTGCACAGTTGAAGTTGAAAGTTAAAATCCCATGGTATCCATGGTATGTCAAGAAACAGGTTCGTAAAAAAAACGCGCTCTAACTTATTTCATAATCCGCATATAACAGAATTCCAAGTAAAAAATATATCATATGATATGCCTAATTGTTCTGTAATGTGTTTTTTTTTCAAGGTTGGAGGATGGACAGAGGTATACGAGGGGCTAACATTTGCGACTGTAAGAGGAGCAGGGCACGAAGTGCCGTTGTTCAAACCATGCTTTTATATATCCATGCTTTTATAGGATATCATTGCGATCGGAGGGACTGATACAAATGTTGTTGTCTTTGATCGACCTTCTGGACAGATTGTGTCTACACTAAGTGGTCATTCAAAGGTCTTTCTTATGCGTGGTTTTGCAATGCAAAAGCCATATGGACTAGTAAATGTTAAACTATTTACACTTCATTGCTTTTTTTGCAGGTTACCAGCATTAAGATTGTTCCACAGGATGAAAGTTCAATTATAACCGGATCTACAGACAAGGTACTATTCTAACAGTTGTGATACACACCCTTTAAGCATACATTACTTCATAAGTGCAGAGAGTCTCTTACAGTCATTTTATTAATGTAACATGTATTGCTTTAACTTTTAGTGATTTTATTGTTGTATAATTTTATATTACGAGATTTTTTTTTCTTTTTTCCTTGCACTTCAATCTTTTTTCAATTGTATCCTTCAATTTCTGATTTTTTTGTTGCCATTCTGATTGGAAGACACTGTAGTTGTGTGACTTGTTGAAACTGCAATTAGTTTAGTGCTTCTGACAATGTTTAAATTTCACTGCTTTGTAGTTGTCTTCCCTTAGCTTTAATCCTTTAATTCATTTTTCCTCTTTAATTTTTTGTTTCTTTCTATTAATTGGTTATTATTTTTAAATCCCTCCCTCCTTTGGCTCCCATTTGTTAGCTAACTTCTATAAAGCTGCGTTTATTTGTGATAGAAGTATTTTGTGATTTTTGTGTGGGTGAGTAGTTAGCTCCAGGAGATGAATATTAGAATTTATTCGTTTAAAAACAGAAATTGATTAAGGTATTATTTAGCATAATGTAATAGACTAACCCAGGGGTGGAGCATTATAGAAAATGACAATAGAATTCTGTTATGAGGTAGCTTGGGGAATAATTTGAGAATAAATTATAGTAGAGAAGGAAAGAAAGCAGATTATACATATATAGTAGTGATCAAGGAGATTGAAAAGAATCAGAACATTGCATTACCCCTACTAATCCAAGACTATTTGGGAGGCCATTTTTGGATGAACCAATAAACAATTTAATTTTGTTGTTTCAGAATGAATATGTTTACAAATTTTCTAATCATAAGGGATATGATATGTTAGCTAATTTTTTTGTTCCTTTCATGTAGGCAGGTTATGCCATTGTAGGTATAGGAGCACCATGGATAATTCATGGAAGAGGGATCATTGCAAATGGTTGTATCAGCTGAAGATCAATGCTCCTGTGTAGTTGTTTCTGTTCTGTTGATGTTAGCTGTCAGGCTGTGTCTGCTCAGCTTCTGTTGCTGTGAGCTGCTACAGTGTTGTGTCTGCTGTGCTGTGATGTCGAGTTTTCCTGTGTTGATGTGATGTGATGCGCTGCTGTGTTGGTGTTGATGTGTGCTTCCTTTTGCAGTGCTGTGATGCTGGTTTCTGGGGTGCTGTGATGTTGAGTTGATGTGCTTGCTCTGCTGCTTTGGTGTTGCGCTGTGTTTTGTTATTTTTGTAGCCTGTTGAGCTGCTTAGTTTGGGCTGTTTAATTTAGTTAGATGTTTGCTGTTTATATTGTTCATTAGAACAGGTTTTTGGAGTATTAGAAGTAAATTTCTGTAACTTTATATATATGTTAGTGTTTATATATCAATTTAAGTGAAAAAAATGCAAACAAAAAATAAAATAAAAAATAAAATAAAAAATAAAAATTAATTTTTTTGGGCATTTTTGGCACCGATTTTGGAAAAGAATCGGTGCTAAAAGTTTTTTTAAATTTTTTTTGGGGACTTTTGGCATCGGTTCTAAGTAAAATCGGTGCGAAAAGTTCAGTTTTTGCCACCGGTTTTCCCTAAGAACCGGTGCGAAAAGTCCTTTTTCCCACCGGTTTTGAACCGATGAGAAATCTATGGGGTTTTAGCACCCCCCAAATACAACTCGGTTCAAAACCGGTGGGAAAGGGGGGTTTGAACCGCTGGGGAATTCGTTTTTTTCGCCTAGTGCTAGGCATATGATGATGCAAGCATTCTATATATATATAGTTGCATTTATTTGTCATTAAACAATACACAAGCTGTAATAGCATGAAAAGATTTTATTAAATGGCCTGGATAAAGAGAAAGAAATATAGTTTAGTAAAGTTTATAATTCATACGTACACGAAAAGAGCAAATTGGCAACGGTTCAAACCCCTCCAAAGGCAACGGTTTTGAACCGTTGAGTATTTGAGGGTTGCCAAATCCCAAAATAATTGGCAACGGTTCAAAACCGCTGCCAACTCAAGCAATTGGCAACGGTTAACCGTTGCCATTAACCATGACGCCCTTTTTTTTTGTTTTTAAAAATAATTGGCAACGGTTAACCGTTGCCAATTGCTTGAGTTGGCAACGGTTAACCGTTGCCAAATACAATGGCGCGCTTTTTTTTTAAAAAAAAAAAATATTGGCAACGGTTAACCGTTGCCATTGACCTGTATTTTTTTTTTGCTGCAATATTTACCTGTATTTTTTTTTGCTGCAATATTGACCTGTATTTTTTTTTTGCTGCAATATTGACCTGTATTTTTTAATTTTTTTTGCTGCAATAATATTAATATTAATATTAATAATAATAATAATAATTATTACGATAATAGTAACAATAATTAGTATTATTAATAATAAAACATAAATAATAATAACAATCGCAAGAGATGATATAAATTAGAAAAATGTTTCATGTATAATACATAATAAGTAAGCTAAGGCTAGGATTGATGTAGTAGCTAGCTAGTAAACGATATTTACAAATTAAATGTGATGTAGGTCGCCAACATCTCCCGAATTACATGGACTTCCTCGCTCGTGTATGGTTGTCCCGTTTGCCCCTTGCAAAACTTAGAATACACAAAATGTTGAAGCACCGTGTCTTCAACTAATGGAGTAGCTTGCGTAGCTGAACCTCGTGAAGGGCTCTTCATCGACGCTTTTCCACTCACTAAGCCATGTTCACTCCAATTCTTTGGCCCCTCCACCCTCTTCTTTGGAGTTTGGCTTTTCCTCGATGGCTAATATGAAAAATCACACAAATGGTTAGAAAAGATTTTCATCCAACTCTTGGGAAGAAAAGATTAAAGCGTGAAATCTAAATCTTAATTACCTGGTTCATCAACCGTATCCAAGCAGATGGCCATTGCACAAAACTACCTTTTGTTGCCTAGAGTGTAGTGAACTCATCCTCCTCCACGGGCACAGGTATTAAGATGTCCTCGAACCCGGGAACCACAGAATGGATCCCGACAGAATAATGCTCAGGCAGGAGAGGTCGAAGATGGACCGTACCTTGTTCGGCCGGTTGCGCACTACCATAGGCAACAACATTCAAAGGTCCATCATATGATTCGCCCGGGTGAAGAAGTTCACAACGGGTCTCTTCGTGCACCAATTAGGAAGATACTTCATTTAAATATTCATAACTAAGTATCTTAGGTGTAATATAGGAGTTAATTCAAGCATTGAGCTAAAATCATGAAAAATGGGCAAGTTAGAACTCATTTAGGCCATTTTGAACCATAAATACTCTAAATGAACCTAAAACTTGTAAATTTTCTTTTCTTATATTGTTTCAAGCCATAAATATTCATAACTAAGTTTCTTAGGTGTAATATAGGAGTTAATTCAAGCATTGAGCTAAAATCATGAAAAATGGGCAAGTTAGAACTCATTTAGGCCATTTTGAACCGTAAATACTCTAAATGAACCTAAAACTTGTGAAATTGTTTTTTTTTATGTTGTTTCAACCCATAAATATTCATAAATAAGTATCTTAGGTGTAATATAGGAGTTAATTCAAGCATTGAGCTAAAATCATGAAAAATGGGCAAGTTAGAACTCATTTAGGCCATTTTTGAACCGTAAATACTCTAAATGAACCTAAAACTTGTGAAATTGCTTTTTTTATGTTGTTTCAACCCATAAATATTCATAAATAAGTATCTTAGGTGTAATATAGGAGTTAATTCAAGCATTGAGCTAAAATCATGAAAAATGGGCAAGTTAGAACTCATTTAGGCCATTTTGAACCGTAAATACTCTAAATGAACCTAAAACTTGTAAATTTGCTTTTTTTATGTTGTTTCAGGCCATAAATATTAATAACTAAGTTTCTTAGGTGTAATATAGGAGTTAATTCAAGCATTGAGCTAAAATCATGAAAAATGGGCAAGTTAGAACTCATTTAGGTGTAATATAGGAGTTAATTCAAGCTGCTGCAGTGCTGCACAGCTGCTGCAGCCTCCTCGCGTGATTCCCAATGAGAAAGAGAATGAGAAGGAGAAGGAGAAGGAGAAGGAGAAGAAAGAGAAGGAGGAGGAGGAGAAGGAGAAGGAGGAGGAGAATGAGGAGAAGGAGGAGGAGAATGAGGAGAAGGAGAATAAAAGAGGAGGAGGAGGAGGAGGAGTAGGAGAAGGAGAAGGAGAAAGAGAAGGAGGAGGAGAAGGAGAAGGAGAAGAAGATGGAGAAGGAGAAGGAGGAGGAGAAGGAGAAGGAGGAGGAGAATGAGGAGAAGGAAGAGCAAACAACAACAACACATCACATCAACAAAGCAACACCAACAACACAACACAGCTAAGAAACACCATTTCACAACCAACTTAACCATTTCATAATACAATCCAAAAACCAATATCATTATCCAAACAAGTAAGTAAAAAATCACCTGTAGAATAGGAAAGTCATGAGGTGTCGGAGTATCAAGCCCCCTTAAGTTCGCATGTGAAGGAGTACCAATCTGCAATAGTGTATTGATAGTGAAACATTAATTAGAACCGTACCCACGAAACTCAACATATCAAAACTTATAGAGTTGAATTCTAATCACGTACCTCCTCGCGTGCATTTATCTCCTGTTCTCCTTCTCTTCGTGGGTGGCTACTTGAGTCGGCCGGTGTTGTCGAGGAAAAGGGCAAGGTCGGCAAATTCATTTGCTTCGCCCCATGCATTGAACTCTTTGCGCATCTCATTGCGCACTTGTTCTTTAATTGATGCCACTGTGGCATCGAAGTTCTGTGGCGAGTTCACCCTTGCTCGGGATCTTCCAGATTTGGTATATTCGGGACCCATTACCTTCTCCCATCCTAGCAAGCTCCCCCTAGCACCTAATACCCGTCCCGGATGGTAGGGCTTTCCCATAGCCAAGGTGAAGGGATCCTTCTCTACCGTCGGGACGAGCTTGCCTTCAACAAGCTCTCCAGTGTACTCAAGCTGTAGCAAAAACAAAATGGCAACATGAAGTAAGTGTTTATATAAAGTGATATACATGCAAATGAATAAAGTAGTTCACTAGTTCATAGTTGCTTACTAGCTTATCTGTCATTTCTTTGGTTTCCGGAGCCTTGATGGACCATTTTCTGGTTTTCTTGTCCCGCGAATGCATAGAGCAAAAGAAATCCCCAGCACGACTCACCAAAGTACTGGTCATGGAGTCAGATGGCGCTGTGGAGGACCCTAGAAGCGCAGTGGGGTATACTCCTTCACTCACCCACGTATCCCTCCATTCATCATACGTCATTGCTCCCATATGATGGTGGTATTGCTTTTGCAATGCATTCCTGGAATTCTGCTCCCTCATTTCCTACATAAAAAGATATGTTAGTTTCATTACTAATAAAAAAGACGATAAATTACAACACAATTTTCATCAGAGTTCTTTAAACTTACAATTTCTTCTTTTTTACATTTTTGAAGAACGAAAGCTTCCCAATCATCCTTCGATATGCTAGGCCATATTTGCCATGGGAGTTTCTCTTTATCGATGACATCATCATCACTGCCACCTCCTTTCTTGTTCTTTGGTTTCCTCACAAGTTTCTTTGTGATAAAACGACGAACTAAGTCATACTTGAAGCTTCTGAATCTTGCCGCAAGTAAGGATTCAAACACCCTTCGCTTGGCGTACTCATTTGGAATGTGAAATAGACTCTGCAAGCACAAATAACAAACATTATTAGTTTTCCAATAACATAAGAATAAATTGAAATTGTTTATAAATAATCACATCAAAAAAAACTTACCCTGGTATCATTCCAAAACGTGTCAATCAAGCCTGTAGGTACGTCGCTCATACGAAGCGTAATGGGGATTTTGTGCGCACAAATCCCAACTTGACCAGCATACTGACGACGCCATTAGGCTTGCCCTACCCTGTCATACTCCAAGACCATAGGACCGACAGGTTTCTTGAAAGCCGTCGTCGGACCCCTCAGCTTTTTCTTCGCTGGTGCCTGCACCCCCCCTCCACTTTGATCCTCACGAAACGGCTCCATAATGGCATTATCGATTGGAGGCGCTTGCTCAACTGCAATTTCAAACTCATCTATCATTCTCTCCAATACATCTTGCGCCTGATCTTCTGGCTCACCCAAATCAGGTTCCTTGTTCACATCATACAGCTGGTCCCCATCATTAGATGAATCATCATCATTAGATTCAACATCCTCAACTCGAACACGGTATTGATCGTCCGCCATTAGATGTTAAAACCTGTCATTACAAACATAACACGTTATTAGCTGCTGAATTGTAAGGTAAACTTATAATCATATATAAATTGCTGAATTATAATACAAATAAACATAGAAAATGGTGAAGCAAGTTACTTTATACATTTAAAAGAATATAAGAAAAATGGGCAAGTAATTCAACAATTTCATTCAGTTTCACCTAAAATGTGATTTTTTAATTCTTTCTACGCCTGCAATTCAAACTAACAGAAAATATACAGTACCTCAATCTAATATTCCTTCATCATGGTTTGATCTCATGTAATTGGCTTGGTCGTCTATCTCATATGGCACAGCAGGTCTAGGAACAATGAAAGGTGCCGAGTCATCAAAGGCATCATATTCTTCCTCATCCTCGACATCTCAACGCCAAGGATTCTTCTTTTGCCGGCTAGCACAATAGACCATTTTGAGTCGGCAAGGTCAGACACGTAAAACACCTGCTTAGCTTGTGATGCAAGGATGAATGGTTCCGCACTATCCTTCAGGTTGCCAAGATCTACAAGAGTAAAGTCATCAAATTTGACGTTACGCCTGATATTATCAACCCACTTACACCGGAAAAGAGCAATCGTGAAGTCACAATAATCAAGCTCCCATATTTCTTGAATTCGACCGTAGTATGACAACTTTGCATCAACAGGTGATTTATCCTTAGCACTTGCAAACTCCCTTGACGATGCCACAACCGTTACACCACTGTTTTGGGTCGAGGACGATTTCAAATCTTGACGCTCAGTCCAAAATGTGTACCCATTTATGTCATATCCCTCAAATGAGCGAACATCATCCCTAGGACCATAAGCAAGCCACCTTACTGTAGCTGTGACACTCTCATCCATTCCACCCATCACTCGATCACGAAACCAACTCACAAACTTCTTATTGTGCAACTGCATCATTGCCCTTTCACCTTTCAACGGAAACTCAACACGCAAACTAGCCATGTGCTCGTCTAAATATGGGTGAACATCTGCAACATGGTGCAACACATAAAGGTGTGCTTGTAAGAACTTCTCTCGATCAGGTTACATTCATTTCGACCCGATTGTGCCATGACCATCAAGTCTACCTTCATGTCGAGAAGTAGGAATACCAATAGGTTCAGCAACGGCTACATAGTAGGCCACAAAATTACCAATCTCCTCGGCCACGGTCCCTTGAATCATACTTCCTTCCGAGTGAGCCCGATTCCTAACTTTATCTTGCAATGTACCCATGTGTCTTTCAAAAGGATAGCACCACCTCATGAACACTGGACCGCACAACTTAATCTCACGCACTAAATGAAGTATCAAATGCACCATTATGTCGAAAAACGAGGGCGGGAAGTACATCTCAAATTTGCACAAAGTCACAACCACATCCTCCTGTAAAGCATCAAGTGTGCAAGGATCAAGCACTTTCCTACATATTGTATTGAAAAACGAACAGAGGCTTGTAATAGCTTCCCTCACGTGCTTTGGCAAAATACCACGTATTGCAATTAGTAGAAAAACTTGTATCAGAACATGACAATCATGGGATTTCATACTTGTCAGCTTCAATTCTCCATTTAAGGATACAAATCTTTTCATGTTGATTGCGTACCCTGATGGAACCTTAATGCCATACAGACATTCACAAAACATCCGTTTTTCTACCCTTGACAATGTGTAGCAAGCCGGAGGTAAGTAGTCCTTCTCCTCTTTGGCTTTTCCCTCATTTTTCTTCTTCGACGCATCCGCGGCCTTTCCCTTTCCCTTTTTCGAACCCATTTCTTTTTCCTTTTCCTGTTCCTTTTCCTTACTAACCCTTTGCTGAACCCACAATTCTGGACGCACCCCCATCTTTTCCAAATCTAAACGTGCACCCTTTCTGTCCTTTGTCTTGTTTTGAATATTCATCAGCGTTCCCACAAGAGCGTCACACACATTCTTCTCTATATGCATTACATCAAGACAGTGCCTAACGTCATGTTCTTTCCAGTACGGGAGCAACCAAAAGATTGATTCTTTTTTAAAGAGAGTAACTGATTCCGCCGCCTTTTCAGGTTTCCCAAATACTGTTCGTACACCCTTAACCCGAGCGTAAACCTCCTCACCAGTCAGTGGCCTAGGAGCACTCCCCTCTTCCACCGTCCCATCGAAAGCATTTTTCTGCCGACGGTACGGGTGATCGCACCTGAGCAACCTTCTTGTCCTCAAATACACCTGTTTGAAAGAATGATCAAGGCGTCTGCTTGGCGTATCATCAATATAAATGGGACATGCCTTTTTCCCTTTATTCTTATACCCAGACAAGTTGCCATATGCAGGAAAATCATTAACGGTCCACATAAGAGCTGCACGCAATGTGAACATCTCATTCTTATGAGCATCAAACACGGAAACCCCTTCGTCCCACATCTTTCTCAAATCATCAACCAATGGCGCAAGATACACATCTATGTCGTTTCCAGGTTGCCTTGGCCCCGATATCAAGAGTGAAAGCATTACATATTTCCGTTTCATGCACAACCAAGGAGGCAAATTGTAGATCACTAAAAGTACCGGCCATGTGCTGTGCTGGGTACTAAGAGTGCCAAAAGGATTCATCCCGTCCGTGCACAAACCAAGCCTTAAATTTCTGACTTCATCACCAAATTCCCCAAACTTCATATCAAGGTTCTTCCATTGCGGGGAGTCGGCTGGGTGCTTCAGCATTCTGTTTTTCTTTCTTCCCTCTGCATGCCACCTCAAGTTTTTAGCATCTTTTGGTAAAGAGAACAAACGCTTAAACCTTGGAATTATGGGAAGATACCACAACACCTTAGCAGGAGGTCCCTTCGTACCAACATTACAACTCTTGCGCTTGTAGCGGGACTTCTTGCATCTTGGACACTCCTCCAATTGTTCATATTCATTTCGGTAAAGAATACAATCATTAGGACATGCATGTATCTTCTTATACTCCAAACCAAATGGACACATGAGCTTCTTAGCGTAATAGTAAGACTTAGGAATTTCATTCCCATCGGGCAACATCTCACTTAACACGCTCAACAAGGAAGTAAAACTACTGTCCGTCCACCCATGCTTCGACTTAATGTTAAAAAGAGTTAGCACGACTGATAGTTTGGAGTATTTTTTGCACCCAGGATACAAAGGCTTTTTAGAAGCCTCCGATAATGACTCAAACACGTCACCTTCAAAACCACGCATCATCTCATCCACACCTTCATCCTCAAATCCCTCCTCAGCACCATCATCAACAATATGTTCATCATTCTTGTATTCCTCGTCCACACGGATATCATTGCTTCTATCATCATGCACATCATACCCAATAACATCCCCACTGTTCTCTCCTTCTTCACCATGCCAAATCCACACATGATATTTAACCCTAAACCCACGACAAACTACATGATCTCTAATGATATCAACACTATTGACCACCTTCACATTATTACAATCAACACAAGGACAATAGAGGCACTCGAAACCCATTCTGCGCTGATAAGATGAAGCCGTCTTGCAAAACTCTTGAACCCCATTAAAGAATTCCAATGTATCACGTCTACCATACATCCATCCACGATCCTTCTCCATTAAGTAAATTGTCTCTAAACATGGCAACATATTACGAATAATAATGTATAATTGCTACATCTACTATATATATAAATCAAATTCAAACACACACCATGCATATAACTTTCATATACATACACAAATGAATATATGCTTCCAAAGGGTCCTTATCACTCCAACCTAACCCATCCTTAAACGTTTACTCTCACTAGTGAATGTATGTCAACTTTCCAATTTTAAGGAAAATCCGGCAGCATTTCCCCCTATTTCTCCAAGTACACGACGTAGGTAATTACTTACCCACATATGTACCCAGAGAACATGGTGATCGAGGAAATGGTAAGCCAAGATGTTCCTTAAAATCGAAAAAAAGACATACATTCACTACCTAAGTGAGAGTAAATGTTCAAGAACAGTCCCAACCAGGGACTATTCAAGACTTTCTCCTAATGAGAAAGCCTTGAACGGGTATCTAGGCATATGATGATGCAATGCAAACATTTCATATATTTATTGTTGTATTTAGTTTGTCCTGGAAAAACTTTTATTAAGACAATAAAGAGATAGATATATATATATAGCTTATTAGAGAAGTTTATAATTCATACCAATACAATGGATAATGTATTCTTTTTAACTTCGCACTTGAGGTATATATGTAGTCTTCAAGCTTAAACTTGAACTTCAAATCACATATGAATCTATAAAAACGCAAAAAGAAAAAACAAAACAAAAAACAAAAGTTAGTAAGTATGAGAAATGGATAATAAGAAAAGATAGGGCCATATATATAATTAAGGAACTAGAGAGAAAATGGGGCCACACCAACCACAAAAGGTAAAACACAAAAAGGACAAATATAAGCTACTTCAAACAATTTCTATATTAATTAGGGCAAACAAATAACCAGAACTTGGGACATATTCCCCATAGGAACATCATCAATGGAGAATTTCAATACTCCTAGCCTCAACATTGAGGGGCACTACCTAGCCTCAAACAAGAAGGGACCTTCTAGGAAGGGTACTTCGAGCAAGGACTAGGACATTAAAAACACCCAAAACAAGAATAAAACAAAACCAAACACCAACCAAACAGCCCACAACCAAGACAGCAGCTGGACAAAAACAGCAGCTACAGAAAACAGCACGTTTAGCATAAAGGCAGAACCGAGACAACAGAAAAACAGCACAGCTCAAACCAAAGAAGCAAGCATAGCAGCAGCCTGCAGCAACCTCAGCCCACCCACAGCAGTCTGCAGCAACCTCAGCCCACCCACAGCCAAACCAACCAAAATCTCTCCATAATAATACTATGAATTATTCAATCAAATAAAACTTTCCATCAAACCTTTTTACATTGAACAAAACATGCTATAAGCTTTTTACCTAAACTTCATTCACAAATACCACACACGCAAGCATTCTAAACTTATCATGCACTTTCGAGTATTGTCTGCCAGCATTTTCTACCAATCATGCACTTCTGAGTATTAATAATCACTGGTCAAGCAAATTTAGGCAAGCTTTGAAGAACGAAATTCAAATTACTTGACATAAGAACTTACATTTCCTATACCCAAGTATATATGTGGATGGAGGGTCGTTGTGGAGGAGGGCCGTACGTGCGCTTGTAGTTGAGAAACCTTATATTTCAACATACTAATTACAATTACTAAAATGCAAAACAAATCCTCAAAAAAAGGCATGAATGTAAAGGAATTCAATGGAGTAATTGAAACCTAGGTATACTAGGTAGCTTACCTCGAAGATGCTTCAATGGAAGGGCGGCAATTGCGTATGGAATTGAAGGTACTAGGTGGTGCGTATGGCGGCAGTTGCGTCAGGTGCTCCAATGGAATAGCAAGAAGAGGGAAGCAATGAAGAGGGACGAAGAGAAGAGGGACGAAACAGAGAAGCGAAGAGGGAACGAATTGAATGAAGAGACGTTGGAATTGAATGAAGCAGTATACCCGGTTTTTTAAAAAAAAAAATTGGCAACGGTTAACCGTTGCCAACACTTAACATTTTATTTTTTTATTTTTTTTAATACCGTTGCCAACTCTAACTTTTTTTTTTTTTAAAAAAAAAAAAATACTCAATTGGCAACGGTTAACCATTGCCAACTCTGAAATTTAAAATGGCGCTCATTTAAGTTGGCTAAGGTTTTCATAAAACGTTGCCATAGGGGGGTTGCCTATCTCTTTTTTTCTACTAGTATACCAATATATCAATTACAATAAATGTACACTTTCTAATTTCCCACTTGAACTAAATATTAAGTCTTCAAGCTAAACTTGTGCGTCACATATGAATCTATAAAAAAACAATTAAAAAAAAAACCAAAAGTTATTAATTAATTAATACCTACATACATTGCTAAACTATAACACATCATTCATCATACTAACAATTACTAATCACTAATTTGTTTAAAATTTAGAGTAATTCATGTAATTTCACTAATTTATTCGCTAATTTTTAACACAATTGCTAATCACTAATATATAACACAATTGGTAACCACTAATTCATACAAAATCAGAAATTCGGGAATTAATATAATTTTTTTAAGCTAAATTCAACCACATTATATTTTACATACCAAAATTCAACTAACTAATAAGGTTTATAATTGTTCCACATTAAAATTCAACTAACAAACAAGGTTTATTTTACATACCACATTATATTTTATATACAAATCTCTAATTTATTCAAAATTACCCATTAAAATCAATTAAAATTCACAAATTTGGGGTTAAATTATAAGGAAACCCTTACTTTTAGTTTGCTCATATGCCCAATAATTGTTCAAAATGCAAAAGAAAATATAGAGAATTGAAAATAATTGTTCCAAATGGCAAAAATATTACCTACTTACCCTAGGTGGAAGAGGTGACAATATCCACCATAATTGGAAGTGGAAGTGGAGGAGAGATTGTGGGCAGAGGACGGCGGCCGGTGGAGCGACGAGGAGCGGCGACTGTGGTGAACCTCGGGGCTGCTCCTATGTCGCTGCTAAGAGGAGAATGAAGAGGTAATTGGTCGCGCTCTGGTGCGGTGGTGGAGGGACTTCGAAGATAGGTGCGTGGCGGCTCTGGTGGAGGGGGTTCCGGTGCAGGTGGCGGCTCAGGTGGAGGGGGTTCCGATGCTGTGAGAAGGGAGAATGAAGAGGAGGGAACGAGAAAGAGAAAGTGGGAAATTGGAAAATGAATTCCAACAGGAACAAAGAGAAAGAAGAAAGGGCGGGGGTTTTTTTTTTTTTGCTTTTTTGTTTTTTAAATTCGCACCGGTTTGGTTTGAACCGGTGCTATTGCTATTTTATTAAAACCTGCCTATTTTTTTCGCACCGATTTTTAAAAACCGTTGCCAATTCCTCGGTGCTAACTTATGATTTTCTGCTAGTGATAAGAAGGGTAAAACTTCTCCCTCAAGGCTTCCTTAAACTCATCCCACCCAATGTTTTGTCTTTTCAGCAACTCATCCTTTCTTTGGGCCCACCATAAGTCAGCTTCCTCCCTCAGATAGTAAACACCATTGTTCGCCCTCAGCTCGCTTAAGCAATTGATAGCATCAAACAACTTGTCAAACTCCCTAATCCAGTTTTCAAGACTGGTCGGGTCCTCTTTCCCCAAGTAAATAGGTGGTTTGGCTGAAGCAACTCTCTAAAAAACTTCGCTATAAGAGTTAAGGTTAGAGTTAAGGTTTCCTCGGTCCGGTCCGGGGAATCTTCCGGGGACCTGAATTGGGTAATTATGAGGACCGGGGACCGGACCTGAATTAACAGGTCCGGTCCGGGTTTGGACCTGAATGGACCTGTTTTGTGTCTTTTTCGTTTTTTTTTAATACAAAACCTGTTGGACCTGCATATGGACCTGCATATGGACCTGTTTTGTGATTTTTAGATCTGTTGCATAATTTAATAATTACATACAAACCAAAATTATCAATTACAAAACTACATAAAGTCCATAAAGTCCCGATTCTCAAACACCAAAAATACAAATGAGTCCACCGAAAATACAAATAAGTCCACGAAAACTCATAAAATTACATAAATTCTCTTAAGTCTCAACTCTCAAGTACTAGGAATACATAAATTCTCCAACAAGTTGTTTTCCCTTTGATCGCGTGATTCACACTAATGAGTCCACGAAAACAACTTCATCGTCTATATCGTTAGATTCACCACGTTGCACCTCTAAATAAAATACAATATAGAATATATTAATGATTGATAACAATGAAATAATAAATTTGGTGTAACAAAATTTCAAATACATAAAATTATTACTACCTTTCTCTATTTCTTCTAACTCTTTCAAATTTTCTTCCACATCAACAATTGGCACTTCCTTAGCTCTAAGCCAATCTTGTGTGCAAAGTAACGCTTGAACCATCTTCAATACAAAAATATTACACAAATATGTATAAACAAAGTCATATTAAGATATAAACAAACTTGATTTTATAAAATAAAAAGATAACGATGCATTACCTTAGGAGTTAAAGAACTCCGAAATGGATCTAGAGTACGACCTCCCGTACTAAAAGCAGATTCCGATGCAACGGTCGACAATGGGATGGCTAGTATGTCACGTGCCATGCGATTAAGAATCACATAACGCTGGCCATTCTTACCCCACCATGTCAATGCATCTTGTTCTTCCTCCTCCGGCCCTAATTGATCATTTAAGTACCTATCCAACTCACTTATCGCATACCCACTTGTCCTCTTCAATCGTTTTGCTCTTTCTTTTAGTTTCCTCACATAATCGGAACCCACTCCTTTACTATTATCAATATCCATTGACATATTATCTCCACAATCTGGAATATTAGAAGTTGCATACATTTTTCTATATTCCTCAAATAAAGAGTAAGCGAACTCCTTCACATCATTAGCAAGTTTTGTACCCTTTTCCGGTCCATGCATAGAAGCAATTTCTCCTAAACCTTTATTAGCTGTCACATAATGGGAACCAGAAATTCGTTTAGTTAACAGATAAAACCCCTCTAGAAACAAAACCAACCTCTCCACTTTTTCCCAATCTTCGGGTTCGGGAGGCCTTTCATTGTCATTCAAATCCTCTCCATCAGGAAGAGATAACCCACTAAAAACACGTCGAAACTTCAAAGCCGTTTCCAACATTATGTATGTGGAGTTCCAACGAGTGGGGACATCAAAGGATAAAGAAGATTTTGAATCTATGTTTGCTTTTTGCACAAGATCTTTGAATCTAAGTATTCTTGCAGGGGAATTCTTAACATATTTCACAGCATTTCTAACTCTATCAATGCACACACCATGTTCTCTAATACCATCCCACACAATTAAATTAATGATATGAGCAATGCATCTAACATGAAGATTTTTTCCATCATTTATACATCCTGTTCTTCTAACCATTCTACTCAAGTGTGCACAAGCAACATCATTTGAAGAAGCATTATCAACAGTGACAGTAAAAAGTTTATCATCAATACCCCAATACTCTAAACATGCCTCAACTGCTTTTCCAATAGCCTCTCCTTTATGACTAGAAATTGGACAAAAATTTATGATCTTTTTATTCAATTTCCAGTCATTATCAATGAAATGAGCTGTAAGACACATATAATTAATTCTTTGTATTGAAGTCCAAGTATCAGTGGTCACGGAAATTCTTTGACATGTCTTAAACATTTCTCTCAATTTCTCTTTTTCACTATAATACAACTTTAAACAATCACGAGCAATGGTAACACGAGATGGAATGTGAAATTGTGGACATGCAACTTGCACAAAGTGCCTAAAACCGGGTTTTTCTACATGCTTAAATGGTAACTCATCAACAATAATCATGTGATTCAATGCCTCTCTAACATCATTCAAGTTAATAATCCTACTCCCACACTTTAATTCACTACTCTCATGTTCTTGATCAAAATACAATTTAGTTTGCTTTTCTTTGCCCTTTTCTTTTTCTATATTAATAGGATTACCGAGATATGATTCTGCATGGTTTTTAACATTTTTTGAACCATTAAGATTACCATCAGCAGCAAAAGTTTTAGGACAGAACTTACATTAGCTCGTAGTTTTCCATTCTCGACGTACTCTAAGTAATATTTCCAATACTCAGCTTTCCTCTTACTTTTTCTGTTCCATATATATTCCCGCCCCGCTTTTAGCTTCTTATCAGGAGGCAAAGTAGATTGCAATTCTTCCATATCCTTTTCAGAAAGTGGTTGTGACGTTTGTTCAGAAAAAGAAGCAGACCGTTTGGATTGAGAGCTCTCCATCTACAATATAATTATATACAATATAAGTAATTTTAAAGTAACAATTATATACACATACCATTTTATAAAAAAATTTAAGAGCAACTTACATTGCAAGAATAAGAATCCGTGGTTCCTTGACTTCCTTCACTCCCTGCAAGAATAAAAACAAAAATAAGAACCCCTGAACTACACACAGGTTAGCCAACTTATTTAATCTTAATAATCTGAGTCCATACTTTTAGCAGCCTAGCAGGAATAAACACAAATTTTAAAGTATAAGTTAGCTTAAAAAGTGTCCATATATACACATTAGAAATATCAATACACATTAGAAATACTTTCAACTTTCTGAAATTTATGTTAAGAAAAAAATGAGAGAACATTATAAACCTTTAACTTCCATTTAAAAGGTTTCAAAAAAAAAAAAAAAAAAAAAAAAAAAAAACTACAGTGAAGAGGGTTTAAGTATTTCATACAAGTTTTTCAAATGTAAATAGAGTTTCTTGTCCAATTCTCCTTGAATTCATACCTTATAAATTAGTTTAAATTATTTGAACTAATAATGTTTATTATGATCTATTGGAACAGGATAAGGAGAATCCATCAGGAAATTTCAAGGAGATGTATAGACATATTTGTAAAGGTGCATGGACTTTCTCAACACTAGATCACGGTTGGCAAGTCTCTGATTGTACTGCAGAGGGGCTCAAGGTAATTGAATACACATTTTCTATCATAAACAATACTCATCTAGCCATTTCTTAACCCTCGAGTTTTCATCTTTAGATGAGAACACCTAACAACGTAGCAAAATTAAAACAGCCCCATCCCTAACCCTTACCCTACCCAGATCCACCACTGCCCACACAATACAACACAACCAGCTTCATTGGCAGCCCCACCCCTAGCCGCCTTCCCTGACACTCCAACCATGGAATCCACCCCACAAATTCCATTCCCGCCGGAATAACCTCACTCAACCACTCCAAAACCCCCTCCAATCCAAAACACCACCCAGCCACCCCGAAAACCCATCTCCACTCTCGATGACCCTACCAGCCACCACGAAAACCCCATCTCCACTCCCGACAACCCCATCAACATTCACAATTTTCCATCCAGCCATCCCAAAAACCCCAGCTCACCACCCCAACCCACCCCACTGCCACCCCTTAACCCTTAACCCCCACACACCAGAACCGTACCACCGTAACCCCACCATAACCCCATCCCAACCCACCCTACCACACAAATTTTCGCACTAAATTAATCTTAATAATCATAATAAACACAAAATTTCGAACTAAATTTCGCACTTGAACCCTAAACCCTAAACTTCTTAATTCTTATGAACCCTAAACTCAAAAAAACCAAAAAAAAAAAACAGAAATTCGAAAGAGATGAACTAAAAATAAGAAATTCAACATGCAAACATCAAACAATCATTAAAAGCAATTGAAAATTTGAAACAAGAATAAACATATAAATTCTCACACTTAATTTATTATTTCGAATTAAAAATACCAAAATTATAAGCAAATACTTACCAGATATTATCGGTGTGCATCGCCTGAGAGAATGAGGGAGGTGTCGGCAGTGGGCGGTGGCCGGAGCGAGTTGGGACAGCCGGACAGCCGCGTTGAGAAGTTGAGATTGAGGGAGGCTGAGAGAATCAGTTTGGGCTTAGGGAGTTAGGGTTAGAACTTAAAAATATGAAAGAGATTGAGGGAGGCTGAGAGAATCAGATATTTTCTTGTTTTTTTTTTTTTTTTTTTTTTTTTTTTTTTTTTTTTTTTTTAATTACGATTTTCCCGGGTTTCAGGTCCGCACCTGAAAACCCCGGGTTTGACCGGGTCCGGACCGGGACCGGGAACCTGGATTTTTAAGAACCGGGACCGGACCTGAATCAACAGGTCCGGGTCAGGTCCGGTCCGGTTCAGGTCGGTTCAGGTCCGGTTTCAGGTCCGGGCCAATTTTTGTACACCCCTTATAGTTTTACTGTATACATTAAATACAAATTTTTAAAAATTACATGGCTACCAATCTACACAACAACAACAACAAAAAAAAAAAAAAAAAAAAAAAAAAAAAAAAAACAGCAATATCGCCCCGGAGCAACAACATTTATGAGAAGCAACGACTCAAATCGACTACATTAGCCATGGATTTTCCTGCTAAACATAAAAGTACAATAAACAAAAATTGATTAGAAATTCCTTTAAACATAAGTAAAATTGAACAAAAAAAGTACCAAAATCTGACGAGAATGAACTTGAGTGCTCAAGGTTCAAGTTTTAATGAGAGAAATACACACTGAATTTTACTATGAAATCCAACAGCACAACATGTGGATTAAAAGAGCAAATATTTCTTCAAACAATAAAAAATCCAAGGTCAACAGCTACATATCTTAGAATGTAAGATTAAAAGGCCAAATGCAAGTGACATGGATTTTGTTGAGAACAAGTTTAGATCAAAGAATACATCAGTCCTAAGAAACTGTTGGAACAGGAAAGTATGTCTCTCAGACAAAGTTGAGCTCAATAACAATGATACACCTTGAGATTTTATCATATTAGAAAGATTAATGCAAACACAATTACACCGTCTATTCCACGCCTAAACTATTATACATGATCAGGGTAATTGCCAAAAAACTAGTCAACTAAACATGGTGCTCATATACGCGACATCAATAAAACCTTGATCCAACTCCAACTAAAGTTCACTTAATAAAAGTATGTAAAAAGACGACATTTCTTTCACTAAGCAAAAATTGTTTAAATTTCTTCTATTAGAGAATGCATAAATATCATACAAGGCCGATATCAAAATAAGATACTAAACTCACTGTTTCTCAACCAGAAAAGCACAACCCTCTGACTGATGACTAGTAGAAGATCCAACTAAAGTATATATTGGTATAATGCAAAAGAATCCAAATGACTAGCCTTCTCCTAAAAGTATCAAATAGCATATGCTTGGAAGGATGAAGAAATGTAATCTCATTTTGTATGTGTGTCATGATGATTCCATTTAGAAAAACAAGTACAGTTAAAATGTAAACCACATTCTCAAGCACACTTCTACTCTGATCATAATAGGAAAAGCCACATTGGATACTGTTACTGTTAATTCTTGATGCCTGGAATTTGAAGTAAGAGACCTATTATTAATAACAAGGCAAGAAATAATGAGAACAAAAAGAGAAAAAGAAATGAAAATACTTACAACAGCAGAGTCAGAATTAATAAAATGACCATTGTCAGAAACATAACCCCTAGGGGAACCGCCTTCTTCAAAGCCTTCAGGAACTAGCGAAGGCGGTTGGCGTGGGGAATTGTAGAGCACTCTGCATAATAAGAAAAGGAACCCTAGCTTATATCAGAAGAAGAATCAAATAACCAGATCTGTAAAATTAAGAAAGAATGAATTGTAAAACTGAAATAATAATATTGATTTTGATCATTGAGCAAAGAACTTGTTGTCTTGGGGAGCGTTGAAGCTAAATTCATACCCAACAAACTGATACATCAGCAAAATCAGAAACTTAAGTTAATAGCAATAATAACACCAAAAAAAAAAAAAAATAAATAAATAAATAAATCAGAAAATTTAAGGACAGAGTCAATTAATTTTGTAATTATTGCATTACTTGAGTTCGTGGCAATTTTACACATGAATGCTAGATTCTGACCTTGATATTCTCCGCTAGTTTATCCACTGCATTCTCACCAAGGAAAAATGGCTGTTATGTGACAAGGAAATAGAAAATAAGGATAAACAAGAAGAGGATCATGGAAGCAAGAAGCAGCAAGTATACACTTCATAATCTACCAAAAGACCAACCTGCCCACAAAGAAGTTCTGCAAGAATACAACCAGCACACCAGATTTCAATTGATGATGCACATTCTGTAGCCCCGAATATCAGTTCTGGTGCTCGGTAAGTTGAGCAATAGGAGATGCACAACATATGTGATATGTCAATGTCAGCATGTCATTCAAGCATCTGTGCTTGCATATGGGTTCTTCACTGGCTGACCCCGGCAAAAAACTCATCATACCTAGATCAATCTCTAGCTAGCTACAAATTTCAAATAATTGGCAAACAAATACAAGATCACCTTTATAGCCATCATATTATATACTCCAAGAGCACAGTGTGACTCGTGACAAACCTAGGAGTCTAAGCATTGGGCAAAGTTACTGGAATGTATCTTTTAAGTGATTTGAGGACAAAAATATCATTTAACATCCGGAAACAACTTATTTCAACTTGCTCATAAAAGAAAAACAGATGCAATAGAACAAATGAAACTAGATTCCTAAAGAGGAGAAAAAAAAGGTCATTTTTATACCTGATATGTGTATAATTTAACAATAATGCAAATTTAAATTATAGCAAACCCTAAAAAGTTGGAATTGATAGTCGATGATGAACAAAAAAACAAAATAGCAATTTACTTGAGAAGCAAATACAATGGACAACACAAAGCTCGGAAGCTGCTTCAATGGAGAGGAGATGGAGAAAGAGTGCGGTGCAGTGAAAATTGAGCAAAATGGGCACATCATTCTAAACACTAATTAAATCCTACTGCCACAATGAATTAAAAATCGAAACAAATCGTTTATAGTGAAATTAAAAACTTAAACAAATCAATTACAAATCATTACCTAAAATTAAAAATTATGAAAATAAAATTAAAAGCAAACCCTAGATTGTGAATTGATAGTCGATGATGATTTAAGAGAGAGAAAAAAAAAACAACAATGTACCTGAGAATAAAGCTGATTCAATGGAGAACAAAAGGCTCAGAAGTCGTTTTAAGGGAGAATTTAATGTACGGCTTCAATGGAGAATTATGAATACGGCTTCAATGGAGAATTCAAAGTACGACTTCAAGAAAGGAGAGGATTCAGAATATTGCTCCATCGGATAGGAGAGGAAAGGATTCATAGTGAGGCTTCAATGGAAGGCGGGTTCTCGAGGATGGAGAAGGCAGGTTGCAAAAATGGGGGAGGTTGGAGCGAAAATGGAGAAGCTGCAAGGCATTCCTTTATGTTTTTTTAATCCAACGAGAGAGATGGTCAATAATATAGAATTTCCAATCGACTTGTTTTAGTAGCGGGCCTCTCAATGTCTGTTGCGAATAAATGTTCTATTATTAATTAAATTGTTATTAGCAACGGGCCTATCTATGTCAGTTGTAAATGGAATAATATTTGCAGCTGGCATTTATTAGGCTAGTTGCTAATATAAAATTTTACTTTTACACACCAATTATTAGCAACGCATATAAATATGGCAGTAGCTAATAACATATTATTTGCAACTAATATTATTTTGGCCAGTTGTAATTAGTGTTTTAGTAACTAACATATTTAACGCCAGTTGCTAATAAGGTGCCGCTAATAGCATTTTTTCCATTAGTGAACCACTCGTAGGTCTGCTTTGTTCAATGATTGGGTGAATGAGTTGAATTTAATTGAAGTTGAATTTTCTGGCGCGGCTAATACATGGGCAAGGGCCGGATTCCAGAAACTCGTCTTGATCGAACTCTCTGTAATGCTTCGGTGGGCAGTAAGATTTGAAAAGGCATCAATGAAACATCTTACTGCAATTCATTCTGATCACTGTCCAATCTTTATATCTCCAAACGATTTTGCTCCGCTACACTCTATTCATCGCCCTTTTCGCTTTCAGGCTGCTTGGATGTCACATGAGAACTTTCTTGACTTTGTTAATAAGTCTTGGGATAAAAATATTTCTCTCATGCCTGCTCTCTCAAACCTTTCTAGTAAACTTCAAAACTAGAATCGTGATACTTTTGGTAACATTTATAAACATAAAAGGGTGTTATTGGCTAGAATAGGTGGAATACAGAAAATTCTAGCTACTCGTATGGACTGTGGCTTGATCAAACTTGAATCAAAGTTAAGAAGAGGTCTTGATAAGATACTTGAGAGGATGGAAACAATGTAGTATCAAAAATCCCGGACTGAGTGGTTAAAAAATAGGAATGGAAACACTACATTCTTTCATCTAAGTACTATTGTGAGACGTTGGAAAAATAAAGAAGCGGCCTTGAAAGACAATGAAGGGCAGCATGAAATATCCGAAATTAAGGATCATATAGAGGACTATTTTACCACTCTTTTCACGGAAGAAGGTGAGCCTGATAGTTTTGATGTCCCATATGATATATTCCCAAAATTATCTTCGAGGGATTGGACCTCGTTGACAAAGTATTACTCAAAATTAGTGATCGATCTTGTGGTTAAAGTGATGGCAGCCCTCAAAGCTGCCGGACCAAATGGGTTTCAAGCACTTTTCTACAAGAAAAATTGGGAGCTCATTGTAGACACTGTCTATGATACAATTCTTCCTGTTTTGGAAGGAAAAGGTTTTCCTAGTAACCTTAATGACACCTTTATTGCTTTAATACCGAAGGTGGATCACCCTGAGTTAGCTTCCGAATTTCGCCTGATTGATTTATGTAATGTTGCTTATAAAATCATAACCAAGGTGATAATCAATCGGTTAAAGCCCGTACTTCCTGTTTTGATCTCTAATACTCAAGCAAGTTTCGTTCTGGGGCGGCAAATCACAGATAAAATTGTTATAATGCAAGAGGTTATTCACACAATGCGCCAGAAACAAGGAGTTAAAATATATATAGCTATCAAAATTGATTTTGAGAAGGCATACGATAGACTCAAATGGTCTTTCTGAAAGGAATGGTGTCCTTCCAACAAGTGTATCATTCTGATAGAGGGTTTAGAATTATTACAGAGCTAATTCTTTAGTAAGGTCAAGTGATCGGAATGCCTAGGTGGAGGCCGCTTCCGATCATTAATATTAAGGTATAATTAATATTACAACTTAATCTTAACTGAACCATTCGGGTCGAACCCAATCGAACAACCGATCCGAGACGACGAATTAATCCGAAGGATTTAATGAGTCGACGGAGTTTTACGAATACAGACGTCGGATATCAAGCCTAGGGCGTCGAAACCGAGCGTCGCAAAATCACAAGCGACAAGTACGAGCATAGCCGTAGCTAGGCTAGGCTAGCTCATCGCAAGCTTAGGCGCACCATGTGTGTACTAGGCGCACCATGGTGTGCTAGGCGAGGCATGAGTGCCTAGGCGCCATCGCAGCCCCAGCACCACGCACAACACCATCGCAGTGCTAGGCACGTACGTGTGTGCGTGTGCGCGTGCACCATCGCCCAGCATGCGTGGCTCGCTAGCAGCACGCATGCTAGGCCTTGCTTGCGTGAGGGGCTGGCTGGCATGGTTGTGCGTAGCATGCGAGTATTTGTGAGGCAATGCGTGGGAGTGATAGGGCCAGCATCAGCATAACGTGCTAGCAGTGCCTAGCACTAGCACGCACCAGCGCCTAACACTAGCACGCACCAGTGCCAAGCATCGCCCAGCAGCAGCACGCACTGCCTGGCTGGGGATGTAAGGCTGCTGGCTGGTGCTAGCTTGCAGCGCTAGCTGGCAGCCAGCACAGCCCTCCTTGAAACCGGTTTGTGTGTGGTTGTGAGGACCAAGCAAAGCCTTGGGGAGCAAGGCTATGGTCCCCCCTACCTAACCTTGGGCGTCACTCATTAGCATGTAATTGTGCCACTTGTCGCGTTGTGATTGATTTAAATATTTATTTAATTTGGAATTAAATAAATTGTTGAATTTACCAACTCTCCCACATTGGTGGGACATTGGAAATCAAGGGTCCATTTCCCTATAAATACCATAGGCATGGGTATTAGGAATAAACATCCTTGAGTGGAATTAAAAGGCAACTCTTGATTTGAGTAAACCTTGATTCTTAAAACTCATAGTTTTATTTGTCCGGGTCTCGACTAACCTTTGAGACTTAGGACGCTCAGGTCGGGTTCGAGGGTACGATCCCGTTGGAGACCTCGTGTTTTCGGGGTTCAAGTAAGAGCTCATAGTTGAGCGAAGCACGCGTCAAAGGTATAATCTTTTATCCTTAATTATGTTTTAATTATGTTTTGCTTGTTAATTGCATTTATTATGGGGGCGGGTCTTGGCAGATTTCTTTCCGTCCAGTGACGGTCACTACGAAACCCAACAGCGGTGTCGGAGTCACGCTCCTTTTAAGTTTTGCAATTATTGATTAATTAAGGTGTTTAAAAGTAAGATTTAAATTCTGGTTTTGCTTTTCTAATTAGATTAGAAACTCGTTTTAATTAATTTTAAAACTCGTATTTTTTATCGATTTGGCTGTCGAACCCTGATTTTGGCTCAAAATAGTGATTTTTGGGTGGAATAGACATTCTGAAACAGATTCAACCCACTTCGAGAGCTGTCCAGAAGCCAAATTCGAACCAGAAACCCAAGTTTTTGGGGTTTTTTTCGTTTTTCAACGAAAATTTTAAATCTTTTTAAGCCTTGATTAATGCAAGCATTACAAGGTTAGATTAAATGCATTATTGCTCCCTAATCTACTGCTATTTTAATTATCCTTAAGCATAATTATGGAGTTTTAATTAGTGCTTGAGTTGATATGCTATTTTTCGCTCAAACTTGTTTTTTCACAATTATGCAAATAAATTGCATCAATGTGTGAATGTTTGATGTGAATGTGTAATTTTAAGTTCCCAAGTATGTTAAAGTTCTAATCTTTAAAGGTTTAAATGATTGGAACTCTAACCCTAAATTCCATATTGAACTAAGTTTGGATTTTTCATTTTTGGTTGATTAAAATCCATGAAGTTCAAATACTTGTGAGTAAAATTTTGATTAATCTTCATATTGGAAGATGTAATCTTGGTATTTTACACAAGTATGAAAGTTGGAATTTTTTTTTTTTATCATTAGATGGTTAATTTATTTTTCCAACTCCCATTTGTGAAATCCATTATTAATTTGCATATTGGCTAAATTAATTATGGACAAGCTATTTCAATTTTAAGCATAAAGGAAGACCTAAATTATTTCAAAAATGAATTTTTGGATAATTTAGGCTTGTGCATCGTTAAAATTGAATTTAATTAAGTTGGACTTATTTTATTTTCATTTTTGCCCTTAAATTAATTCTAAAATAAATTTAGATTAATTTTATGTCACACGTAAATCGGGATTAAAATCCCGAGAAATGGCACGCAAATCAAGGCAAAAACACCCAAGCGCCACCAAGGCTAGCCGGGCTGCCTAGCAGCCCACATGTGGCTACCTATGGTGCGCACAGGGGTGTGCCTTGAGGGGCTGTTGTGTGGCAGTGGGACATGCGTGCTGCCGTAGTGCTAGGTGCATGGCAGGGCTGCTGGAGTTGCTTGTGTGTGCTGCTGGGCAGCGAAGCAGCAAGCCCCAGCCAGCCTGCCACACGCTACCATGCACCAGCTAGCAAGCTAGCATGCGCAACATGCGTAGCAAAGCTGCTAGTGCTGGCTGGCGCAGCATGCTACGCTGGGTGGATGCTGGCACACAGCACAGCAAGCGCAGCACATGGGCTGCCTAGCAGCCATGGTGCGCACCCACCAAACAATTGTGTGGGCTAGTTTGCTTGATTTTGAGCTATGTAATTTTTGCAAAAATTTTGCCGTTTTAATTAACTTGTGTAATTATTTTTACGAGGTTAAACCTCGATTTTTCCGGCTTTTGCAAAATTTTGATTTTGACAAAATTATGGGTTGTGCCGACTTAATTAATCGGATTAATTAAGTATGGATGCGGAATTTATTGGGAGCTTAGTTAATTACGTGAGCAATTTGCTTTTAGAAATAATGGATTAAACAAATTTGACTAGTTTTAATTAGGCGCGTTAATCGGATTAACCACCTAAGTTAGTTACTAGTTTTGCGTGTTTAATTGTGTATTTCGTAAAATGCATGGGCCATTCACAAATAGTGAATGGGTGAATGAAAGATTGTTTTCAAAACAGGTTATTGAAAATGGCAAATAGTGGGTTTCGACTAGGATAGAAAATACGGACTGCATTCCGTTATGTATTTTGGTAAATCTAAATACGGTCTGCGAACCGTTAAGTAATTTTGTACTTTAGTTTAATCTTAGTCGTACTAGCTAATTATTTTATTTTGGCCAAAATGTCTCAAGACGACGTTTCGATGAAGACGAGCCAAGATGAAGACCCATAAAAATTGAAGATTTCAAGGGGTCATGCTAGTTGCCAAATGCATCAATTTATGCTTTATATATATATATATTATTGTTATATATGAATGTTAGATGCATGTCTAGGATTTCTACATGTTGCGACGATTAGTTAAGTTCACTTAAATCAAACCAACATAGAAACCCTAGGTCCCTTAATAATATTGAGCTGAAATTTGTCGTTCCAAGAACAACACTTACCGAACTAATGCACGTATGTGATGGGCTACGCCAAAGCAAGGCATCACTACTTCCCTAGGAACGTAAGGTATACTAGGTATACAAGTTGTCTTGGTTAAGCTCAACGATATTAGTAAGGAGTCCTTAGATGTCGTGGCAAAAGAGATAAAATGTCAAGGATGCATTAGATGCGACATTTAATCAAACCGAGAGTATCTTGGAGCTATTAGCAATTGGATTGCTTACCTTAAGATATTTAATGATTAAGACAAGCCAAAGCATGCTTAACCATTTCTTGATCTTTGGGATCTCGGAATCATTTTATTCTCGCCTAAAAGGGACTATTTATTAATGCGTGGATAAAATGCTCAATAAGATTGAAAATATGCATGAACGCTCTTAAATTTTAACTTATTGATTTATGAATGGTTTTTCATTTCAAATTCTTTCAATTGTAGAAAAATGTTTGCAAGTAACTCAAACAACAACCATGTGTGCCCGGAACTCCCCGAAAAGTTAGCTATCAAGCTTAACTTAACAAACCTTGAAGAATGGGAAGAGGAACTCAGGAAAACTCTCCGGAGTTGTTCCAAGGAGTATGTTCTGGATACTTCCCTCCTAACCCTATGTACCAAGAAACACTTGAGTGAAGAAACATATTGTGCATGGTCCAATGATTTCAAATTAGTGTCACAACTCATGGCTAACTCCATCCCGGAAGAATGGAAAGAAAAACTTCCATTCTCTTTTCCGGACTTATTCCTTGGAGGACTAAGGGATGTTGTGGGTGTGAGATTCTCTAAGAATTTCAATGACAACAATGATGGACTCTTGTTTGAAGTGACTAGGTCACTTGCAGACATGAATGTGAAGCCATCGGATCAAGGTTGTCTTGCGAAAGAGAGGTACCATCTTTGGTCTACTTTCTGCAACACCAAGTTGAGACCGGGTATGCCCCTGCGACCCTATGTGGCAAGAATGACTAGGCTCTTCAAGCACATGGAACTCCTCGGAATTCCATTAGAAGATGGAATGGCTGGTCATATTATGCTCACTTCACTCCACTCAGGATATGATGCACTAAGGGCATATATTTCTGAAAGAAAGGAGACACATTCTTTGAAGAATGTGGTGGAGCTACTTTACCGAGCCAACTCATTTGGGGCAACCAAAAGACCATCAAGAAGGAGGGATTTCAAGGTTAAGGTAAAGATGCGTTGCTTCTATTGTGGTGGGCAAGGCCACTTCAAGAGAGAATGCAAGCTCTTTAAGGAAGAAGAGGAGAGGAATGGAGCATCTGCCTCAGGTATCTTCCTAAACACTTGTGAATTAAGCTTATCAAGTGAGAAGTTTATCAAGTGTTGGTGCATGGACAAGTAGACGACGAAGATGGTTTTTCGGTCGTGCTTGCATGCACTATTTTGTCTATGACATGTAATTAAACTAATCTTAGTTTTTCATCATGCTTTTGAACATAATATGATCTATGGTGTTGGACACCTAGTTATTTTGCATGTAAGACTTTGACAATAGTTGTTTCAAAATTGTCTTGCAAATATATGTTCAATGGAAATTGCATGTTTTTACATATGATTAGACAAAAGTTGATACCGATAACTAAGACATCTAAGAATTCAACTTCGTTAACAAACATTAGTAGATATGGCTATTTCTACTTAATGTCGAATAAATCTGAATCCTTTGACAAATTCAAAGAATTTCAGAAAGAAGTTGAAAACTAACTTGGCAAGAAAATTAAAGCACTTCGATCGGATCAAGGTGGCGAATATTTGAGCCATGAATTCGACGATCACTTGAAAGAAAATGGTATTCTTTCAGATTTGACACCTCCCGGAACTCCTCAATGGAACGGAGTATCCGAACGGAGGAATCGAACCTTGTTAGACATGGTTCGATCAATGATGGGTCTTAGTGAACTTCCTATCTCTTTCTGGGGACATGCGCTACAAACCGCGACACTAACACTGAATTGCGCTCCGTCAAAAGCTGTTGAAAAGACTCCATATGAATTATGGACTAAGAAACCTCCTAGGTTGTCTTTTCTCAATATTTGGGGATGCGAAGCATATGTCAAGCGATTAATTTCGGACAAACTTCACCCCAAATCGGATAAGTGTTTTTTTTGTGGGATATCCAAAAGAAACCAAAGGGTATTACTTCTACAATAAATCCGAGAACACCTTTCCAAAATGACAAGTGGGAGGAAAATCGAACTCGACAAAGTTCGAGAGGACGAGCAACAGTGTCAACCTGATAAAACTAACAATCTAAGTGATTTGGAAGCAGCTGAGAAGATTGGTCAGAATCAAACAGACAATGTAAATGCTCAACCTATTACCCTTCGTAGGTCGCAACGGCAAAGATCTCAACCAGAAAGATACCTTGGTATTGTCTTAACCGATGATCAAGACATCCTAGTTATGGATGGAGATGAGCCAGCGACATACAAGCAAGCTATGATGAGCCCCGACTCTGCTAAATGGCAAGAAGCCATGAAATCCGAGATGGACTTGGTGAATTTGCCCGAGGGTTATACACCCATTGGTTGCAAATGGATCTTCAAAGTGAAGACAGACAAGGATGGAAATGTATCAATATACAAAGCTAAACTGGTGGCAAAAGGTTACAGACAAGTCCACGGGATTGACTATGACGAAACTTTTTCACCAGTTGCAATGCTAAAATTCGTCCGGATCATCCTAGCGATTGCTGCATATTACGATTATGAAATATGGCAAATGGATGTCAAAACCGCCTTCCTTAATGGGATTTTGGAAGAAACTGTGTACATGACACAACCAGAAGGTTTTGTCGATCCGAGCAACGCTGGAAAGGTTTGCAAGCTTAAGAAATCCATTTATGGACTAAAGCAAGCCAGCAGGAGTTGGAATCTGCAATTTGATGAAGCTATCAGTAAGTTTGGTTTTATCAAGAATCCAGATGAATCTTGTGTATATAAGAAGGTCAGTGGGAGTGACATCGCATTCCTAGTCCTGTATGTCGATGACATACTGCTCATTGGAAACATCACAAAATTACTGGAGTCCATAAAGGGCTGGTTGGGAAAGTGCTTTTCAATGAAGGACTTAGGAGAGGCACAATACATACAGGGATAGATTTAAGAGGATGATTGGATTGAGCTAAAGTACTTACATTGATAAAGTACTGGCATGATTCAACATGGAGAATGCCAAAAGAGGGCATCTACTCATGTCCCATGGCGTAACTCTCAGCAAGAAACAGTGTCCACAGACACCTGTTGAGAGAGAGAGAATGGATCAGATTCCATATGCTTCTCTAATTGGGTCGATCATGTATGCTATGATATGTACCAGGCCAGATGTCTCGTATGCCTTGAGTGCTATGAGCCGATACCAATCAAACCCAGGAGAGGCGCATTGGACTGCGACCAAGAATCACCTGAAGTACCTGAAAAGGAACAAGGATAAATTCCTGTTTTATGGTGGCCATAAAGACCTGGTTGTTGAAGGTTACACCGACGCTAGCTTCCAGACTGACAAAGACGACTTCAAGTCACAGTCAGGGTACATATTTTGTATAAATGGAGGAGCGTTTAGCTGGAAGAGTGCCAAGTAGAGCACAACTGCAGACTCTACAACTGAAGCCGAATACTTGGCTGCTTCGGAAGCTGCTAAGGAGGCTGTTTGGATTCGCAATTTCATTAGTGAACTTGGTGTTGTACCCTCCATCAAGGGTCCGATAGATCTCTACTGTGACAACAATGGAGCTATCGCTCAGGCTAGAGAGCCAAGAGAGCACCAGAAGGTCAAACACGTCCAAAGGCGATTTCACATGATAAGGGAATGGAAATCCGAAGGTGAAATCAGAATTTGCAAGATCGGCACGGATGATAATGTGGTCGATCCTTTGACTAAACCTCTGCCTCAAGTGAAACACAACAAGCACATTGAGGCAATGGGAATCAAGAACGTTGGAGACTGGCTTTGAAAATTCCCTGTACATGTGTTTTAATTAAACTGGTTGTTTTAATGTAAGACACTGTATTGAAACCATTCATTAATGGAGTAATCAATTTTGTGCAGAATTATTTTTCACTCCATTGCTATTTAATTGTGGTTTAGAATTAAATAATGAGTCCAATTGATTTATGGAAATATTCAAAACAGGGTATCAAGACCATGTCTTGGATAAAGAAACACCTGTTAAGTGAACATTGAATATTTAAATCGAAAATTATCCCTAATCGAGGTCATCTAACTGATGGACGATTGATGACCACCAGAGATTAGTGTGTAGTATGATTTACAGCACCGTTCCTTGTGCTGCAAGGACATGATGGTCATAAATCATTTGCACAGGTGCCAGTTTGGAACTGCACTGGATCGACCTATGAGAGTACTTTAAGAGATTCACAATTGTCATAAGTACATTTCTCATTATAGCTATCGGAACTCGTTTCCTCGACCATGAGTATTGTGAAGTTTTCTTGTTTGAGTACTAGTCTCTTTGATGTTTCCTAACGTCTGCCGTAACTGGGGATCATAACGGGAACACTCGGGAGATTAGGTCCTCTTAGTAAGAGAAACTTACAGTACAAGACTGGGAATTTCCCCCTATCAAAAATAGGGAATATGTCTTTGTTGTTTACAAGGCCTCTCGAAGAATGAGACTGTGAAAATGCATGGCCGTGCTCAGATGGATTTTAGAAATCATCTGCTTATTGACAGTTGAACTCGGAGATCGAGAAACACTTCTGAACGTAATAAGGATGACGATGAATCTTACCATATAGTTCATGAAGAAACATTAAGCGACATAGGAAATGGGCTGTACACTATATGCACACTTGTCTAGAAGGACAAGTGGGAGATTGAACGGAATGGTGTCCTTCCAAAAAGTCTATCATTCTAATAGAGGGTTCAGAATTATTACAGAGATAATTCTTCAATAAGGTCAAGTGATCGGAATGCCTAGGTGGAGGCCGCTTTCGATCAGTAATATTAAGGTATAATTAATATTACAACTTAACCTTAACTGAACCCTTCGGGTCGAACCCAATCGAACAACCGATCCGAGACGACGAATTAATCCGAAGGATTTAATGAGTCGACAGAGTTTTACGAATACAAACGTCAGATATCGAGCCTAGGGCGTCGAAGCCGAACGTTGCAAAATCACAAGCGACAAGTACGAGCATAGCCGTAGATAGGCTAGGCTAGCTCATCGCAAGCTTAGGCGCACCATGTGTGTGCTAGGCGAGGCATGAGTGCCTAGGCGCCATCGCAGCCTTAGCATCATGCCTAGGCGCCATCGCAGCCCCAGCACCACGCACAGCACTATCGCAGTGTTAGGCACGTACGTGTGTGCGTGTGCGTGTACAACATCGCCCAGCACCAAGCCCAGCATGCGTGGCTCGCTAACAGCACGTATGCTAGGACTTGCGTGCGTGAGGGGCTGGCTGGCATGGTTGTGCGTAGCATGCGAGTATGTGCGAGGCAATGCGAGGGAGTGATAGGGCCAGCGCCAGCATAACGTGCTAGCAGTGCCTAGCACTAGCACGCACCAGCACGCACCAGCGCCTAGCACTAGCACGCACCAGCGACAAGCATCGCCCAGCAGCAGCACGCACTGCCTGGCTGGGGATGCAAGGCTGCTGGCAGGTGCTAGCTGGCAGCGCTAGCTGGCACGCTAGCTGGTAGCCAGCACAACCCTCCTTGAAACCACTTTGTGTTTTGTTGTGGGGACTAAGCAAAGCCTTGGGGAGCAAGGCTATGGTCCCCCCGCCTAACCTTGGGCATCACTCATTAGCATGTAATTGTGCCACTTTTCTTGTTGTGATTGATTTAATTATTTATTTAATTTGGAATTAAATAAATTGTTGAATTTACCAACTCTCCCACATTGGTGGGAGATTGGAAATCAAGGGTCCATTTCCCTATAAATACCAAAGGCATGGGTATTGGGAATAAACAACCTTGAGTGGAATTAAAAGGCAACTCTTGATTTGAGTAAACCTTGATTCTTAAAACTCATAGTTTTATTTGTCCGGGTCTCGACTAACCTTTGAGACTTAGGACGCTCGGGTCGGGTTCTAGGGTACGATCCCGTTGGAGACCTCGTGTTTTTGGGGTTCAAGTAAGAGCTCATAGTTGAGCGAAGCACGCGTCAAAGGTATAATCTTTTATCCTTAATTATGTTTTAATTATGTTTTGCTTGTTAATTGCATTTATTACGGGGCGGGTCTTGGCGGGTTTCTTTCCGCGTAGTGAGGGTCACTACGAAACCCAACACTTTCATTCGTGACACTTTGGTGGAAATGGACTTGCCAACGATGGTGGAGGTTATTATGGAGTGCATTTCTACAGCTTCTCTTCAAGTCTTGTGGAATGATGAACCCTCTAAAAGCTTCGAACCGAGTAGAGAGATTCATCATGGTGATCCCCTCTCTCTGTATTTGTTTGTTATATGTATAGAACGTTTCTACCAAGTAATCGAGGAAGCGATCATTATTGGTACTAGAAACCTATCAGGGCTAGTAGGGATGGTCTAATGCTATTGAATTTATTATTTACAGATGATATTATCTTATTTGCAGAAGCAAGTGTACACCAAGCAGAGCTAGTCCTTAAACAGTAAATCTCTGTTACTCACTGTGAGAAACGTTTTTGTTTCTCACAGTAGCAGTTTCGTAAATAAAATGTACCACCGTGACTGAAGTGGTACATTTTATTTACGAAACTGCCACTGTGAGAAACAAAAACGTTTCTCACAATGAGTAATGGCGGCGCCCTCGTCCTTAAATGCTTGGACCGTTTTTGTGCAGCATCGGTTAAAGGGTTAGTTTGGCTAAATCGAGAGTATACTTCTCAAATAATGTGGAGGGCAACTTGCAAGAGAATATAAGTTCAGCCTTAGGCATTGGGAATGTACCTCGGCATACCTACATTAACTAGTCATGTGACGAATGACACATATAGCCATTTGTGTGAGAAGATTGATCGAAGGTTCTTGGGTTAGAAGACAAAATATTTATCCCTAGCCGGCCATATCACTTTAGCTAAATCGACAATCTCAACCATGTCCTTTTACTCTATGCAAACTGCTAAAATCCCACGCTCAATTTGTGACTTAATTGACAAAAAGACGAGGAGATTTATTTGGGGCGAAAATGAAGATACAAGGAAAGTTCATCTCCTTTCGTGGGAAGTTCTACAAAAACCAAAGGAGTTAGGTGGGATAGGTATTTTTTTGGCCAAACAAGCTAATGTTGCCTTCCTAACTAAGTTAGTATGGCGTGTTCTTACAAAGCCTTAATCACTTTGGTCTAGAGTCTTACGAGCCAAGTATTGTAAAGGGCGTTGTGATGTCGACAAGCTCGAGCCTAAGTCAGGAATGTCAAATGTATGGAGCGGAATTACAAAAAAACGCCAAATTATTGAACAAGGGAATGAAGACTGACGTAGGGAATGAAATTTCTACACTATTCTGGGATCATATTTGGGCTACTGATCAACCACTTAGCAACTTGGTGACCCAACCTCTACCTATGGAACTTGCGGGAGCAATTGTAGCTGAGATGAAGGAAGAAGATCAGGGGTGGAGGTGGAACATTTTCAGTTCCTACTTAGATGAAAGTACTCTCGAAATTATACAAAGCTATGAAGTGCGTGTTGACCCCAATGTAGGTGATTTAGTCTACCGGAAGGAGAATTCTCAGGGAAAATTCAAAATAAAATCTATTTTGAGCATTATGAGGCACGAAACAAACACTTTAGATGAGGAGTGTTGGAATATTGTGTGGAAGGCGCCAATGCAACAACGCATTAGAGCCTTTCTATGGTTGGCTTGCCACGACTGTTTTCTAGGAAATCTGAACAGGTACAAACGCAAGATAACTGATAGCCCCAAGTGCTATATTTGTGGAGCTAATGAGGAGAGTACCTTGCATATTCTTTGAGATTGATCGCCTGCAAAAGTGGAGTGGCGTAATATTTTATCTTATCCTGTGTTTGACTTGTTTTTCCAAGGGTCTTTGAAGGAGTGGATCATGAAGCATAACAAGAACATGGATCACTTAGACACCGAAAGCTGGGGTACATATTTTGGGACTGCAACTTAGTGGATTTGGAGATTGAGGAATTGCTTTGTGTTTAATCGGCAAGATGAGATTCCAATTAACATAGGAGCATTTCTCCAAATTCATTATGATGAAGCAAGACGCAACATCTTGGGACTAATTGAAAACCAAAACAAAATTGCATCAAGGAAGCAAATTCATGTGACTTGGCTTCTGCCTAATGTTGGTTGGTATGTGTTAAATTGCGATGGTGCTGCTAAGGGTAGTCCAGGGGCAGCAGGTGGAGGGGCAATCATCCGAGACCATCTAGGGGGTTTTGTATCAGCTATCTCTACTAATTTTGGAGTATGTAGCGCTTTCAGAGCTGAAGTCCTAGCCCTCACCAATGGCTTAAAGATTGCTCGTAATCTTCAAATTCAGCAATTAGAAATTCAATTGGACAATTTATCATGCGTTCAAATCCTTCAAAAAGATAATATAAGCAGAGGTCAGTGCTTCCATGAGCTTACTCAATGCCAAAGAATGCTCCGAGATGCTAGTTAGAAGATAAAAGTTGCTCATATATATAAGGAAGCCAATAGCGCGGCGGATTGGTTGACCAACCGCGGAGTCTCTCAAGACACCGAAATATTTTTAATTGAGTCGGTTCTGTAAGAGCATAGTAGGATTTTGGTGGGGGATGCTAGGGGTTTGGCTCTTCCACGCCTAGTCCCCCCTTAGTTTAGTTTGTAGTTGTTTGCTGTTTGTTTAATTTTCTCTTGTTTTCGTTTTCTTTTCTTTTGGAATTTATTCCTCATTTGAATCGAAAAAAAAATGTTTTTATTCTCACCCATATATTATTGGAGTTGAGTCAAGAAATTAGTTTATTTATTTATTTACTCACTTATATAAGTTAGCTAGGGTCAAGTCAAGGAATTTAGTTTATTTATTACTCACTCACATAAGTTGAGATTGAGTCAAGGAAACTTATTAGTGCATCTTATGCACCAAGGTAGTAATAGTGCAATTTTGCGCAAAAAATTAGGCAAGGAACCTTAATTAAAATAAATTGTATGTGCTCATTAATTAATTTAAGAATGAAATGGAAGCATATGTTAATTATTGTTATGTTTGTTCTTGATTGATTGGTTGGAGTCATCACAAGTTAAATTGGTAAATCACGTAAAGTGTAAGAGGATACACACCAAAACTCTTGGAACGTATATACCTTGAGTATGAACACGTGCGGGGAGTTATGTAACTTTATATTTGATCATAGATTCTACGGGGGTACATGACGCTGTACGTTCTTTTATTATTAATGCGCTGGAATTACGTCACAAGTGTGACATAGTAGGTGCCAATTGGGGTAGCTCCCTTATTGGAAGCTCAATATTTTAATGGGATTTTTTTTAAGGAAGGAAATCCGTTCGATGCATTATCCAAAACTATTTATTAATAAATTAAAGTAGTGTCATGAGTCAAAGGTAAGTTGACTTGTGTTGTATGACAAGCATGTTTTATTTATTTATTTATTATTTATTGATAGGAGATTCATGGTAGTGTGATTGTTCCTATTGGTGCATATGTACTCAGCTTTTGCTGATTCATATTTTGTTGTTTGTGTTTGGCTTTTCTTTGTATTGGCCCTACTATGACCCATTTTATATGGCGATTAGTGAGGTTGAAATAAATACACTAACATATAATTATTGTTTTAATGTTTTAGTTTGGTTTTAAGGGCCTTTAATGATTCCAAGTTACTTGTTTAATGAAAGTTGGTTTTAAAGTTTAAGTTTGATTTTATAAAACTTTATTTTATTTGAGTTTTTGAAAGGTAGTCTTCCGCTGTATTGTGTGACTTTGAAAAGCTTTAGCCGTTATCACGGTGGCGGTAATATTTTGGTTATTTTCTAAGTTTATATTTTTATTTTAGACAAAAAGGGTATTTTAAAAGAAGGAAACTTCCATGGTATTATAGTGAACTCGTGAAGTAACTTGTTCACATTAACAAATTAGAGAGTTAAAGGAGAAATTAGGGGGAAAGAATTGGGAGTAAGTTGGAATTGGAGGGAAAAGGTAGAAAAAAGACAAAAAAAAATAAATTTTTTTTTTCTTAAAGTCACGTGATGGTCAATGGCCGGAAAATGAAGTCAATTGCCGGAAACTGATCAAAGGTCCCTCCTACTACCTAAATGGAATATAAGGACTTTTTTTGCAACTTCTTTTTATATACGGATCTTTCTCACAGATCCGACTACTTAAAAGGACAATCCTAACGAATTATCCTATATCATAAGATAAATCTTACAATATTCCACGTGGTTATATTTCTTCCAAAATATGTATCTTCAAAACAATCAAAATTTTTTGAATAGTGTATCTAAAGTCAAAATGTGATAACTAATATATGATATGAGGAAATTATTAATTACTTAATTTGTTTTTAGAAAAATTAACTTGGTTGATGGTGGGATATTTAACTTCCTATATATATGGTATAAGGGAGTTTGCTTTCACTTACTTAAGGAGCTTAGATAAATAAATTCATTGTGTAGGAGGTTTAATTCACCATTATTTTTTCAATCAAACAACACCTTCCTTTTTACCTAGACTTCCTAGCTCACTCCCATATTTAAAATAAAAAACTTCTTAATAAACAAATTCAAATAAACATAGATAAGAGGTGTCAAAAATTGACGTGACCTACCAACCCAACCCAATCTGACCTAGAAAAAGTCATATATAGATATTGATTCGTATGGACACAATAATTTAACATGACTCATCTTTGAAATAGACATGACTCGACCTCACCAAACCTGACCCAACTATCCGAATTGAAACCTCTATGTATAGTGATCTCTTGTGCATGCACTAGTCTTATCTAATATACTTCTACATATCATCATCTCGTATTATTAAATTTGCACCATTTTTCTTCTTAAATAGTGTCAAATTAGTTGTACTTACAACTGGTATTAAATGAAATTGACTTATTGTTTATTTCTAGCTAATGTCTCTTTCACTTTACTTTGAACTGTAATTAATTATGATAATATAACACCCCGTATCTACTAAAAACCATAAAATAATTCTACATCTAGTATCCTCTATCTATAATAAAATATAATCACACTATCGACCAACGTTTAAAAAAAAAAATCTAAGGCCATGCTTGGATTAGGGGTAATATATTAAGAGGGGTAATTAAAGTCAAATTAAAAAAAAGTGATTAGAGATATTGTGATAGCTAGGGGGATAAGGTGTTTATAAATAAAATAAAGAAGTTGTGATATGAGGAAAATAGGTAAATGGAGGAATCATTATCCTCATAAGGGTAATATTTATCCCCCAAAATGAGGATAATAATTCCTGTCTTTCTTCACCTCCTCGAGGTTGTTTGAATCAATAATTTCTCATGTATTCAATGAAATAACAAAGTTCTGTTGGTATTTTTAGATTTCATTTTGGTATAATTACTATACCAATATGAGATCTAGATGTACCAACAAGATTGTTGGTATTTTTTTACTTTATGTTGGTATAATTATTATACCAATATGAGGTATAAATGTACCAACATACACTTGTTATTGTCATTCATGATAACAGTAATTATGGACATGGGCTTCCCCTCCTCTTTTCGTATATTCACTTCTGTTCTCTTAATCCAAGCATGACATAAGAAGTAACGAGGATGAAAGTAATGAGATTAATCCAAGATGGATAGAGTATAGCATATAATTTGATAACATTATTGTCGGCGAAAATAGAGAATAGGATCCGAGTAGAAAACAAAAGGAGAGATCGTGACATATTATGTTTGTCAATGAACAGGAATTTAAAGAAACGAAGCTTTAATTTGAGTTAAAATAAAATGACTCATCTAAAGACAATCAATTGCCATAAAAGTAGCGAAAGTCCTAGATCATGAGGCGGCCCGTCAGGTTACCCATATTTGACCATAATATAAGTCCTACGACAAATAGTCCACGTAATTGCATTCTAATAATGCAGTAATAATACTTAAAATAAAAAAAATATTGCAATAATAATATTAATAATTAATAGAAATAATAATAAAGCAATAATTCAACCAAGACCCCATCTCCCCACACGCTATAAATAAACTTGTACAACATCTCAATTTTGCACACAAATTAATCATATTCCTTATTCACCATGACATCCTCCATCCAACACCACCTCATACTATTTTCTCTCCTGCTCCCCCTCATTGCCACAGCTTTTGCCGCCACCTCCGTCCAACCCAAAGCCCTTCTCCTCCCTGTCTCTAAAGATGCCTCCACCCTATATTACATAGTCAAAATCACCCAAAGAACACCTTCCAAATCCATACCCTTAACACTCGCCCTTGGATCTCCATTCTTATGGCAGGATTGCGACAAAGGCTATGTCTCCTCAACTTACCGTCCTATTCGTTGTAACTCTGCCCAATGTACTTTAGCCGGCTCTACATCCTGCGGTACTTGCAACTCACCTCCCAGGCCAGGGTGCAACAACAACACCTGTGGCCTCTTCCCTGAAAACCCCTTCACCAATACCGCCACCAGTGGTGAGCTTGCCTCAGATATTATCCGAATCAACTCCACCGACGGTTTAAACCTCGGTCCAGTCATATCCGTTCCCAACTTCCTCTTCAATTGTGCACCCACCTTCTTACTAAAAGGCCTAGCAAAGGGTGTCCAAGGAATTGCCGGGTTCGGAAGGACTAAAATCTCTGTGCCTTCTCAATTTACCTCCACTTTCAGTTTGTCAAAAAAGTTTGCCCTTTGCTTAACCTCCGATGTCACAAGTGTAGGCGTCATATTCTTCGGTGACGGCCCTTACAAACTCTACCCTGGACCTGTCTACGTCTCATCCTCATTTTCTTACACCCCTATTTTAAAAAACCCAACCACCTCATCCGATTACTATATCGGAGTCACGTCCATCAAAATCGGTGGCAGCCAAGTTCCAATCAACAAAGCCTTATTATCCATAAACAACAAAGGCAAGGGCGGAACTAAGTTCAGTACAGTTAACCCTTACACAATCATGGAAAGCTCTATATACATCTCATTGATTTCCAACTTTGACAGTCAACTCAAAATACTATATCAACAAAGAGGTTATCCGAATGCTACACGGATCAAAGCTGTTGCCCCGTTCGAACTCTGCTACGATAGTAGCACGATTAGTTCAACAAGAGTAGGAGTCGAGGTTCCGAATATTGAGCTAGTGTTACAGAACGAGAAAGTGGCGTGGACGATCTTTGCTTCGAATTCGATGGTTGGTGGGTTGAAGGCGAACCCGAATGCGTTGTGTCTCGCCATTGTGGATGGTGGGAAGAACCCACCGGCATCGATTGTGCTGGGAGGGTATCAGTTGGAGGATAACTTGGTGCAGTTTGATCTAGCCAAGTCTATGGTTGGGTTTAGGTATTTAGTGAATGATATGACTAGATGTACAAATTTCAACTTCACTTCTGCATGAATGGGAGTAATTAGGCCAATAAAGATGTTATAATATTTCTTCTGTTGCTTGAGGTAAATTAAGTTGATATGATGTTATAGTGTATTTCCTCAGCAAATGAATATGATCTTGTAACTTGTTACACGTACTGTTAATGTAATAATAAATAAAAATACACTCTGTATATTTAGGATAGTCATCTCTTTAATCAAGCTCATAATTGATATTGCTTCTTTGGTTACTCGTTAGAGCTGTCAATTCGGGTAAATGGGTCGGGTTTTGGTCGACTTAGTGTGAGTCAGGTCAACTCGGGTCGGGTCAATGTCGTAACCTATGCGGGTCGGGTTCGGGTTGGGTCATGCTTGAGTCGGGTCATGTCGAGTCATACATCTTATCGGTTTGGGTCGGGTTTAGGTCGGGTGAATAAAAGGTTGGGTTACATTCTGGTCAGGTGAATAATAGGTCGGGTTTTAACGGATTAAAACGAGTTAGGGTCATTCTCGGTTTCGAGTCGGGTTCAGTTCAAGTTAATAATTTGTGGGTTATAATCATCACGTCGGGTCATTTCCAGGTTGGGTCATGTTCGGGTTTGGGTCTCAAATATTAGGTTTAATCTGGGTCTCGGGTTGATTTCAGGTCGGGTCATATCAGGTTCGGGTACATTTTTCGGGTTGGTTTGTTCGTTAACAGTTCATGTATTGACGTTCACGTTTAATATTATTAATTTCTTCATTTATTGTAAGAGAAATAATTTCAGATATAACATATTCGAGTTAATAAGTTTAAACTACATTTTTTTCACTTATTTTAGGATAAATTACTCATATAAATTCAAATATGAGTTTGGATAGTCTGGTACCATTGTACATAGTTGAAATTGTAGGGTTTCGTAGCGACCCGACACTACGCGGAAGGAAACCCCCCAAGACCCGCCCCTTAATTAAAGCAATTAACAAGCATAATAAACTTAATCAAACAAGATTAAGAACAAGAATTATACCTTTGTTGCGTGCTTCGCTCCCGAAGAGCTCTTACTTCAAAATCCCGAAACTACGAGATCTCCGACGGATCGTACCCTCGACCCGACCCGAGCGTCCCAAGTCTTGAAGGTTAGTCAAGACCCGGACAAAATAAAACTATGAGTTTTACGAATCAAAGGTTTACTCTAATTATAAGAGTTGCCTTTTTAATTCCACTCAAAGTTGTTTATTTCCCAATACCATGCCTTTGGTATTTATAGGGAAATGCACCCTTGAACTTCATTCCCCAACCAATGTGGGAGAATAAATAATTTGACAATTAATTTATTTCTAAAATAAATTAATAATTAAATTCAATCACAATGCAACAAGTGTCAAGGGGAGAGAGAAGGTTAGGTGAGGACCATGGAGAGGTGGGGGGACCATTGCCTTGCTCCCTAAGGCTTTGCCCAAGCCTTGGTCCCCACCCCTTCACAAAAAACCGCCTTGAGCATAGGCTAGTGGGCTGCTGCCAGCTAGCAGTGCAAGCTAGCCTAGCCAGCTAGCACATGCCCAGCAGCCCCAGCATCCCAGCCAGTCAATGCGTGCTGGCGCTGGGCGATGCTGGCGCTAGTGCTGTGTGCTAACGCCTAGCCCTGCTAGCACATAGTGCTGGCGCTGGCCTTAGCAGCCCACGCATTGGCTAGGCAGCGCACACGCCTAGCATCTACGCACCATCCTCGCGCAACACGCTCGCATAGCCAGCATGTGTGCTGCTAGCGAGCCACGCATGCTGGCCCCTTGCCTCGCACCATACGCATCAGCCTCGTAGCACCTCTCGCACACGCACATGCACTAGCATCTCACGCACGCCCACGCATCCCCTAGCAGCCTTGGTGCGTAGCGATGCTGAGCTGTTGTGCGTGGCCTAGCAATGTGCTGGCGCCCAGGCCCTCGCACAGGCATGGTGCGCTGCTTGGTGCTGCCATACGAAGACTAGCACGCAAGCCAGTACGCATGCTGCGATGGGCTGCCTGGTGCGCCTATTGCTTGCGATAGGCTGCCTGGTGCTCCTGGTGCGCCTAGTGCTTGCGATAGGCTGCCAGGTGCTCCTGGTGCGCCTAGTGCTTGCGATAGGCCAACGATGGTGCGCCTAGGCTGCGATGGTGCGCTTAGTGCACCTAGTGTGCTTAGGCTTGCGCCTAGCCATGCTAGGTGCATGCTAGCTCGAACTAGCCTAGCATCCACATGGCTAGGCCAGTGTGGTGCTAGGACTATGTTCATACTTGCCGCTTTGTGATTTTGCAACGCTCGGTCTCGACGCCCTAGGCTCGATATCCGACATCTGTATTCGTAAAACTCTGTCGACTCATTAAATCCTTTCGGATTAATTAGTCGTCTCGGACCGGTGATTCGATTGGGTTTGACCCGAAGGGTTCAGTTAAGATTAAGCTGTAATATCAATTGTACCTCGATATTACTGATCGGAAGCGGCCTCCACCTAGGCATTCCGATCACTTGATCTTACTGAAGAATTAAATCTGTAATAATTCTGAACCCTCTATCGGAAGAATACACTTGTTGGAAGGACACCGTTCCTTTCAATCTCCCACTTGTCCTTCCGGACAAGTGTGCATACAGTGTATATCCCATTTCCTATGTCTCTTAATGTTTCTTCGTGAACTATAAGGTAAGATTCATCGTCATCCTTATTACGTTCAGAAGTATTTCTCGATCTCCGAGTTCGACTGTCAATAAACAGATGATTTCTAAAATCCATCTGAGCACGGCTATGCATTTTCACAGTCTCGCTCTTCGAGCGGCTCTGTAAACAACAAAACATTTTCCCTATTGTTGATAAGGGGACAATCCCAGTCTTGCATTGTAGGTTCCTCTTACTAAGAGGACTTAGTCTCCCGAGTGTTCCCGTTATGATCCTTAGTTACGGCAGACGTTAGGAAACATCAAAAAGTCTAGTACTCAAACAAGAAAACTTCACAATACTCATGGTCGGAGGAAACAGGTTCCGATAGTCATAATGAGAAATGTAGTTATGACAATTTGAAATTTCTTAAAGTACTCTCATAGGTCTTATCCAGTACAGTTACAAACTGTACCTATGCAAATGATTTATGACTGTCACGTCCTTGCAGCACAAGAAACGGTGATGTAAATCATACTGCACACTAATCTGTGGCGGTCATCAATCGTCCATCCGTTAGATGACCTCGATTAGGGACAATTTCTGATTTAAATATTCAATGTTCACTTAACAGGTGTTTCTTTATCCAAGACATGGTCTTGATACCCTGTTTTGAATATTTCCGTAAATCGAATGGACTCATTATTTAATTCTAAACCACAATTAAATAGTAATGGAGTGAATGATAATTTTGCACAAAATTAATTACTCCATAAATGAATGGTTTCATTACAGTGTCTTACATTAAACATCGTATTTAATTAAAACACATGTATAGGGAATTTTCAAAGCCAGTCTCCAACATGCTTGATTCCCATTGCCTCAGTGTGCTTGTTGTGTTTCACCTGAGGCATCGGTTTAGTCAAGGGATCGGCCCTATTATCATCTGTGCCAATCTTACAAATTCTGATTTCACCTTCGGATTTCCATTCCCTTATCATGTGAAATTGCCTTTGCATGTGTTTGACCTTCTGGTGTTCTCTCGGCTCCCTGGCCAGAGCGATAGCTCCATTGTTATCACAATAGAGGTCTATCGGCCCCTTGATTGAGGGTACAACACCAAGTTCGCTGATGAACTTGCGAATCCAAACAGCTTCTGAAGCGGCCAAGTACTCGGCTTCAGTTGTAGAATCTGCAGTGGTGCTCTGCTTGGAACTCTTCCAGCTAAACGCTCCTCCATTTAGGCAAAATATGTACCCTGACTGTGACTTGAATTCGTGTTTGTCAGTCTGGAAGCTAGCGTCGGTGTAACCTTCAACAACCAGTTCTTTGTGGCCTCCATACACCAGGAATTTATCCTTGTTCCTTTTCAGGTACTTTAGGATATTCTTGGCCGCAGTCCAATGCGCCTCTCCTGGGTTCGATTGGTATCAGCTCGTTGCACTCAGGGCATACGATACATCTGGCCTTGTACATATCATGGCATACATGATCGATCCGATCAGCGAAGCATATGGGATCTGATTCATTCTTTCTCGCTCAACAGGTGCCTATGGACACTGTTTCTTGCTGAGAGTTATGCCATGGGACATGGGTAAATGCCCTCTCTTGGCATTCTCCATGTTGAATCGAGCCAGTACCTTATCAATGTAAGTACTCTGGCTTAATCCAATCATCCTTTTAGATCTATCTCTGTATATCGATACATTTCCATCTTTGTCTGTCTTCACTTTGAAGATCCATTTGCAACCAATGGGTGTATAACCCTCGGGCAAATTCACCAAGTCCCAGACTTGATTTTCAGACATGGAGTCCATCTCGGATCTCATGGCCTCTTGCCATTTTGCAGAGTCGGGGCTCGTCATAGCTTGCTTATATGTCGCTGGCTCATCACCATCCATGACTAGGATGTCCTGATCATCGGTTAAGACGATACCGAGGTATCTGTCTGGTTGAGATCTTTGCCGTTGCGACCTATGAAGGGTAATCGGTTGAGCATTTTTATTGTCAGTTTGATTCTGACCAATCTTCTTAGATGCTTCCAAAGCATCTAGATTGTCAGTTTTGTCAGGTTGACATTGTTGGTCGTCCTCTCGAACTTCGTCGAGTTCGATTTTCCTCTCACTTGTCATTTTTGAAAGGTGTTCCTTCTCCAAAAAGACACCATCACGAGCAACAAATACTTTGTTCTCGGATTTATTGTAGAAGTAATACCCTTTGGTTTCTTTTGGGTATCCCACAAAGAAACACTTATCTGATTTGGGGTGAAGTTTGTCCGAAATTAATCGCTTGACATATGCTTCGCATCCCCAAATCTTGAGAATAGACAACCTAGGGGGTTTCTTAGTCCATAATTCATATGGAGTCTTTTCAACAGCTTTTGACGGAGCTCTGTTTAGTGTTAGTGCTGCAGTTTGTAGCGCATGTCCCCAGAAAGAGATAGGGAGTTCACTAAGATCCATCATTGATCGAACCATGTCTAACAAGGTTCGATTCCTCCGTTCGGACACTCCGTTCCATTGAGGAGTTCCGGGAGGTGTCAACTCTGAAAGAATACCATTTTCTTTCAAGTGATCGTCGAATTCATGGCTCAAATATTCGCCACCTCGATCCGATCGAAGTGCTTTAATTTTCTTGCCAAGTTGATTTTCAACTTCTTTCTGAAATTCTTTGAATTTCTCAAAAGATTCAGATTTATTCGACATTAAGTATATATAGCCATATCTACTAAAATCGTCGCTGAAAGTGATGAAATATCGGTAACCTTGTCTTGTGGGTGTACTCATTGGTCCACATACATTCATGTGTATTAGACCTAATAAGTCACTTGCCCTTTCTCCCAACTTGGAGAATGGCTGTTTTATCATCTTGCCTAATAGACATCTTTCGCAATTTTCAAACGACTCTAAGTCGAATGAGTCAAGAACACCTTCTTGAAGAAGTTTCTTGATGCGTTTGATGTTAATATGGCCAAGACGACAATGCCACAAGTAGGTATGATTCGACTCGATGGTCTTAGTTCATTTAGTTATCAATCCTATTGTCTTTGTGTAAAGCATGCAATTTAATTTGAACATATGTTTGCAAGACAATTTTGAAACAACTATTGTCAAAATTTTACAAGCAAAATATCTAGGTGTCTAACACCATGGATCAAAATATTGTTCAAAAGGCATGACAAAACTAGGATTAGTTTTAACTACATCTCAAAGACAAAATAGTGCATGCAAGCACGACCGAAAAACCATCTTCGTCGTCCATTTGTCAATGCACCAACACTTGATAAGCTTACTCACTTGGTTCCTGAAGAGGCAACATAAAGTGAGTCATTCTTGGTATCCAATGATAAGCTTAATTCACAAGTGTTTAGGAAGATACCTGAGGTAGTCGGAATGTTCCTCTCTTCCTTGAAGAGCATGCATTCTCTCTTGTAGTGGCCTTGCATGCCACAATGGAAGCATCTCATCTTTGCCTTGACCTTCTTGAACTCCTTCTTCTTAGCTCTCAAGGGCCTTTTGGTCATTCCTTAGGCGGTGGCTTGGCTAAGAAGTTGCACCACCTCCTTGAGGGAGTGTGTCTCTTTTCCCGCAGCTATATGCACTCTAAGTGCATCATAGCCCGAGTGGAGTGAAGCAAGCAAGATATGTCCCGCCATCTTATCTTCCAATGGGATTCCGAGAAGCTGCATGTGTTTGAAGAGTCTAGTCATTCCAAGCACATGAGGTCGGAGGGGCATGCCGGGTCTCAATTTGGCATCGTAGACCTTTGTCCAAAGCCGGCGCCTTTCCTTAGCAAGACATCCCACGTTTGGTGGCTTTATCCTCATGTTTGAGAGTGACCTAGTCAAGTCAAACACGAGGCCATCAAAGTTTCCATTGTCACTCTTGGCGACTCTTACATTGACAACGTCCTCAAGTGCTTTGAGGAACATGTCCGGGAGATAGGAGGTAAGACTTTCCTTCCAATCTTCCGGGATGGAATTTGCCATAAGTCGTGAGACCTTTTTGCAACTTGAAGACCATTCTTCATGAGCCTCATCGGTCATGATTCCTTTGGCAAAGAAGCTTGGAATGGGAGTATCAAGAGTATACTCCAAGGAACAATTCCGGAGAGTTCTCATGAGTTCCCCCTCCCATTCCTTGAAGTTGACCAAGTTTAAGGAGATGGCTAACTTCTCGGGGAGTTCCGAGAACATATGGTTGTTGTTTGAGTTACTTGCAGACATGGTTCTACAATTGAAAGAATTTGAAATGAAAAACCATTCAAATAATCAATAAGTTGAAATTTAAAAGCGTTCAGTTATATTTTCAATCTTATTGAGCATTTTATCCACGCATTTATAAAATTGTCCCTTTTGGGCGAGAATAAAATGATTCCGAGATCCCAAAGATCAAGAAATGGTTAAGCATGCTTTGGCTTGTCTTAATCATTAAATATCTTAAGGTAAGCAATCCAATTGCTAATAGCTCCAAGCTACTCTCGGTTTGATAAAATGTCGCATCTAATGCATCCTTGACATTATATCTCTATTGCCACGACATCTAAGGACTCCTTACTGATATCGTTGAGCTTAACCAAGACAACTCATATACCTAGTATACCTTACGTTCCTAGGGAAGTAGTGATGTCTCGGTTTGGCGTATTCCATCACGTACGCGCATTAGTTCGGTAAGTGTTGTTCTTGGAACGACAAATTTTAGCTCAATATTATTAAGGGACCTAGGGTTTCTATGTTGGTTGATTTAAGTGAAATTAACTAATCATCGCAACATATAGAAAACCTAGACATGCATCTAGCAATCATATATAACAACAATATATATAAAGCATAAAATGATGCATTTGGCAACTAGCATGACCCCTTGAAATCTTCAATTTCCATGGGTCTTCTTCTTGGCTCGTCTTCATCGAAACGCCGTCTTGAGACATCTTGGCCAAAATAAAATAAAATAGCTAGAATGACTAAGATTAATCTAATAGTACAAAAATACTTAACGGTTCGCAGACCGTATTTAGATTTACAAAAATACATAACGGAACGCAGTCCGTATTTTCTATCCTAGTCGGGCCCCACTAGTTGCCATATTCAAAGACCTGTTTTGAAAACAATCTTCCATTCACTATTTGTGAATGGCCCATGCAATTTTACGTAATATATAATTAAACACGCAAAACTAGTAACTAACTTAGGTGGTTAATCCGATTAACGCACCTAATTAAAACTAGTCAAAGTTGTTTAATCCATTATTTCTAAACGCAAAATGCTCACGGAATTAATTAAGCTCCCACTAAATTCCACATCCATACTTAATTAATCCGATTAACTAAGTCGGCATAACCCATAATTTGTCAAATTTTGCAAAATCGAAAATCGAGGTTTTTAACCTCGTTAAAATAATTACTTAAAATTATTAAAACGGCAAGATTTTCGCAAAATCGTATAGCTCAAAATCAAGCAAAAATCCCACGCAAATGCTTGGTGGGTGGGCACCATGGCTGCTAGGCAGCCTATGCCTTATGCTGTGGTGCGTGGGGCTAGCATGCTGCGCCCAGCACAGCAAGCCACGCTGCTAGCACCAGCAGCCTACCAGGTATGCTACGCATGCTGGCTAGCAAGCTGGCGCCTGCCAGCAAGTGGTGCGCTGGGCTGGTGCTTGCTGCCATGCTGTCCAGCAGCATCCCCTCGCAAGCCAGCCCTCGCCACTGCCCCACACACTCAGCCCCAAGCCTCCCCGCCACACAGCAGCGCACAACAGCATCATGGCACACCCCTGTGGGCACCATAGGCAGCCACATGTGGGCGGCTAGGCAGCCCGACTAGCCTTGGTGCGCTTGGGTGTTTTTGCCTTGATTTGCGTGCCATTTCTCGGAATTTAATTCCGATTTGTGTGTGACACAATTTAATTCTAAATTACATTTTAGAATTTATTTTGAGGAAAAATAAAATAAACTAAAATAAGACTTAGATAAACTTATTTTCATTGGTGCACAAGCCTAAATTATCCAAAATTTTATTTTGAACAAAATTAGGTCTTACTTAATGCTTGAAATAAAATGAGCTATGTCCATAACTAATCTTGCCAATATGCAAATTAATAATGGATTTGACAAACGGGAGTTGGAAAAAATAAACTAATCATCTAATGAAAAATTTTCCAACTTTCATACTTGTGTAAAATATCAAGATTACATCTTCCAATATGAAGAATAATCAAATTTTACTCACAAGTATTTGAACTTGATGGATTTTAATCAACCAAGCATGAAAAATCCAAACTTTGTTCAATATGGAATTTAGGGTTAGGGTTCCAATCATTTAAACCTTTAAGGATTAGAACTTTAACATCATAGGAACTTAAAATTACAATATCACAACAAGCTTTCACATTTTATTGCAATTTATTTGCAAAATTTGTGAAAAACAAGTTTATGTGAAAAATGGTATATCAACTTAAGCACTAATAAAAACTCCATTATTATGCTTAAGGATATTTTTAAAACCAGTAGATTAGTGATGCAAATGTGCATTTAATCTAACATTGTGATGCTTGCATTAATCAAGGCTTAAAAAGAATTAAAATTTTCGTTGAAAAACGAAAAACCCTAGAAAAAATGGGTTTCTGGTTCGAATTTGGCTTCTGAAAGCCCTTACAAATTTTCCAGAATGTCGATTCCACCCAAAAATCACTATTTTTGAGCCAAAATCTGGGTTCGACAGCCAAATCGAGAATAAAATCGAGTTTTAAAATTAATTAAAACGAGCATCTAATCTAATTAGAAGAACATGAACAAGAAAAGTAAATTCTTTTAAAACACCTTAATTAAAAAATTAATTGCAAAAATTAAAAGGACCGTGGCTCCGATACAACTGTAGGGTTTCGTAGTGACCCGACACAACGCGGAAGGAAACCCCCCAAGACCCGCCCCTTAATTAAAGCAATTAACAAGCAATATAAACTTAATCAAACAAGATTAACAACAAGAATTATACCTTTGTTGCGTGCTTCGCTCCCGAATAGCTCTTACTTCAAAATCCCGAAACTACGAGATCTCCGACGGATCGTACCCTCGACCCGACCCGAGCGTCCCAAGTCTTGAAGGTTAGTCAAGACCCGGACAAAATAAAACTATGAGTTTTACGAATCAAAGGTTTACTCTAATTATAAGACCTGCCTTTTTAATTCCACTCAAGGTTGTTTATTTCCCAATACCATGCTTTTGGTATTTATAAGAAAATTCACCCTTGAACTTCATTCCCCAACCAATGTGGGAGAATAAATAATTTGACAATTAATTTATTTCTAAAATAAATTAATAATTAAATTCAATAACAATGCAACAAGTGTCAAGGGGAGAGAGAAGGTTAGGTGAGGACCATGGAGAGGTGGGGGGGACCATTGCCTTGCTCCCTAAGGCTTTGCCCAAGCCTTAGTCCCCACCCCTTCATAAAAAACCGCCTTGAGCATAGGTTGATGGGCTGCTACCAGCTAGCACGCCAGCTAGCAGTGCCAGCTAGCCTAGCCAGCTAGCACATGCCCAGCAGCCCCAGCATCCCAGCCAGTCAATGCGTGCTGGCGCTGGGCGATGCTGGCGCTGGTGCTGTGTGCTAGTGCCTAGCCCTGATAGCACATAGTGTTGGCGCTGGCCCCAGCAGCCAACTCATTGGCTAGGCAGCGCACACGCCTAGCATCTACGCACCATCCTCGCGCAACACGCTCGCATAGCCAACATGCGTGCTGCTAGCGAGCCACGCATGCTGGCCCCTTGCCTTGCACCATACACATCAGCCTTGCAGCACCTCTCGTACATGCACATGCACTAGCATCTCATGCAGACCCACGCATCCCTTAGCAGCCTTGGTGCGTAACAATGCTGAGCTGTTGTGCGTGGCCTAGCAATGTGCTGGCGCCCAGGCCCTCGCACACGCATGGCATGCGCTGCTTGGTGCTGCCATGCGAAGGCTAGCACGCAAGCAAGCACGCATGTTGCGATGGGCTGCCTGGTGTGCCTGGTGCGCCTATTGCTTGCGATAGGCTGCCAGGTGCTCCTGGTGCGCCTAGTGCTTGCGATAGGCTGACAGGTGCTCCTGGTGCCCCTAGTGCTTGCGATAGGCCAGCGATGGTGCGCCTAGTGCACCTAGTGTGCTTAGGCTTGCGCCTAGCCATGCTAGATGCATGCTAGCTCGAACTAGCCGAGCATCCACATGGCTAGGCCAGTGTGGTGCTAGGGCTATGTTCATACTTGTCGCTTTGTGATTTTGCGACGCTCGGTCTCGACGCCCTAGGCTCAATATCCGACGTCTGTATTTGTAAAACTCTGTCGACTCATTAAATCCTTTCTGATTAATTCGTCGTCTTGGATCGGTGATTCGATTGGGTTCGACCCGAAGGGTTCAGTTAAGATTAAGCTGTAATATCAATTGTACCTCGATATTACTAATTGGAAGCAGCTCTACCTAGGCATTCCGATCACTTGATCTTACTGAAGAATTAACTCTGTAATAATTCTGAACCCTCTATCGGAAGAATACACTTGTTGGAAGGACACCATTCTTTTCAGAAATATGATAACATTGATAAATCAAATATAAAAAGTTGACATTAATTTGGTTGTGCCAATTTAATATTCCATTCTTTATTATTAGCTTTATGATTCAGATTACAATCCTTCTCAATTAACTAAGGAAAACATTTTAAAGCATTAATGTGCTAAACTAGATTACTAGCTATATTAGATAAGAGTACACCACTAGAAAACAGGTTGATTCCGACGGAAATTATACGTCGGAATCAGTCGAAATTCCGTCGGAAATTTGTCTTCCTACGGAATCCGTCGGAATGTTTTGTCGCAAAACCCTTCGTAGGAAATTCGACCATTTTTGACGGAATTTCCGTCAGAAGGCTAGTTTCCAACGGATTTATTTCCGTCGACGCTTTTTTTGACTTTAATTGAAATTCTGTCGCAATTTTCCGACGAAAAATATTCCGTCGGAATATACCTCTTCTGACAGAAATTTAGAGTTGGAGAGGTTTCCGACGGAAATTTCCATCGAAAGAGGTATATTCCGACGAAAATTTCCGTCAGAAAAGTCAATAAAAAAAAACAAAAAAAAAAACAGCTAGCACCACCCCAGCCACCACCCCACACCATCCACGCACCGCTACCACGTCCAACCCCTTTTCCCACACCACCCACCACCACCACGTCCAATCGAAAAACCCACCCACCACCCTAACCCGTATCTCCTCCCCACCACCCTAACCCGTATCCCCTCCCAACCACCTAAATACCACCACCGAAACCACCACCCACCTCGCCAGATCTACAAACCACTACCACCCACCCCGCCATTCCACACCCTTCCAAACCACCACCGAAACCACCCAAAAAACATCAAAAACCCATAAAAAAACGAAGTAATTCGAAAAAATTTCAAAAAAAAGGAAGTAATTCGAAAATAAAACCGGAGTAATTCGCACAAAAACCCTGAAATTTCAAAACAAAACCCAAAAATTTGGCTACAAAACCCATATTTTCAAAAAAAACCCAACAATTTCAAAACAAAACCCAGAATTTCAAAACAAAACCCAGAAATTCTGGCTTGTTCTTTGATGTTTCAAGCAAAACCCGAAAAAAATAAGAGAAAGAGAATAGACAACTTACCTTGAATTCCATCAAAACCCCTAATTAGCTTGAATTTGGGTTTTAAAGGTCAAATTCAAACATGAAAACTCTAGATCTAGGGTTTGCATGGTCGAATCTGACAAGAAAAACCTTATTTTGTTCTTTGATGTTTCATGCATGAAGTGTTGCGATGCATGAAGAGAAATGAAGGAAGGAGAAGGAGAAGGAGTAGAGAGAGAAAGAGAGGGCGTAGGAGAGAGAAGGAGGGAGGTGAGAGAAGGAAAGAGGAGAGGAGTTCAGAAAGAAGAGGAAAGAGGAGAGGAGAGGAGAGAGAAAAAGAAGAGAAGTAGAGAGAGAGAAGAGGAGAGGAGAGAGAAAAGAGAAATGAAGGGGGAGGGGGTGTTCCGAGTTTTTTGATGGGTTATAAGGCTTTTTTTTATGATATAATTACATTCCAGAATATTCTGTTGGAAATTTAATTTTCTGACAGAATATTCAGTTGGAAATTTCCGACGAATTTTATTTCCATCGGAGATTTCCGACGGATTTTATTTCCGTCTGAAAATGTTATTCCGATGGAATATTCCGTTGGAAAGCCCGTATATTCCGACGGATTTATATTTCGTCGAAAATTCCCGACGGATTTCCTACGGAAATAAAATCCGTTGGAAAAACTGATTTTTCCGTCGGAAATTGGCCCATTTCTAGTAGTGGTATGAGAGTTAAGATGTCTGTGTGGTGTGGGAAAGTTGATTTAAGGAATCAATGTGTGAGAAAACTGAGCAATAATATAATGTTAAAGGTAGATTTATCAATTTGAGTGTTTAGGGCGAGTTATCTCATTTTGGATCAATTTGAGTTGATTGCATTACTTTTCAGGTCAAGTTACATCAGGTTTGGGTCGAGTTAAAAACAGATCGGGTTGAATTCGAGTCAGATTAGTAACAGGTTAGGTTGATCTGAAACTAGGTCAGGGTTGAATTCGGGTCGGGTTAGTAATAGATCGGGTTGATTTTGGGTTTTAACGGGTCAAAACGGGTTTAGGTCAATCTCAGGTTCCGGTCGGGTTCGATTTAAGTCAACAATTGACGAGTTATGTTCGGGTCGGGTCATCTTAGATCGGGTCATATTCGGGTTTAGGTCACGAATCTTAAGGTTATCTTGGGTCTCGTGTTGGTTTCAGGTCAGGACATATTGGGTTCGAGTCACCAATTTCTTGAGTTCAAACAGGTCAGGTCATGATCGGGTTCGGGTAAATTTTTTTCGGGTCGGGTCAGCTTTTAACAGCTCTAGTACTCGTCTTACGTTTCCCTAGGGCATGCTTGGATTGAGGGAGATATATTACTAGGGTAAATGAAAGTAAATAGGGAAGGAGGAGAAAGTGATGGTGTGCTTGTAAGAAAAGTTATGTAGTGATGGTGAAGTGTGAGATAAAGAAAGAGACTCATTTTGGAGGTAATAGTTACACTAGGGGGAGGATGTGTAACTATTACCCTTATTATGAAGGTAATAATTCCTCCATCTATCTCTTTTCCTCATGGAACAACTACCTTATCTCATTTGTAAGCACTTTATTTCCTACAGCACCACCTCTATTTACTTATGTTTTTTCATGTTTGACTTTTATTACCCCCTTACTATATTACCCCCAATCCAAGCATGGCCTTATAGAATATTTTTTTAACCATAGGAACAAATTTCCTATTACCCCAAAATCATGTACAAGTCAATTATGCAGACATTGAAAGTGTGAAAAAGGGTAGGAGATCTTAACCCTCATCCTCATATATAGCTAGTGCTCCTTTGAGAATGAACTTTATTCTTAAGGATAAACTGTGTGCATTGTTGCTATAAATCATTTGACCTAACAACATACGAACATAACTACTTAGATCATACGCTAGGATCAGAGTTGTCTTAAATCTTTTGGGGACCTTGTGCCGCTATTAAATAAAGTGCTTTTACATTTTTTTTTCCAAAAACTTTGCTTTTCTTTAGTAATAAATAAATTTAGGTAAGAAATTGTAGATTATCCTTTACAGACATAATAATAATAATTGTTTAGGTGATTTTTCCCCCGCCACGTGGACCAATCAGCACCTGCCACGTGTTAGTCACGTGGACCACTCAGGGGCTACCACGTGTCATGCTCCAGGAGGTCCAACATGAACCAATCGCATCACGCCATGTGGCCCACTTTCTGCCAACCCGGAAAACGGCTAACTGGGCCTAAATCCCGAGGCAAGCCCAATCAGTCCTAGGTTTAACATTTAATCTAGTATTGGGCACATAGTTTGAGACTATAAATACGGTAATTAGCCTTCATTAAACAGATTCAGAATTAATTAACTATTCTCACCAAGAGAAGCCTAAACGCACGTGCATACTAATCGCTAGACCAAACTTAGCATTATTTGCACTTCCTTATCACTCCTCCCCCTAGAGGAACTAGATCACCCTTTTACTTTCCGCACCTTTTTACTCTACCTACAAGTACTAACTTGATCGTCGGAGGCGGAGCTCCCATCACCCGGAATCTCCGTTGTTTTGCAGGTACAAGCGCAAGGATCCTAGTCCCGGAATTGTAACTCTCCCGCAAGACATCAAAAAACCCCGAAACATTTGGCGCCGTCTGTGAGGAGAGTACTTTCGAGATGGAATCTCGGTCTGTACCGATTCTAAGTGAGAAGCGTCCCATAGACAACCCCCTGATTCAGATGGACCAGGATACTGACAATGAAATTGAAGTCGAGACTCATACGGCCTCTGACAGGACCTTAGAGCTCGACACTTCCGTCCCACCGAAAGGAGGGAACGGGAGGACTGTCTGGCTGGATCTAGTAACCAGCCGGCCAGCCGCTTGATCATCAACAGGCGGCCGAGGGATCTTCCCCCATCACTAGAAACAAACTCATGACCTTCATGAATAGTTTCAAGGGGGAGATCCAGGAGCTTATCAACAAAAGGGCGACCGTTCCACCAAAGGAACAGTCGGCCAGAAGACCCTCCCAATCTGGGAGGAAGAAGCTTGTAAAGGATCGGGAGGCGACTCCTTACCCTAAGCCTAGGGAGAGGGAGGCGCCAGTGATCGACCTAACTAAGTACCGCTTCCCCTCACCAGGGAAGTGAAAGCCCATCCGTCATATTCAGCCGGACGGGTCAAAGAGAACATACTCTGATGCTCGAATGTTGCTTGAGTAGAAGAAGAATGACCGACTGTCAGAGTCGGCCTCTACGTTTGATTTTCAAGACAGTCTACATAATACCTCCCTAAGGTATTCAAAATAAAATTATGAGAGCCAGACGCACGGAGCCTCCTCCTGTTTTGATTCCCAGAAACATCATGCGGCCCCGTATGTGCCTCCTCAACCATACGTTCCGCAGTCCCAATATTTTATGCAGCCTACTCTTTTTGGAGGACAGGTGGCAAGGAATGTCCAGCCTTTGGACTGGAAACTTAGGTTGCTCAAACTTGGAGAACAACCCTCCGCCTTCTCTAAGGAAATAATAGAGGCCGCCCAGCTGGCCAAAGTAAAAAATGTGTTGGTAGGGGCATATGATGGCACTACCAACCCAGAAGATCACATGATGGCATACACCAACCTTATGTACCTCCACGGGTTGGATGACGCCACATGGTGCAAGTGTTTCCCGGCCACATTGAAGGGCATCGCCCAGCAATGGTTTGGCAACTTGCCGGCCGGGTGTATTAACAATTTCAAGACCCTCGCCTACTTGTTCACATCAAACTTCGCAATGAACATTCCTGCTAAGAAGACCACCCTTGATCTGGGGGCCATACATCAGGGAGAGAAGGAGGGATTGCGCTCTTACATCAAGAGGTTCAATCTGATGAGAATTCAGATACAAGGACTACCTGATAAAGTAGCTTATACAGACTTTTTCAAAGGTCTGAAGGACGAGGGTGACCACCCTCCAAGAAGCAATGATGGAGGCGGACTCCTACAATTAGGCAACTGACCTCTATAATGTTGGAAAATAGTCGGACCACAAAAGTTCCGACAAAAGAGAGAGCCGGCCAAAGTAGTCGGCCAATAAAGAAGAGAGAAAGAGAAAAAGAAGCCTGGGCGGCCGACTCCTCTGAACAGCCGTCCCAGAAGAAGAAGAAGGAGTTTGAACCATACTCCCCCAAGTATAAGTTTAACAAGGGTAGCTATGCCATCCTCAAGGAAATCAAGGACCGGCTCTCAATTGAGAAGCCGGCCGCCATGAAGAGTTCCATCAACAATCGGAACAAAGATAAATATTGTTATTACCATGAGGTTATTGGTCATGACACCAATGAGTGCATCAGTCTCAAGCGCCTCTTGGACCGCCTAGCAGACAAAGGGGACCTCAATTCTTATATCAAGAAATCAAAGGGTAACCAACAACCCAAGCAGAAACACGTGGGCAAGAAGAGGTCGACACCTGCTGAAAGTTCAGACACTGACGAAGCACAAATCTATACCATAGCATGCAGGTGGCTTTGCAGGAGGAGGACCTACTATCCGAGCCAACAAAGACAAAATCAGGCGGCTGGATATAAACTCAGTCGACCGGGGACGGGCCTCCAAGAGCTCGTTTCCTGAAGTTGTCATTACTGAACAAGACTTGGGAGAAATCAGGGGGCCGCATGACGACCCCACAATAATTGAATGCAAGGTGGCCAACCAAAGAGTTGGTCGGATTCTAATTGACACTGGGAGTTCATCTGATCTCATCAGCAACAAGTGCTTAGCAAAGCTCAAGTACAAGCCCGATAGCATACACCCGGTCTTCCATCCCTTAGTGGGATTTGGAGGGGGGATCGTACACCCAGTTGGACGGGTGGATCTTCCTATCCGCCTGGGCGAGAAAGGGAAGGGTCGTCACATGGTGGTCCGGTTCTTGGTGGTCGAAGAACTGTCGGCCTACAACATGATCTTAGGACGACCCACCCTGAATAATTCAAAAGCTGTCATCATTCCCTCTCTCATGCTTCTCAAGTTTAAGAGGGATGACAGAACCGTCGGCTCCCTAAGGGGAGACCAAAAGATGGCCAGGGAGTGTTATCTCTCTGATATCAAGCCCACTGTGGTGGCATCCGGCCCCAGTGGAGAGACTACGGACCTTGAGCAAGTCAAGGGAGTCGAGCCTGCCCCAATAGAAGCCGGCAAGAAAAGAAAGGCCACCCATCTGGAGGCCGAGAGAAAAGAAAAACAATAGCAATCACTAGCCGAGGAGCGGTCAGATGAATTCCGCCCTCAACCGGCTGGTGAACATGTAGACATCGCCATGGACAACTCCCGCCCTGAGAGAACTGTTAAGGTCGGGACGACTGCTTTTGCTAAACTTGGTGCTGAATTACACCAATTGCTAAGAATGTTGTTTCAACCTAAAACTCACTACTTTTTTGTTGAAATCTGGGTTCGGTAACATATTCCAGCATTAATCTTATTTTCATCTAATAAAAATCGAAATGCCAATCTAATTAGGTGCTAATCCAGATCTTAAATCCATTTTAAATCCCCTTAATTAATTTTAGTTGTAAAAATTAAATACAAAAGGCTCGTGATACCGCTGTTGGGTTTTACGGTGTCCCGAACACCGTGCGGAATCAATCCCCGCCCTGGACCACATGCATAAATTAATACGACTAACATGCATATAATAAACAAAGCAATAAACACATCAGAGAGAGAGAGAAGGCAAAAGACTATCATACCCTTGGAGCGTGCTTGAACCTTTCTTGAGGAAGAACCTCGGACTACGGAGTGAAACCCCACACGTGGCTCCTCCAACCAAGCCCACCTGCGCGCCCGAAACTTGGTCGGCGTTAATGGCTAGATTAACACACGACACTACTACAAGAGCTTTACGTACTCTAAGGGTTTTCTCACGTTTTATGTGGAGACGCCCTTTTTGAGTTCAACTCTTACAAATAATTCCCAAGGCATACTTGGGTATTTATAGGCATGGCATCTCCTATCCCTCATGATTCTTTCAATGTGGGACTTGTGATAAAGTGAGGAAAATAATATTTAATTTAATTCTAAAATAAATTAAATACCTAGAAATATAATCAAACAACACTTGGCACACATATGGGAGGTTAGGTGAGGACCACAAGGGAGGACCACAAGCCCCCTTGCTCCCCAAGCAAAAGTACTACCCAATAAACGGGCGCCACGTGGCTGTCCAGCCATTGGCACCAAGGCAGCCTTGCTGGTGGCCTGGTACCTTAATAGGCATGTGCAAGCTGTACTACCCAATAAACGAGCGCCACGTTGCTGTCCAGCCATTGGCACCAAGGCTGCCTTGTTGGCGGCCTAGTACCTTGATAGGCATGTGCAAGCTGGCGTTTGCTGCAGGCTCGCTAGCGCGCGGTGCTAGCAGGCTTGCTGCGAGCTACCAACATGCAGGCTTGCTTGGCGCGCTATGCTGCTGCTCGCCGCTTCTGCTTGTGGTAGCACTAGGCTGCTCAGCCCGCATGCAAGGCCAGCGGCACGCTGTGCCTTACGAGGGCTGTTTGTGGCCTAGTGCTTATGGCTTAGGCCTTTGCCCTACATATGTGGTACAACAAAGCCTCGTGCTAAGCTTGCGAGCCTAGCACGTTGTGTCGTTTGATTATTTTAAAGTCTCGTCGATTCCTAGAATCGACTAAACATTTGACGTTCGGCTTTGACGCTCCTAGCTCAGAATCCAACGTCAGAGTACAAATCATCTTGATCGACGCATTAAGACCTTCGGCTTAGTTCTTCGCCTTAGTTCGGTTGCACGCTTGGGTGTGACCCGTTGGGTTCAGTCAAAGGAAAGCTGTGAGATTAATTATATTAATCTCACTGATCAGAGATGGCCTCTTGCCCGACTTTTCGATCACTTGACTTTACTGAATAATTAACTCCGTAATTGATTCTGAACCCTGTATCAGAATAATATGTACACCTGTTCGAAGGACACCATTTTTTTCAGTATGGGACCATAGAAATAAATAAAATAAAGATTGTACCTCATTCTTAACCCATGATTATCTGCCAAGGACTAAGGTCTATAACGCCGAGCCTCAAACCAATTCAAGAACATAATAATAATTCTTAACCCTTTAATCTCATACACTGATCAAATAACCATTCAAAGGCTGATAAATAGTATCTCAATAATGGCACAAGTTTCCAAATAATATGACAATTAGATTCATAAAATATCTCAATTCTTATAGGGCAATAAAACTAGTTCCTAAAATACAATTAATTCTCAACCCGAAAATAATATGAGTAACCCTAAAACCTCAAGAACAATACTCCCTAATGCAACAACATTAAAAACCCTAACATAGTTGTACAATCAATTATAAACAACAAATATAAAACGATACTCAAATCCAATCAAATCATATAATATCATAATAATTTGTCATATATATGTACAAGATTGCAAATAATAAATCATACAATTACACATAATAATACAAAATATAATGCAAACAACTCTAAAATAAGTTTCATGTAATTACCTTTCCGACGAATATCAAAACAATGAGACACAGTTGAGAACCGAATATGAAACAATTACTCCAGCACTTCAAGTAGAATAATTAAATCAATCATGTTGCACGCCACTCGAAACTCACGTCTAATTGATCATGAGAAAACGTAATGGTGTGCTCTGATCTCGTGAAATTTGTATCAAGGCTAAATAATAAGAGGGTTAATGATAAAAGTTTGGTTGAATTCATGAATCATGATTATAATCAATATAGGTTGAGGTATTGCTTGATAAGGAAATCAAGTTCTGGTTGTTCCAAAAGAAAAAGTGACAAGCAAACGGCAAAAGTAAGAAAATAAAATAATAAGAGTCCTATTAAAATTATAATAAGATATAAAATACTCGTGAAATAAATTTAAAATATCTTATTTTAGCCAAAAAAAAATTTGTTAGATAAAATTATAAAATATTCGGGTATTACCAAAACAATATTTTCGATGAAAATAATTTATCAGAAATACCTCGTATTTCGTCGGAATGCCATTAGAAAATGGTGGTCTGACACGTATTTGTCAGATAAACGACATTTTTCAATAAAAATTTCGTCGGAAACATGACTTATGATGGAAAGTCCGAGAAGATTTCTCCAGCCCGGAAAGTCCGTCGAAAATTTCTAACGGTACGACGAAAATTCTGTCGGATAATACAACCATAAAAAAAACACACCCCCCACACCACAAGCGCCATGCTACCAGCTCGGCCCCCACCGCCATTATCAAAAAAATAAAAAATAAAACCCTCTAATTAACACGACACCACCGCCACTAGCTTCCACTACGCCACCTCCCACCTCCACTCCTTGTTTACCACCACCCACTACGCCACCCCCCACCCCTCACCCCACAACCCAGATCTGCCTGCCTAGCCCACCACCACCACCCACTAACCATAACCAAGCCCACCACCACCCACTAACCCTAACCTAACCCACCATCACAACCCTAACCCTAAACCAATTTCACCACCACCACCCACTACGTCACCCCGCCACACCCCTAACTCGATTTCACCACGACCACCTTCTTTGCCACCGCAACCCCACACCCCTAACTCTAATCCTAACCCCAATTCAAAAGCCGCCACCCACCCCTACCATAAAAAAATAAATAAAAAAATAAAAACAAAAAACCACATAAAATCAAAATTACAAAATTAAAAAGATACATACCTGAATTCTACCACACAAAACTTCGAAATTGGGTTTATAAGGTCAAATTCGATCATGAAACCTCTAGTTTTAGAGTTTTCATAGTTGAATTTAACTAGAAAACCTTGTTCATCCATACCGCTATTTTAATCCAGAAAAGAAAAAGGGAGATCAGAGAAGAAGGGATAAGAGAGAGAAAGGGAGGGCGGAGAAGAAAAGGAAGGAGAGATAGAGAAGAAGACGGATAAGGGAGAGAAAGGGAGGATCGAGAGAGAGGAAATGAGAGAAGAGAGAGAGAGGGGGGGTAATGGGAAATGAGGGAAGGGGCTAGGGAGGGGGGCAGCTGGAAATCATGGAATAATTAGGGTTTTAATAATGTTTTTTTTTCTACGAATTCCATTGGAAATTACAATAAATCCGTCAGAAATTTATGACAGATTTTAATTCCGTTGGAAACTTCCTTTGGACTTAAAATCGTCAAAAACTATATATGTACTTTCCGACAAAATATATTTAGTATAAAATTTTCGACGGGATTAAAATTCGTCATAATTTTAGTATTTTCCGATGGATTTAAATTCCGTCGGAAATTTCAGACTGATTTGCGACAGAAAATCTTAAACACGTCGGAAATTTCAAACAACGTTTAAAACAATTGAAATGTCGTATTTTCCGACGGATTGTCATGTCCGTCGGAACATTTACGTCAGAAATGGACCTTTTTCTTGTCGTTAAAAATGCTTACAGCAACCTTTGGTTTTAGTTCGGCAGTCGTAAAACTCCTTGTCCCAAAAATGAACTTCTACGACAGTTTAAAAACTGTCGTACAGTTTACCACGATTTCTAGAATTTCAACAACAGTTTTGTAATGGACGCAAATAATATACAGCGACGTTTACACTAAGTCGTCGCTCGATTTTTTTATTTTATTTTTTTAAAAAAAGGGAAAATAAATCCACAACCTACTGCCCATCCTCAATGCCCCTAGTACCCACCCCGATGCCCCCGCCACCAACCACCCTAAACCACCATCCAGCTTGAAGGAGTAGTGACTTTCGAGCAAAGTTTATTATTACATTAGATGGTTCGGATTAATTAAGGAGATAATGATTCAGTGAAGTCAGGTGATCAAAATGTCTAGTCGAGGCCCTTTTCGATAAGGGAGAATAATAAAATTAATCTCATCTTGCTCTTGACTTAACCTATTGGGTCACACCTAAAGTACGAAATAAAACGGTAAGACGGATTGGGCCAAAAGGACCACATACGTCTATAAATATAGTTTGGATCAATACATTGGTATTTGGGCTTAGAAGCGTCAAATCCAAGCATTAAATGCCAAGTCCATATGACGAATCAATAGACAAAGGAATCGAATCAAACGAAGCGTCGAGGTATACCCAAGGCCTATTACGAGGCCTTGCGCACCCCGAGAATGGACGCAAGACCCTGCCGAGGCTAGGCAAGCCTTGGTTGGGTGTATTTCCCAATCAAGGCAACCAAGGCCTAGGGGCCAAGCCTCGCCAGCAATCGTGAGCAGCAGCCTAGCCTAGAGGCCATGGCTTGCTACCTGGCGGATAGCCTGCGAGTGAGCAAGCAGCAGCACGTTAGCCTACACATGCGTGGGTTGGCTGTTGTGTGAGGCAAAAACGCAAGGCATGTTGCCTTGCCTTGCCGAGCAAGGCATGTTGCCTTGCCTTGCCGAGCAAGGCTAGTTAGAAATGCCTTGGCGCGTAAGGCTATTAGGCCTTGTCTTGCCGCACAAGGAAGGCAGAGCCTTGCCTTGGCGCCCAAGGCACTGCCCGATTATCCATCACTAGGGGAATAACACAAATGTGCACCGGTTCAAAACCCCCCTATCGCACCGGTTTTGAACCGGTGATGATTTGAGGGATGCTAAAAATAAAACTTTAGCACCGGTTCAAAACCGGTGCGAATAATGGCCCAAAAAAAAAAAAAAATTTGGCACCGGTTCGGATCAAAACCGGTGCAAATAATGACCTAAAAAAAACACAATTGCCACCGGTTCGGCTCAAAACCGATACCCTTAATGCCCAAAAAAATAAAAAATAAAAAATTTTGGCACCAGTTCGGTTCAAAACCGGTGCTAATAATGCCCCCAGAAGAAAAAAAAAAAAAAAAAAAAACAATTGGGATCGGTTCGGCTCAAAACGGTGCCCTTAATGCCCAAAAAAAAAAATTTGTTTTTCATTTTTTCCACTCAAATTGATATATAAACACTAATATATATATAAAGTTACATATTTTCATAAAAGGTTGTAATATTACAATTTTCGTCCAAAAATAAATAAATAAATAAAATTATGTACATTTGGAATAATTCAAAGGTTCTCAAATTGCTTTTAAACAATAACGATCTAATAACCGGAGGCATCCCTTGTACTAATGACGACTAATGGCCGCTTACACTTGATCAAGTTCTCCTCTGGATAAATCAGCTTAATCTAGCATATGTAAATCAAGTCATAAGTGAAAACAGAGAAATAAATCATTCCTGCTAGTTCCGCCATTACCTCCCCACGGTCCTACTGCTATCTTCATTTTCGTCTTCCTTAGCTCTTTCCCTTCCTAGTAAACCATCCAAAACACTAAAATCATTCCAAATTCAATCACTAAATACATAAGTTTCCATATATAAAATTTCAGATTTGATAAAACTCAAACATGCATCATTTCAAAGAGCAAGTTTATAAGGCAATGTTAAACAGAACATACCTACCATTCTTATTTTACATTTGGTCTCATTAATGTTCCTCTTATCAACTTCACTCACCAAAAATTAAATACTTCGTGTTCCGTTCAACAAAAATCTAAATCAAACAAACAAAAATGGACAAAGAGAGTAGTATTTATTATCTTACTTTATCAATTAAGCTAAAACCATAGCTACTCAGAGAGAGAACTTGTGGAACTATTGTACTTTTATTGTGCACTACACACTTCCCTTTGCTTCATTATTAAGTAAAAGAAAGGGAAGTAAATGCAGTGTGAAGGATGGCAGGAAAACACTCCATGTACGCAATTAATTACTTCCTACTTGTTTTAACTCTTTCATTCATCCTTATTACCTACCTCTCTGCTACCTTTGCTTCATACTCAAAAGAACTTCATTTTTATTTTCTCTATTTTTTCCCCTTCCATTACAGAAGGGAAATTCAAAGTGGCAGTGTGTGCGACAATGGCAAAGGAGAAAATGCGGGCAATCGGGATCAATCTCGGGACAACAAACTCATGTGTGGCAGTTTGGCGTCATGGTAAGGTGGAGATTATCACTAATGATCAAGGTAATCGTAAGACGCCGTCACTATATTTGGTGATGCTGCCAAGAACCAAGCTACTATCAACTCTGCCACCACTATATTTAAGAGTCTCAGTTTCCCCAAACCTATCACTGACAACCCACCTTCTTCCATGACTACCAATTCTGCCTAAAGACTACAATCCCAGAACACAAATGGTTCATGGGAGGTCAATGGCAAATATTATTCATCACTTCACCAGAGTTGGGCTCTCTCAAGCATTGACAGCAGGGACAGACATATCGATAGTCAATGGGGTAAAACAGGGACATACATATGGGCAGACATTGGGGCGAAACAGGGATAAGCATTGGTTTGTTATATTGGGGTCAGTTAAAAAGGGACATAGTCAAGTAGTATATTCCAAGCAACGTTAATCAAGGGACATAATCAAGGAGTATATTCCAAGCAACATTAAACAATGGACATAATTAAGGGACATATTCCAAATAACATTAATCAAGGGACATTAAAAAGGGACATAATCCAAGGAACTCAGGCACATATCACAGACACACCAACATCAATAGCAACAACAACATATCACAATCATACATCCCCTGGCCAGCAACAGATCACAGTTTCTGGCAACCATTTATCAACAAGCAACACACAATCCTCCATCTCAGTCAACAATAAGTTAGAAATTTCATCAACAACATCAAGGGACATAATCCAATAAATTCAAGGGACGACATATAAAAGGGCAATCAAGTTACCTAATCAAAAGAGCACCCTATTTTCTGCCTCATCAATGAAGCATTCAAATTAGAGTTATCTATAATTTGGATGGGACACACATCTTTAAAATTCAAAGAATGTATGCATTTAATGGGACAATTCATCAACCACTTGGATCAAAATTAGAAGAATAATCCATAATTAAGGCCAAAACCGAAATGAATTCATCAAAAAAAGCCAAACCCGAAACTAATTCATAAAAAGAAGGTTAAAACTTGTGATTTTATCAATTTATATGCATGACATGTACTACTCCGTATATGTTACGAGTAAAGTTAATTCAAAAATTCACAAAATTCATTATCATTCCTCAACAAAAACCGAAATTCATCAACAAAAACCTCACTTCATTCATCAACATTCATCAACAGAAAACGTAAATTTCAACAACATTCATCAACAAAAACCGCAAATTTCCTCAAAATAAAGCAAATAATGCATGAATCCATCAAGGGGTTTTTTTTCATCCAAAAACTTCTCAAACTATGTTACCTTAATGGACAAATCGGAGCAAATCACAGTGAGAAGCTATACGATGAAAGTGAGTCCCTTCATCATATGGATTATCCTAGTGTAACTATTTACGGCCAAGGGACTCAACGCATTATGATATCTATAACACACATCATGTCCGCTCAAAGAGGTTCATTGGGCACATTAACAGAACACATGCTCATCATACATAACAATAACAGTCCTCTTGCATGCAATAATCCAGCAACAATAATCCAGCAACAATAACCAGCAACAATAATCCAGCCCGCCAGCAACGTATGCTGGTATACAACATGAATCGTTCATCCGCCACTTAAACATGCTACTAAGTATAGAACTAAAACAAATTTAGAAAACTTAAATAACAGAGAGGTTAGGGTTTCATAAATCTACCAACAAATGTCAGCAAGCAAGTTCATTTCGAACATGGAGACTCAATTGGAGCTTTTTTCAAGACCTTTCGTGAGCTAACAACAATGTAACTGTAGAGATAATAGAGAGAAGCATGAGGAAATGGAGAGTGAACCTCACAATTGAACTACGAGCACCACCCTACAGCAGCGAAACCACTCACCCTTACCCACCACCACTAGCAACACCCTATAGCACCGAAATCACCCACCCCTACCACCCAGCAACACCGAAAACACCCATCAACCATGAAACCACCACCACACAAAGAAGAAACATAAGCAGTAGCTGGAAAACTTTACCCACAATAAAACGTAGCAACAAGCAGCAAAATCAGCCACATGCAGCACCCAACACACACTAAGGCACCACGAGACACAGCACCAAGAAACCTGCCTTCACTACAACCTGCCGCAACCCACAACGCCAACACCTAACCGCATAAACCTCCAAGACCAGCAGCAATTTTGAACAATTCATAAATTAAATCCAAAAAAATCAAGGCATTTAACATGAATAATTGGACCAAAATGCAAAGCTAAAGAACTCAGAAACCCTAACCTCAAATTTATGATTTTTGAATTGATAATTGATTCAAGTTTGTTGTTGTAGTTGCATTTGGTTCAAATTGACGGCGGCGACGATGGTGGTTGTGCTTGGTTCTAATGAAGCCGATTTCCGACGTGGAGATAAAGGAAAGGGAAAGCGGCGGTGGCTAAGGGATTTGGCCTGCGGTGGCTTCGAGATCTGGCCAGCGGTGGTTTCGATTACATGTGACTGCGAGTTTAAGGAAAGAGCCTCCATTGTTGTAGATGAGACAGAGGCAGATGAGAGAGGAGGAGAGATCGAGGAAATAGAAAGAAAGAAGACTGAAAAAGAAAGAAAGAAGATAAAAGGCCGATTTTTTTTTACATTAACATTCGCACCAGTTCGAACCGGTGCGATTAACTCATTTTCGCATCGGTTTGATTTGAACCGGTACAATTACTCTTTCCCTCAATTCCGCCTATTTTTTTTCGCACCGGTTTTTAGGTGCACATTTTGTGGTGGTCATTTATGTTTTTCTACAAGTGCATTTGTGTGGGGTTCCACACGTGCACATGTGAGTACGTTATGGTCTGAAATGTCGCTTTCTTGTTGGTTTATTAATTTATAAATTTAAATTAATTAATTAAACTAATCATATTCCTATTGGATTTAAACTTGAAGAGGTTTATTTCTTATAAATAGTCATGATTATTTGATGATAGTTGCATGTAATACCCCATATTTTATGTATTTTGAGAATTATTTAATTGTTTCTAACATATGTTTTGGGTCAAATTATAATAATTACTAGATATAAATAAAACCTGTTTTAGTTTTTTGGTCTATCCGAATACATCCCATCTATAATCTGTAATTAATACTAAAATAGCAACCGCTGACATCATCTTATCCTAAGATTGTACAAATGTCATATTGTCATTAAAATTTTCCCTCCAAAATTATATATGATGTCATCATGTGATGAATTTTATTTTATTTTATTAAAATTCTGACGAACTATATTATTATTAGTATCAATTTCTGAAGAAAAAAAAATTGTATAATCTTCATGCATAATTATTCTTATTCCTAGGCTTTAAAGTTTTCTATGTTCCCTCTTTCTCTATATATTCCATACCCAATATATTCTCTCTAACAATAGTAATTTGTCTTTTTTCCTCAAATACCCCTTTAAACATTCAATTTTTCTATATGCTTTAATTTTCTTTTTCAATATTTGATGTATTTTTGTTTTGGAATTTTTTTTTATGTTTTCATTTTGGTATAAAATTATAAACAAGTTTAGAAAATTATATTTGTTCAAATCGTGCATCGCACGAGACTAATTTAGTCTTCATAATAAAACCCAATCATCCTATTTTTATATTTGGACTAACTATTTCTTCATTTAAGTCCATAATTTTATAAAGCCTAAACTTGCCCTAACCTACTCTATACTATAAATACTCCTTCAATTCCCAAAATTTTTCCACACAGAAGTCAAGAAGTCAACAATGCAGATTGATATAGTACCTCGACAACTTCCTTCAACAAGATTCATGTATTTGAATCAAAATAACTAAACCGTAAAGTACCTTCAACAGAAGATGAATAAGAAGAATCAACCGAGATGTGTTCTTCATTGAGATGTACTTTGTTCTCATACAAACTTGCATTAAGATTCAGTTCAATTCGACTAATGTTTACCTAAATTTTTTTTGTAAATGTAACGCCATGTCTTAATACAACTAATGGCGTTAGCAGAATTACGTCGTGACGAAGGTCACTCCGTCACGTAAGAGTGAAATAGAAAGTTAACTTAAGTCTATGTGAGCTAATTGGAACATAGACACTGCATTTTAGTTTATTTAAACCTAAAAGGATCTAAAAGTGATAGTTGAGGCTTTAGATATAAGAACTTGACTTAGCAAACAAAAGATATATAGATAACTTTGAAAATTACAAGAAGCTAAGGGCAGAACTACCCTTATCGGCAAACCCCAAAACAAATTCAAGTCAAACTAAGTTGAGAGAAACCATGCAAACAATTCAAACAAGCCAAAACCAATCCATAATATTTAAAAGTCAAACTTAAGGTAGCCTAAGGCCCACTCAAACCCGGCCTAACAGCACATAACCCAACATCACTCTACATCTGAAACAACCACAAAAATTCCACAATTAGTGGGGAGCAACTAGTAGTTCTCCCTCAAATCAGAAATAATAAAGTTTAGAAATTAAATTACAAATAAAAAAATCACTAACACTTAGCCACACAAATCATAAAATAAACATTTTTGAAACAAAATCAAGTAAACCAACCTAAATCAAAATTTCATATAACTTCGAAAATATAAATAATTCGTATAATTTCATAATCCATTCGAAAATAATTCAATCAGCAGAATTGGCATGGAGGGAACTCTAGTGTCCTCGCAATCCACTTTCTAAGGTTTGTTAGGTCTCACCCCTGGTCAACTCACAGAAGACCGTGTCTAAGATTGGCCAACTCTCGGCTATGAGTAGAAGCCTATAAGGTCTAACACACCCCCGGGCAACAACAATTAACCCAGATTGAGCTACCTAAGACTCGTAGTCAAGGTAGTTAGCATGTTCATTAACCATGGGGAAACAATTCAGCCTCACACCTGCCTATGATCCCACACACAATTCAAATTCACTTAAAATACTTAAAATAATTAACTTCACTCAGAAATATGCAGAGAAACCTAAATGGGCTTACACTCAATTCAAACTACATAGGAAAATCATATTTCTTAAATTCAATTGAAATTCCATTTCAAAACACATGTCAACTTAATAAACCATAAAAGGGTATCATCTAAGTTTTGGAATATAATTAATTATCGAAATTCAAATAATTAACTGCATTCACAACTCTTAGCGAAGTGATGCTAAAGATAGTGTTATTCTTCTCTAAAGCATTACGACGTCACCAATACAATTACAACTCACCCAAATTCAATCACACATCCAACTATTTCGCTTTAGGGATTTATAATACCCAAAAAATTCACACATCACTTAGTTAAAATATAATTTCAATTAATATACAACATTTACCTCAAAAATTTCATAAATTCATTTAATTAAACCAAAATCCTATACTAATAATTCATAACACAACTAAATATGGACATCATCACACAAGCTCAAATAACATCATGAAACCCGATCAAACAAGCTTCAAATGTGAAATAAAAATTAGGGCACATAAATATACTCAATAGGCATCATATAAAACCATTACGGACTTAAAATTCATGACTTAAAATGCTGAAATAAAATCAAGAACGCAGCAGCCCCAAGTTCAATTCTAGCAGCACCATTTACAAAATAACCCCCAAAACCCGGCTTAAACATAAAACTAAGTTTAGCCTATTATAGTATACACTCTAAAAACATAATAGGCCATAATAAGCATGCATTTGGGCTTAGAAATCAAGCAATACACAACTGAAAATCACCATCTTCCACACGCCTAGTAGATTAGGGGCAGCAGCTATGTTTCACTAATTTAGGCACTATAAACTATCCAAAATTACATAAAATCAAGCCAAATCAATTTAGGGAATAGACTAACATGATAATTCAAATTCACACCCAAGCATGCTGTAAATTATTCACGGATTTCGATTTCTCATGCACAAAACCAAGTCCAAAACATGCCTAAATTCAAAGTTTAACACATGAAACTTAAACCTAATTAACCCTAACATGATACTAAGTCATAAATTAAGGCAAAAATCAAGGCAAAACAACCCAAAAACATGTTGTAACTTCACGCCCATTAGCAGCTCTTATAATCAGATTTTTACACACTATTAATCATGCAAAACCTAATATAAACACATTAAAAGTATCATACAACAATTAGGGATTGATATTAAACTAATCTAGGCATGAAAAACATGATCAAAACACATAAAACCACATGAATTTCACACGAAAATATGATATAAAATTATGTATGGAAATCAAATATTAAAATAACCTAACCCTAATCATGAATTCTAATCAGCAATTCAGCATTCTTATCCCCCCTACCATCCGTGTAGATGAGAGGAGGAATGGGCTCTCATAACCCCCTTAATCAAGCCTCAAGAACTAATGTAACAAGGCCTCTCTTTGGGCTATTTTAGGAGTAGGTTACTAGGATTAGAAAGAGAGCTTATTAGGCCTCTAATTGCAGCAGCCCACTTGCCTAACCTAAGGACTAAGCACACACATAAAAGCTTCTAGTTTAAACAACAACGATTCGGCCCAAAACGAGGCAAGAGAAAGAAGTCGATTGTTTAATAAATTGAAATTCAATTTAGGTCAACAATAACGATTTTTAATATTGAAATATAAATTATAATAAACTTAAAATAATGAAATGATTAATTAATAACAAAATATAGAATTAAAGGTAAATAAAAACGAAATTTTCTAGCACGAAATTTTGGGGCAGTACAGTAAATTTATACCAAATAAAAGATTATATACCTGATTTTAAGGTTTGTTATTTTCTATTGTTGATTAGCCATGAGTCCGCCACCCTCCTCATTTCTCACCTCTTCTCTTTCTTTCTCCACTACTTTTCTCTTTTCTCACCTCAGATCTCTTTCTCGCTTCTCGTGTCGTCTCTTCTCTTCTCTTGGGGGTGAGGGCTGGTCGAGGTGTGAGGTCGGGCTGGAATAGGTATGAGGTGGTGGTGGACGTTTTTTTATTTTTATAAAGCATTTTTCGATGGAATTATCCGCCGAAAGAAATTTCTGTCGATGCCTGAATTTCCGACGGAAAACTTGTTTCCAACGGAATTTCCATCGTAAATGTTGTTTTTTTCGGAAAATAAGTTTCTGACAACCATTTAACGATGGAATTCCGTCGGAAACGAGTTTTTCGACGGAAATAGGCTTTTTTCAACGGATTTAATCCATCGTAAATCAATTGTTTTCTTGTTGTGGTTGAGATCAACATCAACTACAGAATCAATTGCTTGAAAAGAATTCGAATTTAGCACATCATTTTTTTTGGAGCTTGAACTTTTTTTTATTTTAGATTGTAATAGTTTTTTTATGATGGAATCCATTGTTGATCAGAGAGAATTTATGATAAATATGGATTTTGGATGCAGGACGTTATGTTTCTCTTTTTAAATCAGTAGAAAATTCTCACATGTGACCAAATCTTGCATTAGCGTTAGTGTAAGTTGGTAGTATGTAAGTGTTTTTGTTCTTTAATTAAACCACTCATAATTAATTATTAAAATGAATCATTATTATCATCCTGAAGAGTGATGAAATCATGTTATTGTGTAGATGTTTAGTAAGGAAAAATATATTAATCATACTTTAAACATTTTGACATGTTTTCAAAAAAAATAATTAAGTACAAAAACAAGTAATATTTTAATCGACTGATAAGAGTCAACATGTCATATAACAATTTGATAACTTTCTCCCAATCGTATGAATGTTAAACAAAATCATTAGCTGTTTATTTTTTGAATAAAAGCGCACGAGCTTGTGGCACAAAAATCATCACACTTACACATGAATGTCACGGCTCAAATAATAATGGATGCGGAGAATGCTCGTAACAAGTCCTTCCTTTCTGCATTTAGCAAAACACAACGTGAAAATTGGATAACACCAATAAAATTACATATCGGATCATTTTATATATATATATATATATATTCTTTTTTTTTTTTGACAAAAGCAAATGGTAAACAACACTACTAGAACTAACTTGTTACATTAGTCCAACATTGCCTCGCAATATCATTTGCTCTTTGAACATGCTCTCTAGGAACTTTTAGGATTGTGCATTTATTGAACTCCGCCCCTATCTTTCTCAGCTCCTTGATTATCCAAATAATCGAGACCTCTTTCCCTTTCATATCTTGCAAATTATACAACAGGAAAGTCCCGATTTCTAAAGACTTCATGGTCCTGTATTGCTTGATTTATTAATTCCTTAACTCGGCTTGTCGCCCCATCCACATTTTTGAAGCATCTCTCATTCCTTGCTTTCCACAAACCCCAAAGCGTTGCAATGAACAACGGCACACGGGTACCATGCTTACCATCCTCACTATAGAAGAGCAGGATATAATGTTGGATCCATCTTTTCAAAGAGAAAGATCCATAAGAGTCAAGGCAAATGTTTAGGGATTCAGAATCCCAAACCTCTTTTGCCTGAGTGCAAAACCTAAAAAGATGTTGGCTATCCTCATTACTGGCTCTACAGTGATCACACACTGTATCAATTCGAACTCCCCTCTTAGCCAGATTTACTTTGACTGCTATCCCATCATGAAAGAGCTTCCATATAAAAATCTTCCATTTTGGTTGTAACTTCATTTTCCATAACAGCTTGACAAAGTCTTGATCCCTTTCTAAAAAAATTGACCTCTCTAACCCAAGATCCTTCGACGAGAAGTAGTACCCCGTTTTTATGGTATATCTTCCTGATGGATGGTATTTCCAGTATAGGAAATCATCCTCACTTCCCCTCGGGAGTTCCATTGCAAGTATATCTTTGGCTGAACCCCATTCCAAACACTCCCTTACCTTTCCGGCTTTCCAAGAAGTTGTTTCCCCTTCAATGAAGTCACTAACTTTCCAATTCAGAGCATTTCTCAATGTTTAACCTGATTTAACTAGGGGGACTTCCCCCTTAACCCTTGGCATGCTGATTGCCGAAATACTAGCTTCATTCCCCACCTTCCAAGCAAACCCGTCCTTGAAGACTCTGGTAGCCTGAAGGATACTAGCCCTTCCCATTGAAGGAATTCCTTTCCTTCTATAGGGCTTTGTGATGTTGCAAACTCCGCACTCTTGCATACCACGATAGACCTTAGATAGAAGAAGCTGAGGGTTGAGGTGCATCCTGGTGGCTTGTTTGAAGATAAGTGCATTGTTGAGGATTGATGACCCTCTAATCCTTAGACCTCCCATTTCCTTTAGGAGCTGCGTAATACTCCTACACACCCAATGTAAGCTTTTTTGACCATTTTTGGCCCACTAAAACCGAGTTATAAGCGAATCTAGTTTGTTAGCAATACTTTGAGGTAATTTCAGGCACTTCATGACATGAGCAGACATGCTTACCAGAACTGTATTCATGAGGAATAACTTTACCGATTGTGAAAGGTTTAAAGATGCCCATGAAGTAATTTTTTCAGACACTCTATCCACCAAGAACTGAAAATAAGGCCCTTTCTTTCCCTGGATGTCTATAGGAGCCCCGAGATGGATTCCTATATTACCTATCTCAGGCATTGACAAACCCTGTTTCACCTCTCCTTTCTCCTCAATTCCTAAGCTTGGGGAAAATTTTATCACTGACTTTTGGAGGTTAAGTTGTTGTCCAGAGGCTTTCCCAAATCTATGCAGAATGTCAGAAATACACCGGCAAGACTCTTTATTTACCTTAAATAAAAGCATTGCGTCATCTGCAAAAAAGAGATGAGAAACCGACAGAGCTCTTCTTGACACTTTCAAACCTTTTAACTGGTTGATATCCTCTGCCAAAGTTAGCATTCTTGAAAGAATGTCCATGCAGAAAATAAAAAGATAAGGAGACAAAGGATCCCCTTGTCTTAGACCGCATTTTGGAACAAAATGTCCCGAGACGTTCCTATTAATGACTATTTTGAAGCTTACCATTGAAAAGCAATGTGATAGCATCCTTATCCAATGGCTAGAAAACCCATAAGCCTGCAAGACCTTCATTAGAAAGAGCCAGTCCACTCTATCATATGCTTTAGACATGTTAATCTTAACAGCTGTGTTGTTCGACCCCTTTCTCGAATTAATTAAGTGCATGAGTTCATGGCTTAGGATGATGTTATCTTCCATGAATCTCCCCGGAATGAACGCATGCTGGTTTTCTGAAATTAGACTAGGCAAGATAGGCTTTAACCTATTAACTAAGCACTTTGAAATGCACTTGTAGATTTTATTACACAAGCTTATTGGTCGAAATTGAGTAGCCAACTCTGGAGTATTTACCTTAGGAATCATATCCTATCCTCTTCCGAGAGGGAAGGGATATCCAACTGAAGCAATAAAAGATCAATCTCTTCCCCCTTGTTATCCATTTGAATCGGGTTATAAATGCTTTTAATGGTACTTGAAATCAACCCTTCCACCTCCTTCACACCCTCTACCCATTCACCATTGTCATTTTTCAGTGTTGAAATTGTATGTTTTGTTTGTCTTTGCTTTACCCTCCTATACAAAGTAGACGTCGGGCAATCCCCAAAACGAACCCAATTTGTCTTCAACCTTTGTCTCCAGAAACTAAAGCCGATGTTGCTCTCATGGGTTAGAAGGTTTATACGCTGGATGTAGTTATCCCCTTCCTCTAACGAACTAATATTCAACCCTAATCCCTGGAGTTCAGTGGTTGTTTTCCTCCAATTTATACCCCAGATCTTTTTGTTATTCAAACACCAGTGTTGTATCCGGTCCCTTACCTTACCAAGCTTCCTCGATAACTGAAACATACTCGAACCCCTAACCTCTTCAACCAAAACCGTACTTACTATATCTTTCACCTCTGGGAACTTAAGGCACCAATTCTCAATCTGATAAGGCCTATTTGAAGAAGCAAGTTTTGGGTGATCGATATAAGTAATTGCTGCGTGGTCTGAGCACACTATTGGTTCATGAATGATTTTCCCATTTGGGGAGTGATTAAACCATTCCTCGGTTACATAGGCTCTGTCAAGCCTTTCAAGGATAAGCTCGTTCCTCTCTCTCTTATTACACCACGTAAATCTTGGTCCCGAGAATGGTATTTCTGTCACATTGCTACAAAATCTCCAATCTAGGAAAGCTTCAATTCCCCTTATTCGAACCGAACCCCCTAATTTATCACTTTCGCTTTCTAATTGATTGAAGTCCCCTATGACTAGTACATATTTGAACTCCTCCAAAAACCATTGAAGTTGTTCCCATACTAAACTTCTACATTCTACTTGAGGTTCTCCATACAAAAACAGCACATACTTTGAAATTCCATTTATATCAGAAATTTTACAAAGGATAAAGTTTTTTGATGCATAAAGACAATAAACAACATCACTAGACCATCCTAATACTAGAAGCCCCCCACTACTTCCCTCCGAGTTCCAACCAAAATGTGAAGTAGGGCATAAGAAGCTAAGTTTTGTCGCCGCTGAGTCAAAATCCATCTTTGTTTCCGAAATAAACAAGAACATAGGTAGTTTAGAACGAACGAGCCACACAATATAGGGAATTCTAGGGGACTGTGGATCATTGAGCCCCCTACAATTCCATGCAATTACATTCATAATCCCGAAGGGGGCTGATCTGGAGTAGCCTCCTCACCTCCTGAAGCAATTCTGGTTGAGTTAAAAACCGTCTGTTGAAGATCAACTTCCATATCCTCCCTGAAATCCCTGAAGACAGAGGTAACCTCCTCACTTTTCTGCCTCTTACATGACTTGGAAGATGATGACGAAATCTCCTGGACTCTCTTGTTTCTACCCCTCATTCTAAGATCACCGTCAATATCCACCCCGAACTCTCTTGCCATATCGGGGTCGGTTATGGCTTACGAAGCAAATTTGCTACCTGACTTCTTATCCTTGATCCAAATTGTAAACCCTCCCTTCTCAGACCACCTGTGTAACCTCTTAAGTCTCTTTCTTTCAACCCATTCAAAATCGGTCTCACTGTAACGAACCGAGTCACCATCGCAAGACATTGGCATATGACCAACGGCCTCCCTAATTCTTTTCCTGTTGTTAGCATTGTCATCATAGTTGAATAAATCTGTGAAATTAAAAGAACTTAGAAGCGATACCGATGTGTTTGGAGGGTCGAACTTCGTAAGAGGAAGGTTCGGCAGTCCTCCTAACTCCGAGGATGTCAATCGCAAGTATGGTGACGAAGTTGCTGTAATGGTCGGTGCATCTCCTTTATCTCCGCTCTCCTTGCTTCTAAAATACCCAGGGTTAGTATCGTGATGGCTTCTAGAATACTCGCATCCTCAGCACCTTCTTCCTGCCTATCCCTTTCATTCCTTCCCTGTACCCTGGTATCCTGCTCTCCCTCCCTTTGCACCTAGTTGACCAAGAAACCATCATCCTCAATAAATCCCCCTCTATTTTCAGTGCCATACGCATAACTTCTTTCCCCTCCAGCCTGAGCGAAAGCCATTTATGTGATTCCTAAAGTTTGAAATAGGGATCTTGGTGCACTACCTATCCCCTCCACACGAAGAACATTCGACGACTCTCCCACCTCGAAAGTAGACCCTATAAAGGAGGGTCTAGGCTCTGACTGAACAACGTTGAAAAAATTCATAGCCCTCGCTGTTATTGGTCTTATTGGCCTAGCACCCTCCTCCCCCACGTTGACCGTAATTTGTTCTCCTTCTTGTTGGCTATTTCTGATCTGATTGCCTCCCCTTCTTGGGCTGCTACTAGAGTTGTGCTGCGTGGCTTGTTGCACCATTTCCGCATATGGATCCCATTCCGGCCCGAAACGCCTCCTTGTTGAGTCTTTATTTCCCATAAAAAATTCCTCACTTCCCTCATTCTCTTGAGAAGATGAATAGTCTTCAAAATAGTGATTCCCCTCAAAGCTTCCACCATCCCTCTATGCTCTTCTATTCACATAGAATCCTCCCTGAATCTCGTGCTGGCGAAGATCCAAGGCAGTGTTCCTGTATTTGTACCAATCCGGTAACCCTCTTATCAAATTTGAATAGAAAGGGTACTCTTCTGGCCCATATAGCACTCTAACCCCGTCGGCTTCAACCTCGTCTAACCTTCTCCTAACCCTCCTTTTTGCCACTGCCCCATGAAGATTGCATCTAGAAGTCGTATGACCTACACAGCCACACATTTTGCAAAAACAAAAGATCCCTTCATATCTTAAATACACCCAAATCACCCTATTTCCCTCCAAAGGTATAAAGCACCCCGGGATTAAGGGGATAGAAAGATCAATTAGCACCCGTGCTCTAAGTTCTGCATGAGCAGGGAGCTCTTCCCCTTCGTGGTCCACTTCTTCAATGTAACCTACATGTCTTAGAATCTGGCTTGCCCAGCTAGGTGTAAGATAAGCTAACGGCAGACCATATATCCTAACCCACACTCTAGATAAGGAGAAGCTCATCTGATATGGTACTAGATCTTCCTGGTACCTTCTAAAATTGATGAGCCTTCCATCAAAGACAGATGTTCCAGCTTGAATTAGCCCCTCAATGTCAAGGATGTCCCTGCATTCGAAAAGAACGTAAGGTCCCGATCTGTGGATCCTTATCTCCCCTCTTCTGATCCACCTTATATTAACAATATGTTGAACATAGTGTTCTAACGGAGGGTTTAGACCAATGAACGATCCTATGACACTTGAGTTAAAATTTATGAAAGAATTTGCTACGCTAAAATTGTCAGGGGTTTGGATAAGAGGTCCCCCCCCCATATTTTGAATAGATTCATGAGGATTTCTATTATTCCTCATATTTAAACCACAACGCACCAAGACAAAAACAACAGAAAGAATGCTAATAAAGACAAGGAGAAAAATAAAGAAAGAAGTCAGAAAAACTAGAAAGACAAAAGGGGGAGATTTGTTGTTTGATACACTCTTCAAACCCTAAAAAGTCCTTGGTATTTATAGAACAATTTTGAGTTCTTGGAAGTTGTAATTTCTTGCGCATGGGGAGCAAAGATTGTTGCAATAAATTCGGACAATTAGGCTAGCCGCCTCTAGCTACTTTACTGCTCTATTGAATGAAGAAAATTAGTTCTTGGGTAGAGGGAATTGAGGAAGTTGAAGAACTCTATCCCTTTTCAGGGTTGGAAAGAGCAAAAGATAAACTAAAGGTTAATGCCTTTTGAGTTTAGCTAGGCAGAAGTAACAACCCCAAGAAATGATTATCTTGGAAGATGAAGCAGCTGTAAAATACTCACTCACGAACAAGATCCCTTGGGGGAAAAATCCCACTTAGGTGTTATGATTATACCTTTTGCTCTACCAAGCAACCAAGCCAGAGAGCTTGGAATCTGGGCCTCCTTGAAGGGGGTAAACCCTAACTGGGTCTAAGAAGCTCACTGTTCTAGTGAGAGAAACTCTCGTTCGAGAGAGAGAATGCTATCTTGTAGTTGTCGGATCATTTTATAATTGTATAAAAGATAACGTACAATCCACAGAAATAACTGTACAACGTTTATTTTTTGCACAAAACAAGATAAATTCATGATTGGATAACAGGGACATTTTTTAAATTTGTGATAAAGAATTTTTTTTTATTTTTTGCAAAAAATACTTATCAAAAAAGAAAATCTAGTACTGTCAAAATGATGTAGGGTACCTTACATGCATTTTTGAGCCAAAGAATGAAATGAGTGATTAGACCATTATTTTGGGTAATAATTATATAGACTTTGAGTAAATTAGTTTATAATATATTTAGAGTAAAGTTTTTTAATGGTTAATCAAATCTAATAAATAAGATAAGTTATCAAATATAAAGGGCAAGATTTAAATAATTATAGTATCTACCATTTTTATAATTATAGTTTTCTAATGAAGAACATCTCACCCGATTTATTTATTTATTTTTTTTTTTTAATCAATGTTAAAAAATATCCTTCAGTCAATATTACTCTAAGTTATGGTGTATTCTTATCCTATATAGAATAAGAATACAAAGATATTATTACACATGTGAATATGTGATAAATTAAATATACATTAGAAAATATCTACTAACAACAAAAATTGACTTCCTTAGTCTCTATGTTAGTCAGTTACAACATGTTCATTTATGCGCCTTAAATTTGGCCAAATAGCAAACCAAATTTTCTAAGTGGCAACACTCACGGAGTATGATGAACTATGAACTCCCCATAACCCTACCTACAATTAGCCAAGTTGGTTCCCGAAGAGTTGTGTAGTCGCGTGGATACTCCCTCTAGCTATTGTTTAAACTGCAATACAATTCTCTGAAATGAGCCCCCATCTTCTTACCACACAAATAAATAAAATAAAAAATAAATAAAAAATTAAATAAAATTTAAAAATATAAATAAATCAAATCAAATAAAAATTCTCTGAATATTATCATTTTTTAGATACAATAATAAACTACTAGCCCACCACTCCTATACTATATATGGACATGTTTTCTTCACCTAAAATAAGGAGATCTGACCTGATTATAACAAAAATTAATATGGTCTGATTTGAATTTTTATTATTTGTTCTAATCTGATCTGATTTATTAATTTGACTTAACTTTGACCACATTTTGATTCTAATCTATAAAGAAAAAGTATTAAATTGAATCTTGTTAGATTCGTCTCATCATGTACTTTTCAAATATGTAATTTTTTGTAATTATTTATACGCAATTAGAGATATTTAGCAATAAGTAGATGATTATAAATTAAAAGTCTTAATCTAATCTGATCTTAATGTTTTTTTGTCTAATCAGAATTTATTAAGATTAAGTAATAAGTATCTGAAGTAACTTGAAGAGAACAAGTCCTACATTGATATGAAGTAAATAGTAGTATTATTATGGAAAAATTGACACTAACAGTACTAATTATGGTTGATTTTCTTAAAAGGCTCAAACTATCGATAATTTTGAAGCGGTCATCTTAACTTTAGGGAAGTCCTACAAAACGGAATTAAACATATTTTTAATCGATTTGCACTACTAGAAAATAGGTCATTTTCGATGGAAAAATTCCGTCGGAAACACCCTGAATTCCGTCGGAAAACACTATTCCGACGGAAATTCCGTCGAAACGTGTTGTCGGAAGACCCTTTGTAGGAAAAACGACCATTTCCGTCGGAATAGTGTTTTCCGACTTCCAACGGAATTTTTTCGTCGGATGCGGTTTTCCGATACCGGAAAGTCCGTCGGAAATTTCCGATGGAATTCAAATCCGCCGGAAAATTCTGACGGAAATTCCGTCGGAAACTCCTGCAAAAAAAATAATAAAAAAAACAGGCACCACCCCACCAGCCCCAACCACCCTCATCCACCCACCGCTACACCTAACCCTTACCCTTACTCATCCACCACTACCCTCCTCCTTAACCCTTAGCCACCACCCACCACCACCGAAGCCTAACCCAGATTCACCAACCACGCACCACCACTGAAACCACCCACACACCACCACCGAAACCACCCACACCAGCCCCTAACCTTGATTCACCAACAACCACCATCGAAACCACCCACACACCACCTCACACACCACCACCGACACCACCTCACCAGAATTTAACCACATAAAAATATAAAATTAACCCCAAAAAAACACAAATGAGTCCAAAAATACGAAAATTAACACAATAAAACCGAAAAAAACCACAAAAAAATCGAAACCACCACCGGAATTTAACAAAAAAGAAAAAAAATTCCAAAAAAAAAAAACGAAAATTATCATAAAAAAACAACGAAAATTACCCAAATTAATTCAAAGAAATATATAATTATACAATTATTTAACAAAATTTACACATTAACATTACAATGACATCAACAATTAACCAAAATCAGAATTTAAAAGGAAAAAAAAGGCTAGATCTACAATCTAAGAAAATAAAACCGTGTTGTTGCGACGGAGGCTTTTGTAGTGTCGTTGTTGTGCGGTGTTGGTGGTTGTTGTTGATATCGGTGTTGGCGTTGATCTCGGTGTTGACGATGATCTTGGGTCTTCGTTGATGATTTTCGTTGATGGTGGCTAGGAGATCAAAGAGGAGAGTGAAAGGGGAGAACAGACCGAAGAGGAGAGTGAAAGATTGGAGAAGAGAAGAGGAAAGGAGAGGAATTTAGACTGAGAAGAGGAGAGAGAAAGGGAGGAGAAGAGAAGAGGAACAGAGAGGAGTAGAGTGAGAAGTCTGAGAGGAAAGAAGAAGAGAGGAGAGAGCAAGGGAAGAGAAGAATAGAAAGGCGGAAATGAGAGTAACCGATTTTTTAAGGGTTTTTTAAGTTTGTTTTTTTTTATTATTTAATTAAATTCCGACGGATTTTATTTCCGTCGAAACATTAATCCTCCACCATTCTAAACACCCACCCCCTCTATTTAGATCTTGTTCTCTCTTCACCCTAAAACAATACTTCCTCCATTCTTTTTTACTTGACCCGCTTTGTTTACCCTATTCAGCACCCCTTCTTTGACCGTCTTTTGTGAATTTTATGTAAGGAATATTCATATGGGATCTTGTTAAATTCGTCTCAAAAAGTACTATCATAATATGTAACTTTTATAATTTTTACCTATGGAGAATTAAATTTATTAATCGTTAAAGTTCTGCATTGGTAAGTGTGATAGATGAAACAGGTCAAGTAAAAAAGAACGGAGGAAGTAATATTCGGTAAAATGGACCAGCAAATATTCAACACCTTGCAATTTTAGCCTATTAATCCGGTCATAATAAATTATAGACTGTTTTAAGAAAGATCCTCTTAAAGTTAGGAATACCATGATTTAGAAGATAGTAGGAATCTGTTTAAAAAAAGGGTAATGCTATACATAGCCCTTATGGCTATATATAAGCATTGAATTTACTCTTGGAAAATGTATAAAGTTAGGAATTCATGACAAAAATACGTGCAAATCAGTGTAATTAGTGTGTTTTTGTCATGATTTTCTAAATTTAAACAATTTTCAAGAGTAAATTAAATGCTTATATGTAGCCCTTAGGGCTATGTATAGCATTTTCCTAAAAAAATGTCTATAGTTAGAACCCATGTGTTCAATTTTTCCTTTTATTAATGTAAAACAAATTTTGCATTCGTACACTTTGTACGGAGTAACATAATCGATTAACTCAACCACTTAAAACTTCACGCATTTAAAAAAAAAAAACATACTCAAATGGAGTAATTCACAAGGTCATGAATATGGCAGCCCCACCTCTTGATAGCAATACAAAACGAATTACGGAGTAGATAGCATTCGTGCAATAATTGAAGTTTTGATGCAATTGCCATTTTCCAACACCCTAAAAAAGGACCATTTTTTTCAACTTTCTCATACATTTATACGAAGTATCTCATTGCATTGCCTCTTTAATTAACTTAACATGGCTTCCTGCTACGATCACCACATTCTCATTTTCTCTTTTCTCCTCATCCATTACACCTCCACCACCACCACCTCCTCGGCCGTTTCCTGCCGTCCCAAATCGATAGCCCTCCCGGTCTCAAGGGAACCGTCCACCCTTCAACTCACAACCAAAGTCCTCCAAAAAACACCTCCAGTAACCGTACCCTTAACGCTCGACCTTGGTACTCCATTCATATGGGTTAGCTGCGGGAAACGCTATGTCTCCTCTACGTACCGCCCTGTTTCTTGTGGCTCTCCTCAATGCACTCTCGCCAACGCGAAAATTTGTAAGACTAACAACACATGCAGTACCTCCTCCCTAAACAACCCTGTAACAAACATCTACCCGCCCTCGGGCGGCGAGGTAGCTATTGATGTTATCAGTATCAACTCGATAAACGGATCAAACATGGGTAAACCAGTGACTGTGCCCGACTATCTCTTTGTTTAATCACCCATATCCTTGTTACAAGGCCTAGCGAAAGGAGTGTCCGGAATTTCTGGTCTTGGAAGGACTAATGTGTCCCTGCCTTCTCAACTCGCCTCCACTTTCGGTTCCTCTTGAAAATTTGCTCTTTGCCTATCTTCATTCCCTTCGGAAGACGGTGCCCTTATATTCGGGGACGAGCCTTATAACTTCGCCTCTGATATAGATGTCGAAGTAACCCTACCTTCGTACACTCATCTAGTCAGAAACCCGGTCCGACCCTCCGAGTATTACATCGGAGTTTCGGCACTCAGAATATCACAAGTAGGCGTACCAATTAACAAGTTCTTACTTTCTATAGATAGCAAAGGAAACGGTGGAACCATGCTAAGTGCTATTCATCCTTAGGAAACGACTATTTACAACGCTTTGATAACCAAATATGATAACCTACTCAAGACAAATTATAAGGCTAAAAGAGTTTTTCCTATCGCACCATTCGAGGCGTGCTACGATCCTTACACGTTACCATACACGAAAATCGGGCCTACTGTACCGGACATCAACCTAGTGTTGCCTAATGGGGTGGTTTGGCAAATGCAAGCCACGAACTCACTAGTGTACAGCAGCTTGGGCACGAATACGAGCGCCTATTGTCTTGGTTTTGTAGATGGTGGAAGTAATCCAAGGGCATCAATTATTGTAGGAGCGTATCAATTGGAAGATGTGTTGGTGCTATTTGATTTAGCTAAGTCTAGGCTTGGGTTTACCACTTCTTTGGTTCCTGATTGAATTAGATGCTCCGAGTTTAAATTTAATTCCGTAGTATGAATATTGTATAAGTCAAAAATGCGCAAAAGCAACAATGATGACTATTTGATCAATAAATTACTAGCCACTTATAGTGACTAGTACGAGACTGGTACATACTCATACTAATCGTTAATGTTTATCTGTACTCATCAATAATTCACATGGTATGTGTGGAAGTCGGCAATAATTATTCTTGCATGGATGATTCCTCACCTAACCATAATAAAAGGCTGTCTTACCCTTTACGTGTTTGTTGTTATAGAGTGTATCCAACTATCGAATTGAATTTATTCCTCCACATACGTATGTTAGTATGTCACACATCCGACGAAATGATTATGGTGACGAAAAAAAGAGAGTAAATTTTGTTGAACTCTACTCTAATTCGTACTACAATTATGTGATTTAAGAAAGTTTTGAAAAAAAGAATTGGTGTATAAGATCTAGATTGAATAAAGTAAGATAAAAAGCATGAATTGGTATGTTAATGTAAGGAAAATAAAAAAGGTATGTTAATGTAAGAAAAGGGTGAATACATTTAAGGATGATGAGTGGTAAAAGCTTATTTAAGAGGCGATGGGGAGGTGGACCGAAAGTGAAAAGGTCATTGATCATGATTGATGTTTGATGAAGTTATCATTGAAAGGCAAAATTGATGAAGAAAAGAAAATTAAAGAAACTAAATCAATGAAAATGAAATACATAGCCCTATGACTACATAAAAGGAGGTAAAAATGAAAAAAAAACAAATAAAAATGTAATATTAATTACACTGATTTGTGCGTGACTATGTCATGTACCGAATTAGAAAAGATATTAAATGTTTATCCTTAGCTCTAAGGGTTACATATAGCATTATCCAAAAATTAACTTAACAAGTAATAGGCTTATGCAAACTATGCAATGTTTCTTTTGTACACTCCATCTACGATTTTACTTTAGTTGTTCCTTTCGATTTTTTATGATTGTTACACTTATCTTAATCGATATATTTATGTATTACACTAAAAAAGAACGGATAAAGCATCTAATATGACCAACCCTAATAGCTTGATTGAAAGTTTTCTTACCATCGAATGATGAAAGACCTTTTACTTGCCATAAAGGAAATGGAAACATTTAGAGTTTACTTACTTTGTCGTACATTGTCAAAGCCTCATAGATGTAGAGTCCCTATACTTCGTTTTCTTGCTCTTGCTCTTGCTCTATTTCTCAATTATTTTCTACAGAGTACTTCACTTAATTTTAAGTTCTACATTTTCCAAACTTGGAACATTAAAATAAATAAATAAAAAGCAACATGTCCTTGCATGATCTATACGCTACAAAACTACAATGTTAAAATAGAGCAACTACACTACTCTTGCTTGCAACTGCCAAATTAGATCCGTTTTGCAGGTTTATGTTTCCCATACTATTCTCAATTTTTGTTACACTTTATTTAACAATGTCAACTTTCATTAGCTGGAACCTCTCTAATTCTCCAATTTCTATCTAACAACTTGGTTTTTTTGTATGCTAAAATAACACCAATTGACTTAATACCACCAACCAGGCAATCTTGTTTTTCATTAATCTATATTTCCCAATACTCTTTAAATTGTGACATCTCTTTTTGAATAACACTCTCATACTTCATCACATTCCACCTCCTCTAACATGGCTTCCTTCATTTGCTCTATCCTCCTCACCTACATTATCCTCACAACCACCTCAGCCTCGGCCTTGACCTCCTTTCACCCTAATAAAACGTTAGTCCTTACCGTCTCAAAAGACCCCTCCACACTCCAATACACAACCAAAGTCATCCAAAGGACTCCCCCCGTACCCGTACTATTAACACTAGACCTAAGCACACCTATCTCTTGGGTGCTTTGCGGTAACCGTTACGTCTCCACCACGTACCGCCCCGCTTCCTGCGGCTCTCCTCCCTGTATTCTTGCCAACACCAAAAGATGTAGGACGTGCGGTCCTACTCCTTTTAAATCCGGGTGCAATAAGAACACATGTAGAACTCTCTCCCTTAATAATCCCTTCACCAACGTCTCTCCACGTAGAGGCGGCGAGCTAGCTACCGATGTTATCCGTATCAACTCCACTGACGGGTCTAACCCAGGCCAACTCGTCACCATGCCCAACAACCTCTTCGTTTGCGCGCCCATGTCCTTGTTACAAGGCCTCGCGAAAGGAGTGTCCGGAGTTGCTGGTCTCGGGAGGTCTAAAACATCTCTACCTACTCAACTTTCCTCATCTTTCCGTCTCCCTCAAAAATTCGCGTTGTGCTTACCTCCACTTAGGGAAAACGGTGTCGTATTTATCGGGGACGGGCCTTACAATTTCTACCCTGGTGTAGATGCCACAACCTTGCTTTCCTACACTCCTATCATCGCTAACTCGGCCCGACCCAACAACTACTTCATAGGAGTACAAGGAATCAAAGTCGGAAATAAAAATGTAACACTTAACAAGTCCTTACTATCTATAAATCGTAAAGGTAGCGGTGGAACCATGTTAAGTGTCAATCACCCTTACACTCTTTTACAATCTTCTATCTATAAGGCGGTCACTGCCGCCTTCGACGGACAACTACGGAACTCATCTTTTCCTGCTAAAAGAGTTCCCCCGGTTAAACCGTTCCAGTTGTGCTACGACCCTACCTCGTTAAGTTACACGAGGATCGGACCCGTGGTACCGGACATCGACCTCGTGTTGCAAAGCAAGAAGGTGTTCTGGAGGATAGCCGCGACTAACTCCATTGTTAGGGCTAGTGATAACGCGTATTGTCTTGGTATATTAGATGGAGGTAAAAACCCGAGGACGTCGATTTTGGTAGGAGGGTTTCAAATTGAGGATAATTTGCTACAATTTGATCTTGCTAAATCAAGGCTTGGATTTAGTTCTTCCTTGATTTATGATCGGTTGAGATGTTCTTTCTTCAACTTCACTTCTAATGCATTATAAAATTTATAATTGATAATTAAGTCAAAAAATAAGGCATAGGATTAGAGCACTCCCAGCAGTGAGGAGAAAAGCCCTCACGAGTAAAAATAAGGGTGTAAAAAAAAAAATCCGAACACTACATCAGTGAGTGAAAAAACACTCACCGATGAGTGAAAATAAAAACCCTCAAGAGTTGAGGGCTTTTGGTGATGAACAGTAACATGTGGCCCCCACTGCTTTTGTTGTTTTTTTACAACGGTTATATTTTGTATTTGAAATATAACCGTTGTAATTATTTTAAAAAAAAAAAAAAAATTCACCAACGACCATAAAATTTTTTTCTCTATAAATAGACATGCATTTTGATATACTTTCAAAAAAACCCATAAATTAGAGAAATTAACATATTTTTCCAATTTCTTCTTGTTATTATTATTATTATAATTATTTCTTATAAAAAAAATTTCTAGTTAGTATTATTAATATTTTTAAACGTAATTATAAATTTTTATTAAATTATTTTTAAACGTAATTAAAAAATAAATTAAAAAATAGTGGAGGAGAAAGTGATGAGAGGTTTTTTTACTCCTCATTGCTGTGGTGAAAAAAACATTTGATGAGAGAAATTGTATGGGAGGAGTGAGAAAGTGGGTAGAGAGAGATTGAGAGGTTTTTTTTTTCCTCACTGCTGAGAATGGTCTTATGCTTGTTTTATTTTCTAGTAACATGATGAATCTAGAAGTTGGCAATTTTAACATAAGAATGCAATAAAAAGTTGTGAAGTTCATGACAAGTTTCATTAGAAGTGAGAAATATTATGTACTTATGTTTTGCCCTATACATTGGTTTAAATTCCAGCACGACAAGCCTTATACTTCCTCCGTTTTAGTGATGCAACAACTGGACTTTTGCACCATTCATCATGCTTGTTTGACCACAAATTATGATTTATACGTAAAGTAAAATGTAGTCATGTGAGGTCTTGTTAGATTCGTCTCGTAAAATACTTTCACAATAACGACTTATTATAATTTTTACTATTATATAATTATAGATATTTAACGTATAAAATGTGCTTTGGGATGTGTAGAGAATTTTTCAAAATCAACCTTTTGCCCCACTGTGACCATGCTTTTAGGCATGGTGACGAACAAAGGGAAGGAAGCTAGAGATAAAAGAGTTGCCAACAAGTTTTAGGAACTTGTAAACCGTTCACGGGTGTGAAGGTTACACCCCATTCACGATCACGGAGATCGCTAACTCCATAGTGGTCCGGAACCATGACTTGATATTCGGGGATGATGGTAAATCCAACCTAAAAGAGATTAAACCCGCCCTAAATCGGCCTCTACTTAATTCTTACGATATTCATGTGCGCTTTTCGATCAATATACATACAATAAATTACCCCTAAGCATATTTAATCTATGTTGGTTGATTATTAATTCACAAATAAATCTATTATTGACGATCACTTGAATTAAAATCATATTTGCCTAAAACAAATTATTAATTATCTTATTAGGCGTGATTTCAAGTACAAATTTCCTTTAAACCTGCAAGAAGGGGCGTGATCAAGCAATAACAATCAATCATGAATAATCAAACAACATGTAATTAACACAACAATCATCATCATAATCGAAATCCACAAAACATGATTAGCAAGATCCTAGACATGATACTAAACGGATTAATAACAAATCCTAACATGTCACTAATTATCATAATCAAAGCATTAGCCTAAACATGATACTAGAAATCAACATCATATTATAAATATTAACTAACACCCTAAACATGATACTATGAATCAAAATCAACATACTAACGTGATACTAAGAATTAAAATCAACATCCTAAGCATGATTTCTATCAAAAGAACAATTAAGTAATCGAATTACTTACTTTGATGCCTCGCATCTCTTTCTATCAAAACAATACACATGTTAGTAAACTTCAAGAAAGATGAAATCAAAAAAGAATTGAAATATAGATTTGGGACCGAACCCTCAGAACTAGCAATCTTTCACGTCGAGGTCGAAGGCAACTTCGAGATTGACCACGAGTATTCAAAGCTCGTGATGGAGGTATTGTGTTTGATTAGGGAAAAATATCAAGGATGTGTTTATTAGGACGTGTTTAGGCTAAGGCTTAGAAAAGAATAAAGAGAGAGAGGAAGTATTAGAGAAGGGATTAAATGATGATTGTTGGTAATTGAAAATGGGGTGAAACGACCTCTATTTATAAGGAAAAAAGAGGGTCGAAGGATCAGAAAAGAGTCAAAAATCAAATCAAAGTAAAACAGGTTCCATCACGGCACGACAGACTTGTCGCAACGCGATGATGCTGTCGCTCAGCGATGGTTTTGGAAAGATAGAATTCGTACGAAATCCGATTTCCAATTGGATTGGGTTAATCAAATTTCCGTACTTACTCTAATTTGACCAGGATTATGATCACTGAAAAACAGATGTTTTATCCGATTTAAAATTCTTAAATATTTATCTTTTGGAAAACAGGATAAATTAGAACCTTCTAGAGGATTCTAGAAGCTCAAAAAATCCTAATGGATTTAGGATTGAAAACAACCTTCTAGATGATTCTAGAAGCTTGTAATAAATCCTAATTTGTTTAGGAACGGAATTAAGGTTAATGGACTCTCCACATGGCCATTGGGTCATGGGTAAAGCTTAGTTTAGGCTCGGTTTAGTATTTTGGCTATAACTTTTTGTTATAAGTCGGATTTGGGCTTATAATATATCGTTTGAAAGCTCTTGTCAAGCCCAATTCAATTACAGAATAATTGAACCGAGATCATGGATCAAAATAGACTGGTTTGGACGTTTTATAAAGAAGACACGTAATGAATTATTTTGACTTAAAACATTTAAGGAAATGTCACAAATGGTCAACGCTAAAGGGAAATTCACGAGACTCTTCAACTCTTCACCTAGCTCGATAATCAAAGACGTGAAATGTACTCATCACTGGTTTTGGGTTTTGGGGAGACTTAATCAGGTTTCTAGAGAAGCCCCTGAAAGGAATGGTGTCCTTCTAACAAGTGTATTATTCCGATAGAGGGTTCAGAATTATCGGAAAGCTAATTCTTCAGTAAGGTCAAGTGATCGGAATATCTAGGTGGAGGCCGCTTCCGATCAGTAATATTAATGTTCAATTAATATTACAGCTTAATCTTGACTGAACCCTTCGGGTCGAACCCAATCGAACAACCGATCCGAGAAGACGAATCAATCCGAAAGGATATGATGAGTCGTCAGAGTTTTACGAACAAAGAAGTTGGATATCGAGCTTAGAGCGTCGAGATCGAGCGTCGCAAGTCGAGTCGAATTTAGAATTTGACGAGATGCAAAAAAATCAATCGAGTTACAAGTACGAACCTAGCCGTAGCCTCGCATTGGCCTAGCCATGTGAGTATTAGGCTAGGCAAGGTCCAACGCAAGCCTAGCATGCTAGGCGTGCTAGGACATGCGTGCTAGCAGGGCCATACGCCTAAGCACCATCGCAGCATCGCATATGCGTGTGGATGTGCTGGGCACTGGCGCTAGGCAAGGCCTAGCACTGCCCAAGCACCATCGCACCATCGCATGTGCGTGTGGATGTGATGGGCGCTGGCAGTAGGCAAGGTATAGCACAGCACCATCGCTGCATGTGCGTATGCTCGTGCATCGCTAGCACAGCACCAAGCTGCAGTGCGCTTGTGTGTCTGTGCGTAGCAATGCAGCGCCCAGCATGCGTGGCTCGCTAGCAGCACGCACGCTGGCAATGGGTGGGAGCTCGCTAGCTGGCTGCTCTATGTGTGCTGGCTTGCAAGCACAGCCAAGGCGCCAGGCGCCAGCAAGGCTGCCTTGGCTGCCAAGGCTGGCTGACAGCCAGCTGTCCCAGCAGCATGTGGATTCGGTTGTGTGTGTGGGGACCAAGGGTGGTGGCCATTGCCTTGGGCACCAAGGCTATGGTCCCCCCCTCTTGGAATGGTCCTCACCTAAAAACTCTCCCTCCATTTGCCACTTGTAACTCATTGATTGCATAGTTTATTAATTGTTTTTTATTAAAATAAATTAGTAGGAAAATGCAATTCTCCCACATTGATGGGAGAAGGGAGAATCAAGTCTCCTTTCCCTATAAATACCCTAGCTTTGGGTTTGGGAAAAACCACTTGAGTAGAACTAAATGAGGCATCTCCCATTAGGTGAAAAAACCTCTAAGTTCGTAAAACTCCAAGTTTTTATTGGTCGGGTCCCGACTAACCTTCGGGACTTGGACCGTTTGGGTCGGGTTCATGGGTACGAGCCGTTGGAGGCGATCACACTAGTGACGCTCGAGCTTTCGTTGTAAGAGCTCGATTTGCGAGCAAAGCACGCATCGAGGGTATAACTTCTTTCTCTCTCCTTTTAGTTATTGCTTAATTATGTTTATGCTTGTTTGAATTGCTTTAGTTATCGCGGCGGGTCTTGGGGGGTTTCATTCCGCGTAGTGAGGGTCACTACGAAACCCAACAGCGGTATCGGAGCTGCGCTCCTTATAATTATTGCAATTATTTATTAATTAAGGTGTTTTAAAGTGGATTTAAAATCTAATTTTGCTTTTCTAATTGGGTTAGAAGCTCGTTTTAATTAATTTTAAAACTCGTAATTTTCTCGTTTTGGCTGTCGAACCCAGATTTTTGCTCAAAAATAGTGTTTTTTGGGTGGAAACGACATTCTGAGTCAGATTCAACTCTCCTTGAGGATTGTCTAGAAGCCAAATTCGAATCAGAAACCCATTTTTTTGGGGTTTTTTCGTTTTCGACGAAAGTTTTAAATCTTTTAAGCCTTGATTAATGCAAGCATTTCAAGGGTAGATTAAATGCATTATTGCATCACTAATCTACTGCAATTTAATTATCTTTTAAGCATGATTATGGAGTTATAATATGTGCTTAAGTTGATATGTTCTTTTTCACATAAACTTGATTTTCACAATTATGCAAATAAATTGCATTAATGTGTGAATACTTGTGAATATGTAATTTTAAGTTCCTAGTATGTTAAAGATCTAATCTTTAAATGTTTAATTGATTGGAACTTTAACCCTAAATTCCATGCTGAACTAATTTTGGATTTTTCATATTTGGTTGATTAAAATCCTTGGAGTTCAAATGCTTGTGAGTAAATTTTGATTAATCTTCATATTGGAAGATGTAATCTTGTTATTTTACACAAGTATAAAAGTTGGAAAATTTTATCATTAGATGATTAATTTATTTTTCCAACTCCCTATTTGTCAAATCCATTATTAATTTGCATTTTGGTTAAATTAATTATGGGTGTAGCCTTTCAATTTTGTTGCATCAATTTAGACCTAAAATTGATTCAAAGAATGGTTCTTGAATAATTTAGGCTTGTGCACTATTAAAATTGAATTTATTTAAGTTAGACTTGTTATATTTTCACTTTGCTTTAAATTAATTCTAAAATAAATTTAGAATTAATTTTATGTCACACGAATATTGAGATTAAGATCCCGAGTCAAAAGCACACAAATCGAGGCAAAAGACACCCAAGCACCACCAAGGCTAGTCGGGCTACTCTCGCAGCCCACATGTGGCTGCCTTGGTGCGCCTGGTGGTGCTCCCACCTCGCTGTGTTGCTACTGTGTGGGGAGCAAGCATAGTGCACCAAAGCGTGTTGCTGCGTGTGGTGTGTGGCTGCGGGGCACTGCTCGCAGGTGCTGCTAGGCAGCGAGGCAGCAAGCCACAGCAGGCCAGCCACACCTGCTAGCACACATGCTAGCATGCGAGCATGATGCGTGCTGGTGCTAGCAGGCGCAGCAATGCCTTGCTAGGCAGGCTGCCTGCGCCCAAGCACAACACAGCCGCAGCCATGATGTTAGGCACTCGGTTTTGTGTGGGCTGTTTTTCCGATGCATGGGGTATGTATTTTGCAAAGTTTTTCCATTTTAAAATATTTATGTAATTATATTAACAAGGTTAGACCTCGATTTTTCGGCTCTTGCAAAATTTTTGATTTTGACAAATTTGGGTTAACCGGCTTAATTAATTGGATTAATTAAATTGGATGCGGAATTTAGTGGGAGCTTAGCTAATTACATGAACAAATTGCACCTAGTAATACGTAATTTATTTAACAACTTTGACTAGTTTTAATTAGGCGGGTTAATCGGATTAACCACCTAAGATAGTTACTAGTTTTGCGTGTTTAATTATGTATCTCGTAATGTGCATGGTCCATTCACAAATAGTGAATGGGTGAATGAAAGATTGTTTTCAAAACAGGTTATTGAAAAAGGCAACTAGTAGGACCCGACTAGGATAGAAAATACGGACTGCGTTTCGTTACGTATTTTTGTAAATCTAAATACGGTTTGCAAACCGTTAAGTATTTTTGTACTTTAGATTAATCTTAGTCGTAGTAGCTAGTAATTTTATTTTGGCAAAGATGTCTCAAGATGGCATTTTGATGAAGACGAGCCAAGATGAAGGCCCTTGAAGATTTGAAGATTTCAAGGGGTCATGCTAGTTGCCAAATGCATCAAATTTGTGCCTTATATATATTGTTGTTTTATATATATTAAATGTTAGATACATGTCTAGGATTTCAAATGTTGCGATGATTAGTTAAGTTCACTTAAATCAACCAACATAGAAACCCTAGGTCCCTTAAAATATTGAGCTAAAATTTGTCGTTCCAAGAACAACACTTACCGAACTAATGCGCATATGTGATGGGCTACACCAAAGCGAGGCATCACTACTTCCCTAGGAACGTAAGGATACTAGGTATACAAGTTGTCTTGGTTAAGCTCAACGATATCCATAAGGAGACCTTAGATGTCGTGGCAAAAGAGATAAAATGTCATGGAAGCATTAGATGCGACGTTTTATCAAACCAAGAGTAGCTTAAAGCTATTAGCAGTTGGATTCCTTACCCTAAAATATTAAGTGTTGAGAAAAGCCAAAGCATGCTTAATCACTTTCTGATTTTTGGGATCTTGGAATAGTTTTATTCTCGCCAAAAAGGGACAATTTTTAATGCGTGGATAAGACGCGCAATAAGATTGAAAGTTTGCATGTATGCTTCGAATTTCAAACTTATTATGATCTTGATGAATGGTTTAAATTTGCACTTATATTTGTAGAATTCTTAATCAAATATATTGTTTCCATTGATTGGTAAAAGAAATATTTTGAGAATGGTTCTCAAAGAATGGAAAGGCATTTCTAAAATGCAACCTCTCATAATTGACTTTTATAACTTAAGTCCGAAAGGACGGTTGGATATCATGTATTCAAAATACTGGGTAGTTTTGATGAACATGAAATAATTGAGTTGAAAAAGTCAAACTGTCAATAGTTGACAACCAACATATCTTTTCACTTCATACGCTTATGAGTAGGACTCATTGATGAAGTAATTCAGGTACAAATTAGTTGAAAAGATAGAACTTTGTTTTTGCGGCGCATTAGATGCTTAATTATGCCTAACAAAGTATAAAAGTCGAAGAACTTAAAGAACTGATTCTTAAAGTTATGAGATGATGTACTATAAGAAATATAGGAAACAAGGAACAAAGATAAGAATGAGATTCCTTTTCTACCCTTGAGTTCATGTTATTATGGTCAACTTAGCAACTCGTTATCTTCACAAGTATTAGATACTACTTGAGTGTTCCACTTTGAAAGTGACCTCAAACCGTTGAAGACTAGCTTAGAATGAAGCAAGTAATGCTACATCAGTTGTAAGGTCACATGTTTTGTTTAAAGTCCTTTTAAGACAAGGCTAGAACAAATAATGGTCATTGTGTTCCATAATCAGCAAACGATCCGTTAACACACGGAAAGACTCACATTCAATAAAAGAGCAATAGTTGCAGGTTTTATTTGAATAGCATGGTTGTCTAACCCATGAGTCAAGAATACTTGATTATAAACAAACATTTCCTTGACATGAAAACTCAAAATTTCAAGTCATGAACATGATTTATGTTCTAAACATCTTTAGCAATGTCACATCGACAAGAACATACTCAAGGCTCTATTAGATAGACTCTTTATAGTTGATCGATTCAGAATCGTTCTAAGACAAGCAAGTCTTACTTGTTGAATCGACAAACAAAGGAGCCATTGTGCTTTGTATAGACAATTGACTTCGAAAGCTAAAAGGAATATTACTTCAATATCTCACAAGAATTTGCAAGAATATGGGTATATTCATCAAATGTGAGCAAACTGGACCTTGAGTAGCTCAAATGTTCAGTGAAGTATAGAATCGACTTGGCAAGATATCACAACATCTAGCTAGATTAGATCGAGCGATGTTTGTTTGAGCCAAGTGTGATCACATCAAACTTATGAAATTGAATTTTCATAATTAGCTCCACAAAGAACATAGTGTGTCTTGACGGAGACCTCGATGCCATTTGGAAATGACTCGAATGATGATGGATCACATCCCTTCCTATAAAGTTCTTAAAGATTTGCATAAATGACTAAATGTTACACTAAACAAAAGTGTCAAAGCTAAGAAAGGACACCATATTCAGTTATGGATAGAAATAGTTTCTAGCGTCTTTTCAAGTATATGTCTAGGGCTCTTAGCTCAGTGGGAGTTCATTGACTCAATGGGAGCTAAGTGGCTCAATAAAGGGCTAAGATAGCTCGAGAAGGAGCTAACTGTTTGTTTCACAACGAACTTTTACCCAAAGACAATATACATGTCTCTTTGTAAGTATTCAAGTGAGACTACGGGCATTACCTCAACAACCTAATTGAGAACATAGTATTTGTTGCTCTAAATGGTGTCTTTCTGGAAAGTAACACCTTTCCAAAATGACAAGTGGGAGGAAAATCAAACTCGACGAAGTTCGAGAGGATGAGCAAGAGTGTCAACCTGATAAAACTGACAATCAAAATGCTTTGAAGCAGTTGATATGATTGGTCAGAAACAAACAGACAATATAAATGCTCAACCTATTACCCCGTACAGGCATAGAATTCACCAAAGGCTTGGATTGAATCCTATAAATTTCTATTAAGTTAGAAATAAACCTAAGACTTACAAGCATACCTTTCACCATTGGATGGTGAGGGAATAGTGCCTTGTAAATTAGCTACGACAAATCCAACTTTCGAATAATGGTTAGAGGCCATAAAATCCGAAATAGACTCCATGTTTGCAAATCATGTTTGGAACTTGATTCATTTGCGTGAAGGGTGGCAGACCCATCAATCGCAAATAAGTTTTCAAGGAGAAAACTGACAAATGTGGAAATGCACAAGCATACAAAGCTAGATTGGTTGAAAAGGATACAATTAATTTAGGACGTTGATTTTAATATAAACCTATTTCACCAGTCTGAACACTAAAGTCTTTTCGTGATTGTTCTAGCAAAATTGCGCATATGAAATATGGCAAAAATACGAAACCGCCTTCCTAAAATTGGATTTTGGAAGAGACTATGGAAATAGTCTAAGGGTTTTGTAATTCTAAACATTGCTAGATTTGAAAGCAAGCTCAAGAAATCCATTGTGGGATTAAATGAAGCATTGCATGTAGGAATTGGAACATGTATTCTCATAAAGTCAATAAAAGGTTTGACTAATGGAGAATCATAGAAATTCTTATAAACAAGAAGTTTAGTGGGAGCAAGAGTCAATCTTGTATGGTCCAAGAAGAAGTTTGTGAACTCTATTGTGAAATGACTATCAAATGCTAAACGCTTAGATTTGAAAGGATTTTCGACAATGGACCAAGCAAAAAGGCGATACTTAGTACATAGTGGGAATTAAGATCTATTGGATAGACTTAATGAAATGTTTAAACGAGTAGAGGAATTTACCGTGTTAAACATGAAGGACTTGAAAAGGCTTTCGACCCATATGTATAAAACTAAGTAAATGTTTGAACTAAGTATAAGATGGGCAAATACTAAGTCAAACAAGAAAGACTCTAGTAGAGATTTTCAACCGTATCACATAGCAAACAGTTTAGCAAGACTCAGTGAAACTGAATGAGCTAAAAGGTCACATGAATGGAACATATTGTGAATAAGTCTGCGATAAAAACCATCATGTATGCTATGATATGGAGTCGTCACTCAACTTACATGCTTAGAGCATGAGAAGTATAAAATACCAATCAATCTAAATCTAAGTAATGTATCGTTAGATTATGGTCAAGAAAATCCAAAGTACTTTGATAAGTAAAAGGGGATAAGTTCTTGACGCACAGAAACAATTGCAATTTGAGAATTGATGTTGCAAGACATCCTTAGCAAGGATTAGATCCTTAATAAGGAAGTCGTTTATAAGCACGAGCTAGAATGCGTCGTGGCTTTAGAATGGTAACATGGACACGGATCCATGTATAATGTGCGGAAATTTAAGGTAAATTTCCATAATCACAAGTGATTAGGGCCTCCCAAATCATTGTGAGTCGTTCGGAATAAAATCCGAGCAAAGTAACGTTAGAATGTCTACTGAAATATACGTTGAGAATATTATTTCCTGGAAGGCAATAAAAAGATAGTGTTCAATGGAGCGTTCGTTGTCGAACATTGATTATAGGTTGTCAAGTTGAAAGATATCAAGTCATGAAAATGAGTGGGAGCCATCACTTGGACAATAAATCCTAAATCACATATGATCCACAACACTCTCAAAATCTTATTGTCTTATTATGAAATTGTTCGATAATGAAGATGCTAAGATATGCAAAGTAATAGTGGCTAAACCTATGCAATAGGTGAACGACAACATTCACCAGATTGCATGAAAGAAATCAAGCATATTAAATATGAGTATGATTTCTACAAACGTTTTGTGAAGAATATTACTCTTAAAACATTTGGGGAAAAACCATTTATCATAAGATGGAACGTCTGGAAGTTTCATTGTGGAATAAAAATTTTATTAATAAATTCCACAAACTATTTGATTGTGGTTTAAAATCAAATAATGAGTCCATTCGATTTCTGAAAATATTCAAAACAGGGTATCAAGACCATGTCTTGGATAAAGAAACACCTGTTAAGTGAACATTGAATATTTAAATCAAAAATTAACCCTAATCGAGGTCATTTAACAGATGGACGATTAATGACCACCAGAGATTAGTGTGTAGTATGATTTACAGCACCGTTTCTTGTGCTGCAAGGACATAGTAGTCATGAATCATTTGCACAGGTGCTAGTTTGGAACTGCAGCGGATCGACTTATGAGAGTACTTTAAGAGATTTAAAAATCGTCATAAGTACAATTCTCATTATAACTATCGGAACCTCTTTCCTCGACCATGAGTATCGTGAAGTTCTCTTGTTGTACTAGTCGTTTTGATGTTGTCAAACGTCTACCGTAACTGGGGATTATAACGGCAGCACTCAGGCGACTAGGTCCTCTTAGTAAGGGAAGCTTACGGTACAAGACTGGGAATGTCCCCCTATTTACAATAGGGAATGTGTCTTTGTTGTTTACAAGGCCGCTCGAAGAGCGAGACTGTGAAAATACATGGCCGTGCTCAGATTGATTATAGAAATCATCTACTTATTGACAGTTGAACTCGGAGATCGAGAAACACTTCTGAACTTAATAAGGATGATGATGAATCTTACCTTATAGTTCACGAAGAGACATTAAGCGACATAGGAAATGGGCTATACACTATATGCACACTTGTCCGGAAGGACAAGTGGGAGATTGAAAGGAATGGTGTCCTTCCAACAAGTGTATTATTTCGATAGAGGGTTCAGAATTATCGGAAAGCTAATTTTTCAGAAAGGTCAAGTGATCGGAATGTCTAGGTGGAGGCCGCTTCCGATCACTAATATTAATGTTCAATTAATATTATAACTGAATCTTGACTGAACCCTTCGGGTCGAACCCAATCGAACAACCGATCAGAGAAGACGAATCAATCCGAAAGGATATGATGAGTCGTCGGAGTTTTACGAACAAAGACGTCGGATATCGAGCTTAGAGCGTCGAGATCGAGCGTCGCAAGTTGAGTCGAATTTAGAATTTGACGAGATGCAAAAAAATCAATCGAGTTACAAGTACAACCTAGCCGTAGCCTCGCATTGGCCTAGCAATGTGAGTATTAGGCTAGGCGAGCTCCAACGCAAGCCTAGCACGCTAGGCATGCTAGGACATGCGTGCCAGCAGGGCCATGCGCCCAAGCACCATCGCAGCATCGCATATGCGTGTGGATGTGCTGGGCACTAGCGCTAGGCAAGGCCTAGCAATGCCCAAGCACCATCGCACCATCGCATGTGTGTGTGGATGTGCTGGGCGCTGGCAGTAGGCAAGGTATAGCACAGCACCATCGCTGCATGTGCGTATGCTCGTGCATCGCTAGCACAGCACCAGGCTACAGTGCGCTTGTGTGTATGTGTGTAGCAATGCAGCGCCTAGCATGCGTGGCTCGCTAGCAGCACGCATGCTGGCAATGGGTGGGAGCTCGCTAGCTGGCTGCTCTATGTGTGCTGGCTTGCAAGCACAGCCAAGGCGCCAGGCGCCAGCAAGGCTGCCTTGGCTGCCAAGGCTGGCTGGCAGCCAGCTGTCCAAGCAACATTTGGATTCGGTTGTGTCTGTGGGGACCAAGGGTGGTGGCCATTGCCTTGGGCACCAAGGCTATGGTCCCCCCCACTCTTGGAATGGTCCTCACCTAAACACTCTCCCTCCATTTGCCACTTGTAACTCATTGATTGCATTGTTTATTAATTTATTTTTTATTAAAATAAATTAGTAGGAAAATGCAATTCTCCCACATTGATGGGAGAAGGGAGAATCAAGTCTCCTTTCCCTATAAATACCCAAGCTTTGGGTTTGGGAAAAACCACTTTAGCAGAACTAAATGAGGCATCTCCCATTAGGTGAAAAAACCTCTAAGTTCGTAAAACTCCAAGTTTTTATTGGTCGAGTCCCGACTAACCTTCGGGACTTGGACCGTTCGGGTCGGGTTCGTGGGTACGAGCTGTTGGAGGCGATCACACTTGTGACGCTCGAGCTTTTGAAGTAAGAGCTCGATTTGCGAGCGAAGCACGCATCGAGGGTATAACTTCTTTCTCTCTCCTTTCAATTATTGCTTAATTATGTTTATGCTTGTTTTAATTGCTTTAGTTATCGGGGCGGGTCTTGGGGGGTTTCATTCCGCGTAGTGAGGGTCACTACGAAACCCAACAGCCCCCACTTTGACTGAATTTGGAGAAACGTAAGTTTCTAAAACAAAAGTCAAAGTAGATGGATTGGGAAGGAGAATGATTCAGAACGTTCTGCGATCCTAAGTCATTCTTTTTATCGCCGATACCTGCAGAAAAAATTAATTCTACAAATAAGGAGTTAAGAAACGCGTATCTTGCACCGACGGGTACACGTCTCTGCGGGACATCAATTTGTTGGATCAAATTTGCTTTGCTTAGCAAACTCCACATCTTAGGGAACGCCATCGAAGATCGCGGTGCTTCGCTATCTTCTAACTTAGGTGATAACCTCCACATCTTAGGGAATGTCGTCGAAGATCCTAGTGCTTAACCATCTTCAAATCAAAGTGACAACCTCCACATCTTAGGGAATGTTGTCGAAGATCGCAGTGCTTAGCTATCTTCAAATCTTCTTGCCTTCACTCCTGAAAGTAATATCTTCTCCATCTTTGGAAAATCTACCGTAAAAACCTCATATCTCAAGGTCCTACCAAGCTTCAAATTGATTTCCGTAGAAATCTTCCATCTTAGGAATTCTTTATGATTATGCTCAATCACTACTCAATCAATGTACTCCACCAATGCTTAGACGGACTCAGCCAACTTTTAGGTGTACTGAAAATGTGCTCAACCAACAATTAGGTGTTACTCAAATGTGATTAGCCAATGCTTAGGCGTTCTCAAACGTGCTTAGCCAATGCTTAGGCATTCTCAATTAATACTCAAATGTATTCAGCCAATGCTTAGGCGTACTCAATTAATCAATAAGATGATCGTCATTATGCCGATCATCAATCAAAATTGTAATTAGGCTGATTTCCAATTACAGATGTGATTTCAAAGGTATTCACTTAATGTGTAATCAAAATGTGATCTTCATCAGGCTGATCATCAATCAAGTTGTAATTGGGCTAACTACTAATCAAATCAAATCATTTATCGCTCATCACGATGCTCAAAAGGCTCAAATGCATAATCATCTGCTTTGGAAAGAATCAATTGCTCATCGCGAGGCTTGAGTAGATAATTGTTGTCTAGCAAATCGATCTGCAGGAATTCAAGTCCGACGTGCCATATCAGCTTTTATCGCGCGGCGACGGTGCTGTCGCGCCGTGTTGTTTCTGTCGTGCTACGCTGGAAATAAGGTCATACTCATTCTGCCCATTCGGCCTCGTTGTTGTTACTTATCCCTTTTTGCTCAATCAAATCGCCTCCAATCTCTTGTAAAGGTTACTCGTCCGTTAGGGACTTAGTGTACAAGCATCTACATTTTGGACTATAGGACTTTGTTCGTATTTATAGCTTTCTTGAGGTTGACCCAAGGCTTGGTGTTCTTGACTTATTTTGTGACTCAATATACTCAACTCGACTCGATGTGTTTTGACACGTGTGTGCAAACTCAACTCGATGTGGTATGATTCGACATGACTCAAGGTGCAGACTCAACTCGATGTGATAACACGACATGACTTTATGTGCATGACTCGTGTGTGTATTTTTTCTAACTCATGTGATTGTAAAATTTTCTGACATTTTTATGGAGGGTACTGACTTTCTCCAGAAAAGAAAGAATGAAAATAGGAAAATGGGAAAAATAAGTTGGAAATAAATTGACCAATTAACTTGAAATTCCTAAAAAAGAAATTTTAAATCAATTAGGATTAAATCGAAAGGTTGAGTCGTCATAGGAAAAGGTAAATTATGTTTGGGATAAGGTGAAAAAATTGAAAAAAAAAAAGTTGAATAAAATCTGGATTTTCAAAGTACGAATTCAAATCAAAGTCAAATCAATGGAGAAAACAGCACGTGCTTTTCATCGCTGACGCCAGAGTCCATCGCGGCGCGATGGCTTTGTCGCGGCGCGATGAATCTGGAAAATTGGACTCCGATGGCTTCAATCTTGCTTATAAAAAGCCCCCAAACTCGTCGTATTCTACATAATTTGAGTCATTAGCTTTTAAATTCATCTAGCTTTTATAATTTAGTGAAAGGAATGGTGTCCTTCCAACAAGTGTATTATTCCGATAGAGGGTTCAGAATTATTACAGAGCTAATTCTTCAGTAAGGTCAAGTGATCGGAATGCCTAGGTGGAGGCCGCTTCCGATCAGTAATATCGAGGTACAATTGATATTACAGCTTAATCTTAACTGAACCCTTCGGGTCGAACCCAATCGAATCACCGATCCGAGACGACAAATTAATCTGAAAGGATTTAATGAGTCATCAGAGTTTTACGAATACAGGCGTCAGAAATCGAGCCTAGGGCGTCGAGACCGAACGTCGCAAAATCACAATCGACAAGTATGAGCGTAGCCATAGCTAGGCTAGGCTAGCTCATCGGAAGCCTAGGTGCACCATGTGTGTGCTAGGCGCACCAGGGTGTGCTTGGCACCATCGCAGCCTAGGCGCGCCCTAGCAGCCCATCGCAAGCTAGCAACATGCAGCATGGGTGCCTGGGTGCGCATGGCAGCCATCGCAAGCCACACGGGCACCAGGCACCCCATCGCAGCTAGCAGCGTGCTAGCGTGGATGCCTGGGTGCATATGGCACCTATCGCCAGCAATGGGCGCACCATCGCAAGCCCTGGTGCTGCGTGCGTACGTGCCTGGCATGGCAGAACCATCGCAGGCACCAGGCGCATCATGGCAAGCACTGGGTGTTGCGTGCGTACGTGCCTAGCATGGCAGCACCGTCGCAAGCACCAAGTGCTAGCATGGTTGGCTGCCTGGCAATGGCGCACCATGTGCGTGGATGCTTGTGTGCTAGCCTTCGCATGGCAGCACCAAGCATCGCACCACATGCAAGAGCCTGGGCGCCAGCATGATGCTAGGCCTCGCACTACAGGCGCATTGATGCGAGGGACAGTGCGGCCAGCATGCGTGGCTCACTAGCAGCACGCATGTTGGTTGTGCTAGCAATGAGGCGCGAAGAGTGTGCGTGTGTTCGTGGGGCTGCTGGGGGCCAGTGCCAGCACTAGGTGCTAGCAGCGCCCAGCGCCAGCACGTAGCACCAGCACAGCCCAGCAGCAGCATGCACTGGCTGGCTTGCTGGGTGCTGGGCAGCAAGGCACGCTAGCTGGCAGCCCCAGCTGGCACACTAGCTGGCAGCCAGCTAGCACACCTTGACCCGGTTTTGGGCATGGTGTGTGGGGACCAATTCATGGCCTTGGGGATCAAGGCAATGGTCCCCCCAAGCCTTGGTCTTCACTTGTCTTTCTCTATATTTGTGCCATGTGTCGATTTGTGATTGAGTTGATTAATTATTTAATTTTGGAATTAAATAATTGTCATTTTTCCAACCCTCCCACATTGATGGGAGATTGAAAATCAAGGGATCATTTCCCTATAAATACTAAGCTTGGTATTGGGATTTGAGACAACCTTGAGTGGAATTAAAAAGGCAACTCTAGAAAAGAGTAAACCTTTGATTCGTAAAACTCATAGTTATTTTGTCCGGGTCTTGACTAACCTTCAAGACTTGGGACGCTCGGGTCGGGTCGAGGGTACGATTCGTCGGAGATCTCGTCTTTTCGGGATTTTGAAATAAGAGCTCCTTGGGAGCGAAGCACGCGTCAAAGGTATAATTCTTGTCCTTAATCTTGTTTAATTAAGTTTATTATGCTTGTTTAATTGCTTTAATTAAGGGGCGGGTCTTGGTGGGTTTCCTTCCGCGTAGTGTCGGGTCACTACGAAACCCTACATTTAGTAGTCATGTCTAAGAGTTTTTTTGAAATCACCCGTGAGTGGTGTCAGTCTTTGACCACTAGTGAGAGGAAAGAACTTGAGTATCTCAACATGAATGGTCTATTGGGTATTAAGGGTGTAGATTTCGATAGCGATTCTATTCATACCGCCATAGAATATTGAGACCCCAACACTCACTGTTTTAGGCTAGGAAACGATGAAATTAGCCCTCTACTAAAAGAATTTGGTGCTATTTTTGGTTTTCCCTCTTTAGATCTTTCAGTAATCCCCATAGTGTGTGAATATTACTATAAAGATTTTGAGCGTTTTTATAACCTTAGGGAAACCGACTTAAAATCTATAGTTCATGGAAAATAAGTTGATTTAAGAAAATTTGCATCTTTTATCTTTAATAGACCTATGTCTAATTCTATTCAGATATAGAAGGAGAGCTTTTTTTTTCTGCATGTTTAGCCAATTCTTGCTTACTAGTGGTAGTATCCATACGGGTCAAGCCATATTAGCGTATGTTATGGAACAAATAGATGCTGGGAGGAATCCAATGCCTTTAATTGTTGGAGAAACAATGCTAAGTTTAGATGAATTGAAAATGGATCCCAAAGCACCAATTCGAGGATCACCAAACAAAAAAAAATATATATATATATATATATATATAAAATAAACTTTGTAAAGTAATAACAAATTATTTCTATTCTTGCATATTTGGCTAATGGAAAGACTAGGATTAATCAGTACTCCTGATAACATTGAAAAATACACTCCTAATTTCCTTGTGAGAAGGAATAAGCGATTTTCCATAAAGATAGGACGTCGGGAGTGGAGTAAAATATTTGAAGCTCGCGACTTTTCTATCAAGTGGGTCGTTCCTTGGTGGAAGATCGAAAAGATGATTGGAGTCAATACTCAATATTTTTGTCGTGTTCCAAGCTTGTCAAAGTTCAGTTTCTACTACCCCTCTAGAGTGATAGGCAATATGGCCTTGCTCAAACCATCCCTTCTGGTGACAATCGTCGACCTTATGAGTATCCTGTATCAAAGAACGTTGAAAGGTTCGATGATTATTGGTGTGGTAGACCCTTATGGGCTGTTATATCTGATAGAGTCCCTCCTCCATTGTCTAGAGAATATTAACAATGGTTACTTGGTCGAAATCTAAAGGAGAAAAACAAGGTTCGAAACACAAGTTCAAAGTGTGTGGATAAGACTAAAATAAAAGATCGCCTAGGGGACAAGAAGGTTCCTCCAAAACATCTTCTGGGTTCAAGAATTGAATTCAAGAATCCTATCATGCCTAAGAAGAAAAATGTTGTAGAGGGTAAAGGGAAAAGGAAAGCTAACCCTACAGAAAAGGAAAAGAAGGCTTGGGTTGAGAAGAAGGTGGGGGTCTTTGCTAAAGGGGAAACTTCTTCTTCTAAGGTTTCAGTTCGGTCATCTAAAGGTTCCCTATCGGTAAAGGAGCTAGAGGATGCAGAGGATTCAGACAAGAATTAGAAAAGGACTCAAAATGAGAAGAAGGATTAGAGAAATGCTTTACTTTTAATTAGACAATTTAAATTTTCAAGTTAATTTTATTTTCAAGCTTTTAAATCGTCAATAATGTAATTTCAAATTTAATCCAGATATTATTAAATTTTTAGCTTCCAATTTAATTAACTTCATTTCAAGCAATGGAAACAAATCGAGTAATTTCGAAAATAATCCGATTATGGAAGTCGGAAAATTCTCAAAATAATTTGAATCTGTCGTAATTAATCGCAGCTTGCCTCGGAGAAAAAACAATTTTGTCGCGGCGCGATAGGATCATCGCAGCGCGATGATCCTATTACGGCGTGATAATTCTGGCGCGGCGCGATGATCTTATTGGGTCGCGTTGGATTCTGTTTTGTCGCGATTTTCGACTTTTTGCGATTCTGAGTTGATTTCTTGTGTAAAAAGGCAAGATTTTGAAAATTTAAAGTGGCCGCACCTTACAGAAGGGTTTCCTACGTATCCTTGGTAAGGAATCAGGGCAAACGTAGCTCTCTTGAGTACGGAAGAAGTTAGGGATGCCATTGGTAGAGAACTAAGTACTTAAACTTAGGGATGTCATTGGCAGAGAACTTATGCGGAAGAAGTTCCTTGTCCACTGAGATCCCCTTAGTGCTTATACCAAAGTACTTGTAGTCATTCAAGATTTAACTCAAGCTATCCTCCATACGCTTGATTGTCTCAATTGGTATTTTCTTATTAGGGTCTTCGACTCGGGTTTGAGCATTTCAGCAAGTCCATTCACCGTTTCTTGAAGTTTCTCTAAATCTTCTTGACTGGCTGCCATTCCTATCTTTCTTTTCTTTCGGACCGGCCTATCGAAGAGGAGTACTTGTATAAAGGTGTTGTCCTTGATTAAACGCCCTTCTCTCCTTGACCAAGCGCTGTAAAATTAAACCATTGACTCTTTTAATGACTTGACTCAAATTGACTCGTACTTTTATTAGGTTGAAAAAGCAAAAAATGGATGCATATTTTGGGGAATTTAGTATGGGGATCAAGTTTTCAAGCAATATGGTTTATGTTGGGAGGATAATATCAGACTTACCCCCCCAAGAAAAATGACGGAAAAATGCACACAAGACGCTAGACATGGTCATGGTGAAAGACAAATACAAAGTGTGTGCGATGACTTGTGAGTGAAAGTGACTGTTCAAGACTTGTGTGATGACCATGCGACTAAACATGTGATTAGACTCAAACAAAGTACTAAGTAAAGACCTCGTTTTATTAAACCGGTTTATCATGGCATATTAGACTCAACGCAAAGACTCGGAGAGGAAAAAACCGAACCATCGCGTGGCGATGGAACTGTCGCGGAACACTGGTTCTATCGCGGCGCTATAAGACTGCCGCGGCGTGATGGACCTGGCGTTCTGCAACACAAACCAAATTTTCGCACCAATAATGGAACGTCTATTTGTTTTTCGGTGATCCTTTCGAAGGTTCAAGCCTATCGACTACTAGGTCGAGTATGTTTAAACTTTATGGGTTCGAATTAAATAACCAATTAATTAAGAAAAGTCCTTTTTAGTCCTTATTTAGTTTGTTAAGACTTTATTTACAAGAAATAAGGCAACACAAAAGGTTAGCTTAATCACAAATAAAGTATGCACAATTAAGAGATGCACAAGTTGTCAAGTAGTCACAACATGATGCAATGAGTTTGCAACCTAACCATGGCTCTAGTTCTCTAAGGTCAAGGATTATGCTGTCCAAGAGGGTCCATGGTTATGAGTCTGGATGCATCGCACGGAAGCCTTACCTAAAAAGGGTTGGCACGATGGATCCTCGCAAGTTAAACTTGCTTCCATGGTTTGGTGAATTCACAAACTCCGATGCCCCCATTGTTGCACAGAGCGCTCATTAGGGTGGATGGAGCGTGAATTCCCAGGGGCTAAGACAACATGTAGAACACATATGGGTTCAGAAAAGTCAGAAAATCAATCAGGAAGTAAAATCGTCAAAACAGTACTAGAACAGGTCAAAACAGAAACCAGAAAACTGGCACAATGTCGCGAGAACTCAGCGCGAGAAAACAGAGTCTGTCGCGCAACGAAAGCTCTATTAAGCCGCGATAAAGCTGTCGGTTGGCGATGGTCGTTGTCGTCTCGCGACAGTTACAGAGTGTCGCGGCAATTCTGGAAATCGACATTTTTTCCGATTTTTCGCAATGTTTATTCAATTTTAGTTGTGAAAGATATTTTCGGCTTTTCCTACGTGTAAAAATCCTATGTTTTTGACGCATTACGGATGGTCTTTCCAATGCGAACCTTTTTATGCTTATGCCACAATGTTAATCAAAATTATGCACATGAATACCTAGAATCTTTCAAGTCTCATCCACTCATTCTATATCAATTGCCAAAATAAATTTTAGGAATCAAAATTAGAAATCCTCCCCAGTGAAGTCGCCAAAATTGTAGGGAATTTTTCAAACTCAACCTCTTACCCCACTATGATCATGCTTTTAGGCATGGTGACGTCCAAAGGGAAGGAAGCTAGAGATAAAGAGTCGCCAACAAGTTTAAGGAACTTGTAAACCGTTCACGGGTGTGAAGGTTACACCCCATTCACGATCACGGAGATCGCTAACTCCATACCGGTCCGAAACCATGACTTGATATTCGGGGATGATGGTACGAATCCAACCTAAAAGAGATTGAATCCGCCCTAAATCGGCTTCTACTTAATTCTTATGATATTCATGTGCGCTTTTCGATCAACATACATACATTAAATTAACCCTAAGCATATTTAATCTATGTTGGTTGATTAATAATGCACAAATGAATCTATTATTAACGATCATTTGAATTAAAATCATATTTGCCTAAAACAAATTATTAATTATCTTATTAGGCGTGATTTCAAGTACAAATTTCCTTTAAACCTGCAAATGGGGCGTGATCAAGCAATAACAATCAATCATGATTAATCAAGCAACATGTAATTGACACAACAATCATCATCATAATCGAAATCCTCAAAACATGATTAGCAAGATCCTAGGCATGATACTAATATATTAACAACAAATCCTAGCATGTCACTAATAATCATAATCAAAGCATTAGCCTAAACATGATACTAGAAATCAACATGATATTAGAAATATTACTTAACATCCTAAACATGATACTAGGAATCAAAATCAACATCCTAACATGATACCCAGTAATTGAAATAAACATTCTAAGCATGATTTCTATCAAAAGAACAATTAAGTAATCGAATTACTTACTTTGGTGCCTCGTATCTCTTTCTATCAAAACAATACACACATTACTAAACTTCAAGAAAGATGAAATAAAATAAATCAAATAAGAATTGTAATATAGATTTGGGACCAAACCCTCAAAACTATTAACCTTTCACGTCGAGGTCAAAGGCAACTTCGAGATTGGCTAGGAGTATTCGAAGCTCGTGAGGGAGGTATGGTGTTTGATTAGGGAAAAGTACCAGTGATGCGTTTATTAGGACGTGTTTAGGCTAAGGCTTAGAAAAGAATCAAGAGAGAGAGAAAGTATTAGAGAGGGATTAGATAATGATTGTTGGTGATTGAAAACGGGGTGAAACGACCTCTATTTATAAGGAAAAAAGAGGGTCGAAGGATTAGAAAAGAGTCACAATTCAAATCAAAGTAAAACAGGTTTCATCGCGGCGCGACAGCTTTGTTGCGGCGCGATGATGTTGTCGCTCAGCGATGGTTTTAGAAAGATAGAATTTGTACGGAATCGATTTCTAATTGGATTGGGTTAGTCAAATTCTGTACGTATTCTAATTTGACGGGTTAGGATCACTGAAAAACAGATGTTTTATCCGATGTAAAATTCTTAAATCTTTATCTTTTGGAAAACAGGATAAATTAGAACTTCTAGAGGATTTTAGAAGCTCACAATAAATCCTAATGGACTTAGGATTGGAAACAACCTTCTAGATGATTCTAGAAGCTTGTAAATAAATCCTAATTGGTTTAGGAACGGAATTAAGGTTAATGGACCCTTCACATGGCCATTGGGTCGTGGGTAAGGCTTGGTTCAAGCTCGGTTTAGTATTTTGGCCATAACTTCTTCGTTATAAGTCAGATTTGGGCTTATAATATATCGTTGGAAAGCTCTTTTCAAACCCCATCCAAATACAGAATAATTGAACCGAGATCATGGACCACAATAGACTGGTTTGGACATTTTCTAAAGAGGACACGAAATGAATGGTTTTGACTTAAAACATCTAAGGAAAGGTTATAAATGGTGAAGGCTAAAGGGAAATTCAGGAGAATCTTTAAATCTTCACCTAACTCGATAATCAAAGACGTGAAAGGTACTCATCACTGGGTTTGGTTTTTGGGGAGACACAATCAGGTGTTTACAGGGTGCATAATTTCATCCTTGTTGCAATATTGTGGAATAGAGGAAGTATATTATTTAATGGCTTAAGATCAGGCTTCAAATGAGCTTTATAATCGTCTTAATTAAAGTTGGCAAATGGGTTGAATCGTGTTAAGTTAATAAGTTAACGAGTTTAATCCCTGATTAGGATCTCATCCCTTAAATAATTATAGGGCTCTCGATCTGACTATTATTTATAGTTTGTTGATTATTATGCATGTTTATTCCCATTTCAATACAACAAGTTTTAAATCAAACAAATTCCCTGATTGCCGCTATTGTTAAACTTTACTTGTAAACAAAATACAATAACCACATAAGTACATAACCAATGCGAATAGACAAATTAATATTTCCTACGTGTTATTTTTTACTTGAAACAGTTTAATGTCATCTCAAACGTTCTTTATCCATTAAGGTCTCTTCCAATTGATTTTCTACTTAATAATATAGACCCCATACGTCAATTTAAATAAATAGATAACTCATTATGAATCTAATTAATCTATCACATTTTGTGTACTTAATAACAATATGTTCCATTTCTTTTGATAATATTGGTTGTGTTTGCACTATGGTCTACCAGACTACCACTAATTTTCAATTCAAAAGTTAAAAATCATACAGGATCCGTTTGGGACCAATCCACGGCACTTCTATACATGGAGTCCAAGTCACATCAGGCCTATAGGCCCAAGCAATGAGGCTTGATCATATATGTTCCTATGCGGCCTAAAGATCCTCTGCTATAAAAATAAAACATTCTACTATTCTAGTTTTACGAGAGGTCATAATCCATTAATCCCCATTAATACAGTACCAAAGAGGTATTCTTAGCGGCTAATTATTACTCTCTCCGTCCCCATTTTTTTGCTATGGTTTGCATGAAGTGTCTTCAAATGTATATATTTTCAATTTCATATACATAAAATTATAAAAATTTAATATTAATAAAATATACCATGAGACGACTCAAACAAGATTCCACATAAATATATATGTTATCAATAGCTTAACGAGGATTCATGGTTACAGTTTTAAAAGTTTAATCCAAATATATGGAATAGGGAAAAAAAATAAGGGATGGAGGGAGTAGAAATTTAGTACATACTCGTACCTAATTAGGCAATTATTAGGAACTATATAATCGTACCATTGGGTTGTCAAATAATAGTGGTACTAAAAAAACTTCCAATAATGTTCAACAAACTCTCAATGGTATAATCATAGGTCGTGTTTGGTGAAAAGCTGAAAGGTGAAGCTAAAGCTGATTATATTAATCGATTTGACTAGCTGATTGTATTAACTGATTTGACTAACTTATTGTATAAAAGTGTTTGTTAAATAACTGATTTCTTAAAGTTGTTTAAGTTTGTGAAATGACCAATAAGTTTATTGTGGTAATAGGTAGTTGAAATAGGATTTTAAATTAAATGGGAGTATAAGTGTCATTTCACCTTAAAATATTGAATAAGCTAATAAAAAGGCTCCTAAAATGAGCTTTTTGAAAAAGAGCTTATTTGGTGGAATAAGTTTTTTAAATAAACTTTCCGCCAAACACTTAAAATTAGCTTTTTAATAGTCAATAAGATAGTAAATATTGGTCAAATCAGCTAATTTGTTCAAATAAGCTATTTATCAAACACAATCATAGTGTGATCTCCACCACTTTTTCACTCTCATTTCACGTGAAGTTCAATCTGACAGAATGTACATTAGGCCAACATCACCTACCTCAATCTCTCTTCTTCCTTTATCTCTCTTCCATGTACTACTTTTTTTTAACACATTTATAATTAAATACAAATACAAAGTAGTAAATTTACTTCTTTTTTTCTAGCCTTGTTAGACACTAGTGTTGTAGTAAAGAGAGAGGAAAAGTAGCTAACCTCTCGCCCAATCGGGCGCAAGTACTATTGTTTTTAATACGTCCAGGGGCCTGACCTGGCAGAGTCTGCCCGACCAGACGCAAGTGCAAAGTTGATTTTCGTCGTTTGTTTGCCTTGCCAGGCGGAGCTCGCCTGACCAAGCGTGCATGCAAGTTGAGATTACGTATCATTTTCGCTCGATCGGGCGAATCTCGCCCTCGCTTGCCCAATCGGGTGCGGGTGCATGTCAGCATACCAATGACTCCTTCTGTTCCTCTTCCTTTGTACCTCCCCCTTAGCACCCATAATTAATGGGATGTTTTAAGGGGTTGTTAACTCATCTTAATCTCTGATTAAGGGCTTGTTTTTTTATTTTTTTCAACTCTTGATTATCCCTCCTCCATTACATATTTCATGGTTATAAAAATCAGATTACTACAATTATCAAACACATTAAGCTAAACACTTTCTTCTCTTTGGGCATAAGTTGACTAGTCTCCCACCTCCCACCCAAAAGTGCCTTTATATGGGAGTGGTGTGTGTAACCTTAAAGAATGTATTGGCGAATGCAATTGTGCACCACAGTTCCGTCGAATTTCGTTTTTAAGTCAGTGATTATTATCACGCCACACCGAAATTCTTCTAATTTTATTTCTTTTCTCTTATTCATCTTCTGTTGACTATTTGTACTAGACACCCTATATTACAACAATTTGAAAAAGAAATAATGTTTATTGCAACTAGTGTCATGAACAAGACCCTTCCCGACCTCTCTAAGTTGGAGCCTCTTGATGTTAACAATTATAAGAGGTGGTCACAAAAGTTACTAATTTTCTTTGAGCAAATTGAAATAGATTATGTGCTATATGAAAACATCATTGAAGTGCTCAAGAAGGCGGAAGAAGAAGCCACTACTGCTACGGTCGCTGTTGCAGTAGCCGTGACAAAAGCTTTGAAGAAGAAGCTAAGGAAAAGGACAACAAGCTAGTTGATCGTGATCATCTTCTCAACCATATGTACAACACCTTTTTGAATTGTTTGTCAACTTCAAGTTAAGCAAGGCCATTTGAGATTCTTTGGAGAATAAATATGGTTCGAATGTGCGGGTAAGAAGAAGTACGTGGTAGGAAAGTGGATCAACTTCAAGATGGATGATGAGAAGCCAATCATAGGTCAAGTCCATGACTATGAAAACTTGGTGACAAAATTCTTGGTGAAGGCATGAAGATGTGTGAGACCCTTTAAGTTAATGTTCTCGTGGAGAAATTTCCTCCATCTTGGAATGACTACCGCGATTCCTTTAAGCACAAGAAGAAAGACATGACACTTCTAGAGCTCATTAGTCATATGAGAACAAAAGAGGCTAATCGCCTTAAGGATAAGTTCAAAAATTTGTCTCTTAATTCTTCTAAAGCTAATCTTGTTGAATCTTTTTTTAATGTGTCTAAAAATAGGAAAAATTCTAAGAAGAAGGGTAACAACAAGTCCAAAGGAAATTTCACTCATAACAACAAAATCCAAAAGCCTAAGGAAGCATGCTACGTATGTGGAATCGTTGGACACAAAGCATACCAATACAACTGTAGGCGTCGTTCAAAGCGCGCCTACATAAGCACGTTGTGAATATGCTTGGCACTCATAGGAAGTGGGAATTGACATACACAATTAGGGACACGATAAGGGACAAAGCTAAGTAGGTAGCCGCCAAAAAGTTTTTAAGGAACTTGTAATCCGCTCACGGATCATTTAAGGCAACCACGAATAAGGGACAACGAAAGGCAACAACGATTGACACGTGAAGGTTACACTCCATTCATAATCCATAAGATTACTAAATCCATATGGTTCCGAACCAGGAAAGGAGGATCATGGATGATGGTACGAAGTGAGTCAAGGAGTCACATTCGCCCGTACTGGCCTCTACTCGATTCTTATAGCGAAAAGTATTCCCTACAATCTCAATGGCATGCAAACAAAGATCCAATTTGCTCCAACTAAAATTAGGCTAAATTGGTTGAATATTAATGCAACATATAATTCTAAAATATTGTGATCACTTAATTAAACAACAAGATTAAAAGGAACCTATACCGGTCGTCCAAATTATCTTAGTAGTCGTGATATTCAATTACATATTTCCTTTAGACATGCAATATGGTGATCAACAATAAACAATAGAATAAACATCAACATTGGAAGCAATTTAACAATAATAATGTTAGTCAAATCAAATTACAATAAACCTAATCATGATACTAGCAATATAAAATAAAATAAGTAATTAAATTAATTAATTACTCACATTTCGCGTGTTCCTTTAAATTGCTACATCATGAATAAATTGTTATTAAATTCAATAAAAATAAATCAAATTGAAACAATTAAATTAAATTAAAAGTAGAGTGGATTTGGTCCAAACCCTCAGTCAGTTCTACCTTTCACGCCTTGGTTTAAGTATGGAACTTCAGGTTAAGTATGGACTCCTTGGAGTGCTTAGGAAATGAATGATGAAATTAGGAAAATAGGTTTAAGGCTTAGAATATGAAAGAGATAGAGAGAGAGAAAGAGAGAATGATTTTTTTGGTGTATAAGAGAGGAAGAAAGAATGATTGTTGGTGCCCCGAAACTGAGGAAATCAGCCTCGTATTTATAGAGAAAATATTAGCGGTGAAGCATGGAACCCTAGAATTGAAAGCAAAACCCTAAAAAATGTCGTGTCACGGTATTTCTACCCCGTGGCATGGTATTTTCCAATTTTCACGCGTTTTTAAAATTATGATAACTTATGATCCGTAACTCGAAATAAGGCATATAATATATCGCTGGAAAGCTTATCAAGTATACTTTCCAAAAAAGTTAAAATCAGGTCAAGATATTTTTATATTTTAAGATATGGCCATTTTAGTGAAAGGGTATCGGTTTTGGGCCGAGTTTAGTGTTTTGCGTATATCTTCTTCGTTTTAGATCGGAATTGGGTTTGTGATACATATTTGGAAATATTATTTCAAGGCCTATCCAACCAACTAATATTTGGATCAAAATTATAAGGCCACAAAATCAGTTTATCTCGGTTTTGTGATGTGGACACCAAAAGTCGTAAGTAAGTTACGGTTTTGACAAATGGGCTAAGAATTAGGTTGGTTTAATTGAACATGGATTTAAGAACTCCAAAGATTAAATACTCAACTTGACCAATAATGACGGTGAAAGTTTGTTCATTATCGGGTTTGGTTTTGGGGAGACATTTTTAGGTGTCTACAACAACCGAAGGCATGGAGCCAAGAAAGATGGAAATACCTCCCAAGCCAACATTTTTGAAAAGGAAGAAATCATTGCGGCGGTGGTGGTTGAAGCCAACTTGGTGGATAACAAAATTGAGTGGATTTTGGACACTAGAGAATCAAGGCATTTTTGTGCTAACAAGGCTTGGATGAGTTTGAAGATGCAACCGACAACGATCATGTTTACATGGGCAATAGTAGCATCGCCAGAGTCCTTGGCAAAGGAAAGGTCCATCTTAAACTCACCTCCGGAAAAAGTTTGTTTTTGAACAATGTGTTGTATGTACCTTCTCTTAGGAGAAATCTTGTTTCGGAAGCCCTTTTCAACAAAACAAGCCTAAAACTTGTCTTTGAGGCCGACAAGATTGTAATGTCTAAGAATGGTGACTTTATGGGGAAAGTTTACCTCAATAATGGTTTGTTTGTTCTGAATGTTATGAATGATAATGATAGTACTTCTTTTGCTTATATTGTTGAGTCTTTGAATGTTTGGCACAACCATTTAGGCCAGCTTAATTTTTCTTACTTGAAAAAATTGAAGGACATGAATTTGATTAATATTTTAATGGATGATAAACTTGACAAATGCCAAATTTGTGTTGAGGCCAAACATACTAAGAAACCATTTAAGCAAGTGGTGTCAAGATGGTAGTACTAAACTACTAAAATTGATTTTTTTCGGATATAACGGATTTTAAAAATTGCACTAGTATGGGTGGAAAAAATTATTACATTACTTTTGTTGATGACTTATCACGATTTAACAAAGTGTATTTGCTTAAAACATAAGATGAAGTCGAAAGTGCATTTTTAAAATACAAAGCCAAAGTTGAAAATCAATTGGATCTAAAGATCAAAAAAGTTAGAACCAATAGAGGTGGTGAGTATGGTAAAAGTTCTTTAAAAGATTTTTGTGAGGACAATGGTATCATACATGAGTTAAGCGTACCTTACACACCCCAATCAAATGTTGTTGCCGAAAGGAAAAATAAATCTTTGAAAAAGACTATGAATTTTATGCTTCTTAGTTCCGGTTTGCCTGATAACTTGTGGGGAGAAGCGGTTCTTTCCACTTGTTATGTACTCAATAGAGTGCCCCATAAGAAATTGGACAAAATCCCCTATGAACTTTGGAAAGGATATAGTCCAAATTTAAAAATTATGAAAGTGTGGGGGTGTTTGGTAAGGTTGCTTTTTCGGATTTTAAGAAAACCACTATTGGGTCTAAAACGTTTGATTGTGTGTTCATTGGATATGCTCATAATAGTGAAGCTTGTAGATTCATATTGTTAAGTGAAAAATCAATTTGTGAAGCTAGAGATGCAGTTTTTATTAGCATATGTTTCCTATGAACAAGTCCTTGTATTCTAATTTTGATGAGCATGCTAGTGAGTCAAGTATGAATGTGCCTCTTGTTGATTCTATGCCTAGTTCTATTCTCCCATCTTCCTCTACCAAAATGGTAGAAGTTGAACTGGATTTCTTATGGGGTACTCTATTAAGTCTTTCTTTGGACCAGATTTCTTGACTTCTTTTATGATAAAAGACTTTGATGTGGATTCTTTCAGTGGGCATGTTGTGTCTTTGTTTCTTTTAGAAGAAGACCCTAAGACTTATGATGAGGCAATGAGGTCCATATATGCTAGTTTTTGGAAAGAGGCCATTAAGAGTGAACTTGATTCTATTATGTCCAATCACACTTGGGATCTTTGTGACTTGTCTCAGGGTTATAAACCTATAAGTTCTAAGTGGATTTTCAAGAAGAAACTTAGGCCGGATGGGACCACAGAAAAATTCAAAGCTAGACTTGTCATTAGAGGTTTCACCCAAAAGGAAGGTATAGATTTCTTTGATACTTATCCACCGCCGTGACTAAGATTGCCACCATTAGAATCTTGGTATCCCTTGCGGAAATTCATGACTTAGTGGTTCACCAAGTGGATGTTAAAATGGCTTTTATTAATAGAAACCTTGATGAAGAAATTTATATGACTCAACCGGAAGATTTTGTGGTTAAGGAACAAGAACACAAAGTGTACAAGCTTAGAAATTAAAGTCTTTTTATGGTCTTAAGAAAGCTCCTAAGTAATGGTTAGAAAAGTTTGATAGTACTCTTAGGACTTGTGGTTATCTGACTAATTATTCGGATTCTTGTTTGTACTCTAAGGAGTTTGGTTCACCATGTGTGATAATTTGTTTAAACGTTGATGATATACTTATTATTGATACTAATCTTGATGTTGTGAATGATGCTAATGCCTTACTTTCTACTAAGTTTGAGATGAAGGATTTGGGAGAAGCTGATGTTATTCTTGGAATTCGTTTAAGGAAAACCAAGAACGAATTCTACATGAGTCAATCTCACTATGTGGAAAAGATTCTTAAGAAATTTGACTCTTTTAATGTTGTGTCTAGCAAGACTCCATATGATCCCAACATGAAGCTAATGAAGAACAAGAGTCCTAGTGTATCTCAAGATCTATATGCAAAGGTAATTGGTAGTTTGATGTTTTTGATGAATTGTACATGACCCGACATTGTCTATGCGGTGAGTAGACTTAGTAGATATACTCACAATCCAAGTCAAAGTCATTGGATTGCTCTTCGTCGATTACTTAGGTATCTTAAGGATACCATGGAGGTATGTTTATTTGCATTTTAATCGATTTCCTAATGTTTTAGAAGGCTATTGTGGTGCTAATTGGGTAACCGATAATGATGAAGTTTCTTCTACTAGTGGGTATGTTTTTGTTTTAGGTGGAGGTGCTATTTCATGGAAGTCCTCAAAACAACCATGTCTAGCTCGCTCCACCATGAAATCTAAATTGATTGCTCTTGAGTTGGCAGGTCATGAAGCGGAGTGGCTTAGGAATCTTCTAGCCGACATACCATTGTAGAGGAAGACATCATCTTTGGTGTCTGTACATTATAATTCTCAAGCGGCAATTGGAGTAGCAAATAATAGCAACTACAATGGTAAGAAGAAACATATTCGTATGAAACACAAAGTAGTGAGACAATTGCTCAAGAATAGAGTGATTCCATTGGACTTTGTGAGGTCTGAAATGAACCTGGCGGATCCTTTGACGAAAGGGTTAGTAAGAAAACAAGTTGAAGAATCATCGAGGGGAATTGGACTCAAGGCCATGTGACGCATTACACTTGTCATAGTTCCTATTATGATAGAGTTTGTAATTCATGTATGAGGTTGAGTTGTTTAACTCTTAATGGATGTGTGGTTTCCATCGTTGTATTTTGTGAGGTTGAGTTTTTAACTCTTTTCAATGTGGTATAGAGATGCATTCTTGGACTTACCTATGTGGTTGTGAAGACTAGCCATCTTCTACGGAAACCTTGGTCGGTTTTCTAGAGCCTCCACTAGACCTAAGATGAATGTACTTGGCTATAAAGAGTACATCCTTTCGCGGAGATTATGTAAATTATGGAGTGATGTGTGTGTTGTGGGGATCTTGGGTTAAATCTTAGAGTTTCAAGATTAGTCCACTCTTTGATCAAGGTTGTAAGGGTTTCAAGGTTTGTCCACCCTTATTCTTGTAGCTCATTGCCTCATTCACTAAGCACTAGATTTTAAGTTACTAATGTAATATCTAAGTGTTATGTACTACAGCTCCTCTTATGCCCATATGTTGTTTCTCATTCTTTTGTTGTTTTCCTCACTTTATTGGGGGGTTGTTGGAGTAAAGAGAGGAAAGGTAGCTGACCTCTCGCCCGATCGGGCAGAGTTAGCCCGGCCGGGCGCGAGTAAAAGTTTTTTTTATACGTCTGTTCGCCTGGTCGAGTGGAGTCCACCCAACCGGGCGCGAGTGCAAAGTTGATTTTCGTCGTTTGTTTGCCTTACCGGGCGAAGCTCGCCCGACCTGACGTGGGTGCACATCAGCATACTAACGACTCTTTCTCTTTCTCTTCCTCTTCCTTTGTAACTCCCCCTTAACACCTATAATTAATGGAATGTTTTAAGGGATTGTTAACTCACCTTAATCTCTGAATAAGGACTTGTCTTTTGATTTTCTCAACTCTTGATTATCCCTACTCCATTATATATTTCATGGTTGTATAAATCAGATTACTACAATTATCAAACACATTAAGTTCTCTTTGGGGATAAGTTTACTAGTCTCCAACCTCTCACCCAAAAGTGCCTTTGTGTGGGGTGGTGTGTGTAACCTTAGGGAACGTATCAGCGAATACAATTGTGCACCCCGGTTGTGCCGGATTTCATTTTCAAGTCAGTGATTATTATCACGCAACACCGAAATTCTTCTAAATTTATTTCTTTTCTCTTGTTCATCTTCCGTTGACTATTTGTACTAGACACCCCTATATTACAACAACTAGGAAATCCTCTCGTACCAAATGTGAACGGATTGGCGATTAGGGCTTATGTATTACTCCCTCTATTTTTTATTAAATGCATCAGTTTAACTGACACATTTGCCCTCCTTCTATTTTTTTTAAATGCGTCAATTTAACTGGCACATTTGCCGAGACATAACTTTGACCATTAATATCTTTAATTGTGTATTAGTAAAACAAGTTGTAATAAATATAAATTATGAAAATAGACTTTGCGAATAATGTAATGATATATTATATAATAACATTTATTTATTTTATAATATTATAAACAAAGTAAGTCAAACATTGTATGTGAATAATGCAAAAGTCAAAATGATGCATTTAAAAAAACGAAGGGAGAATAAGACAAAGGCAATCCAATTTACAAACCGATTAAAATAAGTGGTCCGCATATGGCTAGATAAGGTGATAGTGTGATATTCCCTCTGTGTTTTAATAAGTGTTTCACTTTGAACGGCACATAGTTTTCGGCAATTTAATTGACTTAAATAAAATAAGAGGTAAGTGGAGTAGTTGGAGTATTAAAAAAAATTATAAAAGAAAGATAGTGGGGTTAATAGTTTATTAAAAAATAATAAATATGGGAGGAAAGAAATAATAATAAAATAAAATAAAATAAAATAAAAAAGTAGTAGTGGGTTTAGGGGGGGATCATGAGAAGAGATAGATATAATATTAAAATGTAGCTTTTTGCCAAAAATGAAAGTGTAACACTTATTTAAACACGGCCGCATTTGATAAATGTAACACTTATTAAAACACGGAGGGAATACACCAGATTACAACTTACAAGAGGTGTGATTAAAGGTGGGCAACAGGCCGGGCCGTGCCATCGCGGGCCGTGTCTTGCGGGCTAGCCATGGCAGCGGGCCGGGCCGTGCCGTGCCTCCATTTCCACCAGGCCAGCCCACGGCACGGCACGGCCACGTGCCTGGCACGTTTGAGCTTCGACTTTGTTCTCTTTTTTTTTTTTTTTTACGAAAATGATTTTATTATTTTTTTAAAATAAATTAAGTTTAATGTTTATATTTTTTAATATATATAAATATATATATTTATAATTTATATATAATCGGGGCGTGCCTGGCAGGCTGGCACGCGGGCCAAGGGGCGGGCTCGTGCCGTGCTAGAAAATTGCAACTGACCACCATGCCAGGCCGGGCCAGCTAACGGATCGAGTCGTGCCTCGTCGAACTTCGTGCCGGCCGGGCCACCTGCAGGCCAACCCGGCCCGTGCCCACCTTTAGGTGTGATAGTGTGAGAAAGGATTTTTGATACGTACCCTCATTCGATCATTCCCTAGACGTATCTGTGACATAAATACACGTATATGTAACGAGTGTTGTAAAACTTTGTAACGGAAACAAAACGTGGATTGGCGGTGGCTATTCTAAAATAACCAATATTATTGTGGCATCACTTCGGCATCTAGGAATCTAGGATATGGATATCTTATGTAATCCGTACTAAACTCAGGCACAAAATTCGAGTATGACTCTCTTTTTTTTAGGACTCATTTTTCGAGTATGACTCACTACTTCAACCTAAGACTACTTTATTGTCCCCCAAAAAAAAAAAAAAAAAAAAAAACACTTTATTAAAAAAAATCGAACAATTTCCTTTAATATTGTTGAAATAAAAATAAATTCCAAATATGTTTTGTTTTAAAAACAGTTTCCCAATGCACCGTCCACGTAAAATTGGTTTTCGGTTTAGTTTAAAATCGCTAACAACGTTTAGCAGTTTTGCAATTTGTTTAAATAAAGTCAAAGAGACCTGTTTTTAATGAAAGGCGGTCTCTTTGAATTTGTCGATATAGCGCTCTCTTTTCTACCTTTAGGCTCTCTTTTCTACCTTTAGGCTAAGATTTGTGACCAAGGACGCAAAGAGACCAGCTATTAGTTAGGTGCGGTCTCTTTTCTAAACCGCTGATGGTAATAGCGGTTTAGAAAAGTGACCGTACTTAACTAATAATAGGTCTCTTTGCGTCCTCTTTTCTTGCTTTAGCTAAGACTTGTGAATTAACCAAGGACGTAAAGTGGTCTGTTATTAGTTAAGTGCGGTCTCTTTTCTAAACCGCTAATGGTGATAGCGGTTTTAAGCTGAACCAAATGAAAAAAATTAAAGGCAACACCGATCCTACGTGGACAATATCTAGGGAATTTATTTTTAAACCAATGTATAATGGGAATTTATTTTTGTTTTAACAATATTGTGGGAAATCGTTCAAAAAAATCTACCGTGTATTTATACTTTCTTAAAAAATAAAAAAATCTACCTCGTATTTACACTTACACAAAAAAAAAATAAAAAAAATAAAAAAAAGAACTTTAATATCTCTGGTAATTTTTAGTTGCAATAAATGGGTATTATTTGTGGGGTATAAAAAAGTCCTTTGTTACAACTAAAAGCTAACGAAGGTAGTACCTCATATTTACACTTTAAATAAAAAAAAATGGATATTTTGCAAAATAACAAAAAAAAATATATATATATATATATATATTACCACAAAAAAAAACCCAAAAAATTAATTTCACCACCTCTTAACGGATTCCATCAATCCGTTAGTGAGACCCATAATAGACACGTGTGAAATGCCTATTCGTTTTAAAATAAATTAATAAAAAGAAAGAGAAAAATTAAAAGAAAAAAAGAAAAAAAAACCCTGACCCCTAACCCTTCCATCCCCACCATCGGCGCCACCTACTAGCCGCCAACTGTAATTTTTGTAGTACACCCAAGTGTACCATGCTTGGTTCACTAGATGAAAAACTACAGCAGTTTTGTTGTATTTTTTTTAGAAAAAAAAAATATCAGTTTTTAAATACGTCTTCCTTAATTGAAGGAGTTTGTTAATTATATCCATATTTACAGCTTCCAAAATATTAATCTCCATAATTCTCTATAATTAAATTTGTGAAATATAGAGAGAATTTGTTTTGAGAGAGAATTGACGGTGCGTGGTGAATTCATCACGATTATGATCAAAGATCTCATAATAATGCTTATTAGAATGATACTTTTGGAAATGAAGGTTGAATTAAGGAATTCATAACCAAATAAGAAGGTAATTTTTAGACTTTTTTATTTTAAATTTCATAATTTTGGTGTTGTTGATGAAAATGATGAATTTTATATTATTATATTTGTTTTTTTTATTATTATTGTTAACAAATTCGTAATTGAAAGTATATAATTTTCAATTAATTTTAGTTTCAGCATTTTTTTTCTAGAATTCGTGTTATTTCTAAGGTTGAAGATGTTGTTTCTTCAAACTATGATGAATGTTCTTTTAAAATTAAATGGAATGGAATATGTACTTTCTAGTCTGATCAATATATATTTGTTGAGTTTGAACTATATGTTTTTTACATAATAAATTATGTTCATTAATGTATGTAGATTAAAAATGTTCCTTGGATTTTAATAATACGAAGTATGTTCTTTTTACTTGAATAGTATGTTCTTATACTTTTATATAATCATCCAATGCATTGTTTATTATCAATTTTGATATTAAATGAATCTATATATTAAATTTGAGATTTATTTATTTTCAATTTTCATATTTGATGAATCTATATATTAAGTTTGAGATCAATCTGACAAAGGTTGAGGAGTGATGTTTTTTTTTAATATTGTTATGTTCGTTGTTATTAAATTAATAGCTCTGAAATCAATGTTGAATTTTAATTTAATTCACATGATCTATTTAAATATTACTTATGTTCTTTTATATATTCCTTATGTTCTTTTGTTATGTCCTTTATGTTCTTTTGTTTTATCATTATGTAGTTCTTGTATGATTTTATTGTTTTTGTTAATCCTGTATGTGTTTTACGCATATGTTCTTCTAATTAATCCCTTATGTTCTTTGATGTATTGAGCTAAGGGACACAAAATTTCTATTTTAACGGATGTTATTTTAAAATTATTTTTAGCGTCATTTTTAATTTTTATAATATTAATTTTGAATATTATTTGGTAATTCAATATTTTTTCAACATTAATTATCATTTAATAACTATGTATTTTTTTTTTTTTTTTTGAAATCAGGATCATGAAGGTTGATGTCTATATTATTTTGGGACCTCCACTATTGATGATTGATTTTTAGACCCAAAAAGCATATGTTATGTTAATAAAGAACATGATAATATTATATAATGCACATTATTTATATTTACCTAACATGATTTGAGGACAAAATTCAAAGAACATTTCACGAAAAAACAATGAATATTATGTGACTATAGAAGTACATTAAACTTAACATCAAAGAACATGAACATTTAAAATAGTTATTAAAAGATCCAAAAAAAATCACTATATGATATAATAATGGATATATGGTATAGCCGTAACATATATTACAAACAAATATAAAGTACATCTTCTTTTTTGATAAAGAACATTGTTAAATCATACAGAGAACATTACAACTAATACGCATCGCCATCAGACCAAATTATAAGTATATATATATAATGAACATGATAATACTATGCAATAAACATTATTTAGATTTTAACCACCATGACAAAATTTTGAAAATGAAATTTTGAAAATTAAAACTTGATTTATTTTTACGAACAAAAATTTTTAGAGAGATAATTATTAAAAAGATTTACCATTAGATGCGGGATAAAAAGATATAGTAGTAGTTATCTTTTACTTATTTAAAATCTATGCTCAAAATTGTCGCGTTCTTTACATTTTAACAATGTGTTCTTTTCACTCTAATTATATGTTCTTTACATTCCATCTCAAACATTTCAAAGCACCATGTTCTTTATGCTTAAACATGATGTACTTTCCGCTTTTTTTAAACAGGTGTACCTTGCTCGGTACACCTTGAAGTAAGAACCAAGCATTGGCCGCCAACACCCTAATGCAGGCTACCAGCACCCCCTGCCCCAACCAAAACTGCCGAAACCAGCCCAACCACCCATTCCTGCCTTCCCCCTCCTCGAAAACCTCCCCTTCCTCTGAATGCGACGGTGTTGAGGTGTTGCTGGCCGTTGTTGTTAATGCGGCGCTGCTATAGTTGAAGGAGGAAAGTGTGTGAGAGTTGGGGTGGCGAATTGCTTCTATGTTGAGCTCGGTGGAAGTGGGTGTGGCAGAGATGTGGAGTTGCAGTTGCTGAAGTTGTGGGCTGTTGTTGCGAGGAAGATAGTAAGTAGGGTGGGGCTGTTGTTTTGCGATGAAGGTAAGTGGTGGTTCGGTGGATTGAAGATGGGGAGCGGCTAAAGGTGGAGGTGTGTAGTGGCTGGAGGAGTGGAGCGCTGGAAAGGCAGGAATGGGTGGTTGGGCTGGTTTCGGCGGTTTTTGGTGGGGGAAGGGGGTGTCGGCAGCCTGGGTTAGAGTGTCGGCGCAATTGGCCAGGTGGCGCCGATGGTGGGGCTGGCTAGGTTAGGGGTTTTTTTTTTTCCTTTTTATTTTTATTTTTCTTTTTCTTTTTATTAATTTATTTTTTAAAACTAATGGGCCCCACTAGAGGTGGTGAAATCAATTTTTTTGGGTTTTTTTTTGTGTTGTTATAATTTTATTTTATTTTATTTATTTATTTTTTTTAATATGTTATAATCCAATTTTGGATTTTTTGTGTTGTTATTTTGCAAAATATCCTAATAAAATCTAGGTCGTATTTATTTTTTGGGGAATTCTCTATCTCTAATAGCTTGAATTTTCAATGATTTTAATAATTTTTGTTGGTATAAAATTGTGCTTAAAAAGTACTACTTATTTTAGTACCAAAATACATGTTTATTACTCGTAGCTAGTACTAACAAATGCAATAAGCTTTGTTGGTATCAATAGACTTTTTTGTTGATCTTAAAATGTTATCATATAAGCACAACTTAATATCAATGGACGCACAACTTATTATCTATGGACATTATTAGAGTTATTGAAGATTCAAGCTAATAGAGGTTGAGAAAACCTCTTTGATCCAAACGCTTATTGGCATCCATCACAAGAGATTGATATAGTTAGATCAATAAGCATATAGAGTTAATTTTTTTAATTAGGAAAACATACGAGTTATTACCTCTTTAATTTTGGAAAAGTAAAAGTTTTTAATACTTTCTCCATTTTCTTTTTTAGAAACTTTTAACAATATTTTACAAATTTCCTTCCTAGTAGTGGTTCCCTTATATCATATTTTAATATTTTCATATTCTCTTTCTTCCCCCACTTACACTTACTTTTGCTTTTTTAGATTTTTTTTATTTTTCAATTAACCCCACTTTCATAATATTTTATTACTTTCTACTATTTCTTCTAAAACTCCACGCATGAAGAAATGAAATAAGTAATAACATACAGAGGGAGTATAAGAATACTACTTAATGTCAAGGCACACTAAAGACACAAATTCTTGATTAAGACTGACTTTCATTAAGTTATTGTAAAATGAGTTAAAGTTACCCTTATATGATACATAAGTTACCATTTTCCCATCCTAAATACATACCTTTAAAAACATTTATAATGTCTTAGATTAATCATATTAGTCCTCATAGCATATATTTATTAGAAATTACACTCAGTTAAAATGATAGAAATAATTGCTAATATGTATAGATAAGATGATATAAATGCTAATAAATTTCACAAACTTTTATATGTGGGTGGCCATACATTTTGGGGGTTACTTTGTTAGTGCTATATGGGTTACTCACTCGGTCAGGGGTTACTCGGTCAGGGGTTACTTGGTCGGTTATGGGTTACTCGGTCAAGGGTTACTCGGTTGGTCAGGGGTTACTAAGTCGGTCAAGGGTAATTCGGTCGGTCAGGAGTTACTTGTCGGTTAGGGGTAGGGTGAAAGTTCGGTTTACGATGTGGTTTATAGCTAAAACCGAAACCAAACCATATTAATTCGGTTTCGGGATTTTTCAAACCACACCGCTATTGAAACCGAACCAAACCACACCGCAATTTTTTGGATCTAGTGATTTGGGCCTTAATTTGCAACTTTTTAAGAGCCTAATTACCCAAAACCTATTTTTTGGGTTTGATTATCCAAAAATAAAGCCAACAAATGTCAAATATCAAATAATAAAATAACAAGTTATAACTTCTAATGAAGTAATAGTGACTAAGTCTTACAAGGCCTATAATTTGGTATAGGCTATAGTTCGGTTTTTCAAATCCTTAAACCGAAACCAAACCACAAACCACAATTTTTTTTCTCAAACCAATAATAACCATATTAGAGAGAGAGAGGAAAAAAAAAAACCGCATCGTATTTCTAATTCGGTTTGGTTTGTGGTTTCACTCCTAGTTAGGGATAACTTGGTGTGTGTCAGTTGGCCACACGTTGTGACTAGCCGCACACAAAAGTTGCTGAATAAATTTAGAGTTAATAAGCTCTTATAAGATTAGATAATGCTAATAACTTTTGGTAAAAGTCTCGTATCTCATCTTGTTCACCTTATTTAATAAATTCTAATAAGATGTAATAAGTTTTGATTAGTTAAGATAAGCTAATATGATATATATGATAAGCTCAAATAACATTTGTTCAAAAAAAAAAAAAAAAAGTTCAAATAACAAACGATAATAAGATAAGGTAATGCAAGTTTACGAAGTACGGTAATATACATTCAAATAATATACAGTAGATAAGTGAAATTTAGGGGTTGAAAGCGGACAGATGCCATCGAATCGGATGTGGTGAAGGAGAAGCAGAGGCCCTCGCCCTGCGGGCTGCTATTCTTTTACTAGTTCTGTAAGAACTTCATTACTAGCTTATAAAGGCTTTAAAAAGCCGAAATAAGCACTACCTAAAAATATCCATTTAATATTAGATTCGATCTTAATCTAAAATCAACCCGAAACTCAACCATTTCTTAAGAAAAGAAAATTCATTTGTTGGAAGATTGTGAACCAATTACTCAACTCGAGTACCATCACACAATTTCTCTATTAGTTTGCCCCACTAATTGTCCACCAGCCGTTTTATAAATATACTCGTCTCAGCTCCTCACATCTGCCATATGCCAAACTAATTTTGTCGGGAAGAATATGCTTTTTTGTGAGTTTTGTCACATATACTTCCCAAAAGACACCATTCACTAACTATGTCACGTTTTTAATTCCATTTTATTTTTTTTAAGGTTTTGAGGTGCATTATTGAAAGGCACATAAAGATATTGTTGCTTTAAGCGAGTGGTTTGAGCCGCTTTCAACTCTTCGTATGATAAAAGAGATATCGTTTACAATGTTTGGTGAAGGCAACCTAATTTATATTAAAAACTTAAATTGACTTGTTCAAAGTCTCAAGTCAAGTGAAAATTAATTATTTATGGAATGTATATATACATATTTTTTTTTTAGAATTAGAGGACCAACAACAATTAGTGGAGATTTTTTTTAGGATTTTTATACATCACTAAATGCTTTTAAAGGTGTAAATGATCACTTAGGTTGGTTAAAATCTTGATAGATTGTAAGAAATTATGGTTTTCGATTGCTTACAACTTTTGATAGCAACACGTAGCTGTTGCAGACGAGGACCATTAGCTTCACAAAAATGCTTCTCAAATAGTCCCAAAGTTTCTTCGCTTCTTCAAAATAGGGCATAGAGGCCGCAAATTTTGGTTCAACAACCCTAAAAATCCAACCAACATGGAATTCACGGTTTCCCAGTCTAACATCTTCTTCATCTCAGTCGGTTTGGAGATGGTGCCATCAACAAACCCAAATTTCCATCTAGATTTCAATGACAAAGTAATCGCCCTAGACCATGCCAAATAATTATCACCCTTTAAGATCACGTGAGTAATCAAATTTCCAGGTTGATCGCCTAAATCAAGATAGAAAAGGGATGAAGGATCAATATTGTCGTCCACCATTGTCGATTAAGTAGTAGAGTAGAGAAGAGTAGAGAAAAAAAATTAGTGCATTAGGGTTTAGAATTGTGTTTAGGGTTTAGAGTATAGAGGCTCCGATACCATGTCAGGAATTGATTTCCCTTAGTTTGTATTATTGTATGCACAAGGTATTTATACAACCTAAGAGAAGAGAGTATTAGGACATAGGTAATATTCAATACTTGAGATTAAATTATATCTACATTATTTATGTTTGTGACTCGCTCTAAAAAAAAAAAGGAAAAAAAAACTTCTAAGGTCCAAAATAATAAATGCCATAATTTTTTGAATTTAATACATAGGTACAGAGGCATAGCCACAAAGGGGGTTGGGGCTAGGGATGGGTCAAGATAAGGTCTAGTATTACCCGAACTCGTACCCGGATTTTACAATCCATACCCATACCCTACCCGGACCCTTAGGGTCGATCTAAAATTTTAAGACCCTTACCCAGACCCTATGGGTCTAGCAGGGTTTGGGTAGGGTCCTGGGTCCAATATGAGTCATTTGCTAACCTTTTTTCCAAAATTTTAATTGTCTATTTTTTATTGTACGATTACATGTATTATGCAAAAAACAAATAAATTAATAAATAAGAACATGACCGATTAGTTTGACATATCATAAAACAATTAAATAAAAATATTAGAATGATAAATAAACGAACTATTATTATCCATAAGCACATTACAATTTAAAGTCTTGTAAATTTAAGTGCACAACTAAAAAGTTAATAGCCTACTATTTACAATCGTCTTTCGTATCATTCTCGATTTCATCATTAACATCCTACAAAATCATCATCCTTAAGATTCTTTTCTATTTGATTTTGAAACTTTTTCTAAATCAATATAATGTGCGGGTCTATGTACGGGTTTAGGTAGGGTATGGGTCTGAAAGCATTATACCGGAACCCTTACCCTACCCGATGCCGCCTAGACCCATACTCTACCCATACCCATAAGGTCTAAAAAAATAAGATCCATACCCATATTTTAGGGTAGGGTCCAACAGGGTCTGGGTAGGATCCCGGGCCCATTGCCATCCCTAGCTGATGCTGGCAGGGACATGGCCCCTATCGCCCAATCCCATGGCCCATATTTTTTTTTTTAAAGAATATGGCCCCTGTAAAGTTTAGTGATATATACTATTGAGCTCCTTTATAGTATAACATAACTGTTCTCTTGGTTCAGTGGTAAGTTAGTGTAATTTTTACATTTATCTTCTTCACTTTTTTATTTTTTTTCCCCACAAATAAATTTGCTTAAACCTTTCTTCAATTTCTCTTTTATTCTTTTCACTTTTTTGAATCATCACTTATATGATATCAAAATTCAATTTTCTATATTCAAAACCAATTCTCAAGAGGATTACAATTAAGTATCTAATATTTACTATGTATTTAAAGGTATTGATGGTAAGAGTTGAATGAATTTTCTTTAAAAAAAAAATTAGAGGTTTTTTTTTTACAATTTTGTGTAAAAGATATTATGTGTTTTATTTTTTAAGGGCGTGTTTGTTTCCTATTATCTCATTTTATTTTATTTTATTTCTTATAATTTAAATTCCAAAAAAATCAATTATAATAGTGTTTGAAATTTTAAACTAAAAAGGTTGAGCAAAAATAATTAAAAAATCAGTGGAAATAGATTTTAATCAATAAAAATAATTTAAATTTATCATAAATAATTTATTTCGGTAAAATTATATCAATTAAAAAAAAATAGTTTCAATTCAACAAAAATAAGCACAATAGAACAAAACATAAGCTTATATATCCCAAGTTTAGGTATAATAATTGCAGACAAATTCGGATGAATTAAATCGAGCCAAAATCAATAAAATTCTTTGCACTGGGTGTCCAGCTTTAGCAATTCAAACCTATTTACTCCCTTCAATTTCTTTAATTTGTCTCATTTGGAATCTTAAGAAATTATAATGTAAATGGAATCTAGTATTTTAATGGTTTTTATATACTCCCCCTCTCTTAAATAATTGACATGTTATCATGAAATGTATTGTTAAAAAGGTATTAATATAAAGTTTTATAACATTAACTTTTCAAAAAAAAATTACTAAGGGGTTGTTTGGTTGACAAAATAAAATGGGGGAAGTGAAAATTCATCATGGGATTTTATTATTTGGATAGTTGTTTGTTTGTTTGTTTGTTTTTTTTTTTTTTTTTTTTTTTTTTTTTTTTTTTTTTTTGACAATAGCAAATATATTTATAAAATCAGAGTTTACAACCTACAGAACAAGAACTAAAACTTAAAGCATGACTTTTTAACACTTAAGCCTGTTACAACAACTTTTGAGATTAAAAACAAAATTAAACTTGAATTGGCCGGACAAGTCGCAAATTAGGGACTCCTTACAAACAAAGGAGCAAAAACATACTACACACCATAAAGAGAGCAACGGAGAGGATCAAAACTGTTTGACCATGGCTAGCAAATCCTTACCTGTGGGATCAACTCATCACCAAGTAAGGTCTTCAAACGGGTCACTTGAACTAGTGACCTTCCAATCAATAGCTTTCCTTGTTGGCAAGAAAGCTTTGACAACGTCGAGGCTTGAGAAACCCCAAAACAAAGTTTGGGCGCCTGCTTCAGATAACAAGTATCAAGAGTAATGATCACAAGAATCATTACATCCAAGGGAAAAGAAACCAAACCAATACTACTCCAACAAAGGACACAATTCACCTTAGCCAAGGCCAACTTCTTGTTCAAACCCCCAACAACTACACCTGTAACCTCTCTTACCACAATAACCACACCACAATCCTTAACAAAGGATCATAACTCCCTCTACACACAACTATCCAAAATACTATAGCCAAAATAACTACATAGCCCAGAAAACAACCAAAGGAGGATAAAAAATTCCATAACACAAACTAAGGCAAGTAAACTCTTATAAATACTAAGAAAAAACATACTTAGGAAAGGGAACAAACCAGAGGAGAGCACCGTCCAAACCGAAAACCCGAAACCACGAACACTAGGAACCACAAAACCCTAGCCCTAACTTCACCGTTTCCGTCTCGAATTACTCTTGACGGCAGCGTTAGGCCTAGCCCTCCAGCGTAAGGACCCACAAAACCCTAACCCTAACTTTACCATTTCCGTCACGGTCAAAATTACCGATGACCAATGACGGCGACGTTAGGCCTAGTCCTTAAGCCTTGTTTCACCGGTGGAGAGACCCTTGAGCGAACGCAAACCTTCCACACAAAGGTAGGAAACGGCGTCGGAGTTGGACAATCGAAACACTCCCCTTAAAACCTTCGAAAACTAGGATAGGCTCTCACAAACACCTAAAAAAGGATTAAAATCCTCAAGAAGAAAGAAGATGACGATGCAAGGAAACCACCTAAACCAAGAAGGGGAAAAGAAAGGAGAAGAGAAGTAGCAGAAAAGAGAACAATAAGAAAGAAGAGGAGGAGGAAAAAAGAGGAGGAGGCTCGCCGGAGTACGGCCGCGACGCCGAAACTCCGGCGAGCTCCTAGCGTTTTAAAGGGGGGAGATGAAACACGGGAGGAGAGAAAAAAGAGAGGATTTTAGGAGGAGAGAGGATAAATTATGTAATTGTACATAATTGGATAGTTGTTTGGTTGACACAAAAATGCAAAAATGGGGAAAGTTGGAATTCATGGGAATTTCCACTTCCCACAAAATGTAGGAAGTAAATACCTAAGGCCCCCTTGGTCATTAAACATTATGGGAATTTTAACTTTCTATTGTCACAACCAAACAACTCAAAGAAATTCCTAAGAATTTCATTTGGGAAATAATTTCCCATGAAATACAACTTGCTATGGGAATTTATTTCCCGTGTCAACCAAACGAGGCCTAATATTTAATCATATATATCTAAAGTTAAACTAGTGCATTGACATGAGTGTCAAATTTGACCGTGTCAATTATTTAGGAGTGGAGGGAATACTTCAAAATATATTCATAGGATCTTGTTAGATTCGTTTTGATTTTTGATTTTCAAAAATGCATTTTTTATAATTAATGTCATTGGTATTAATTTAGGAATGCATGATAAAATCATTCGCAAATTAGTGTAATTAATGTTATTTTTGAATTTATTTTTCCATTTTTAGCTCTTTATATGTAGCCCAGGGTTATGTATAGCATTTTCCTTTTATTTCATACGTAACTTTAGATATTTTAATTACAAAATAACATTGAAACACTGTGTTGATATCAAATGGGACAAGCATTTATGATCAGTATTATGATCAGTATAACTCCTTAGCTACATATTAATACATATTATATTAATATTCCTATAATAGAATGGAAAAAAAAAAACTAACGAACGTCCCGGGGCATTGGATAAGATAATTAAAAGTAAAAATATTAATTTGAGATAATATTAATTACACCGATTAACAAGTAATTTTGACATGCATTTCCAAATTAATTACAATCTTGATATTCTTTTGCACATATAAATCATATATTTATGACAATTTCTTAACGACATATCATCTTCCTTTAAAACTTCCCATTTACAAAACCATTTAGAATATGTCAAAAGCATACTTCCTCCGTTCTTTATTTATATGTCTATTTTTTTTTTTTTATTATATGAGTAATAAATATTAACAATAGGCATATAAATAAGGAATAGATGGAGTATTTATTACACTAATAAAGTAATAATTCACATTTTTAACTTTTAGATACTCACTCCTACTTTTAATTTGGGGGGACGAATCTAACCATAAATATCCAATTTGTCTAGATTCATTGAATGTAACTAGGCGTCATTTGATTCCAAGTTCATTTTTTGTGTTGTTAGCATGTCTTGTTTTACACATGAATTTGGTACATGTACCCCAAATAACTAATTGTATGTTAAAATTGTTAAGATGAGAGAATTTAGAGAGTTTGTAAAAATCTGAAACAGTAACTCATCTATTATCATATAGGATTACATGAATATATTATTCTAGCTTTAGGTTTAAAATGTTTCACTCCATAGTCTCATACTCCTTCTTTCCCTAATTTTTTGCCCTATTGCAAAAAAATTAGGTCAAACTTCAAAATCTTTGACCATAAATTCTCATCAATCAATAAGAGATAATATAGTCATGTGGGATTTTATTGAATTCATCTCATTGTATATTTTATTAATATCTATTTTATATCATTTTCAAGCGTATAAAAATAAAGTTATATACATTGCAAGGCATGTAATGGAGACCGCGTAAATTCTAATGGGGCAAAAAAATAGAGACAAACGGAGTACTTTGTATACTCCATGTAATTAAGGATGTGTTTTTATTGAGGTTAACATAATATACCCTAAACAAATTTTTAGATGTGTTAATTGGTTTAGATGATATGGAATGGGTGTGCGATTAAAATGGGGGATTGAATTAAAATATGCTTATCTTTCGTGCTTCCTAATTCTGATAATGAGAAATTAAGTGAATCAAATACACCGTAAGGTTATGAATACATACATAAAAAGGATAAATTGTTAAGAATTACCCACCTAATAGGTCATTTTATCAACAACTATTCACTTAAAATTTTTATCAAAAAAACTACCTTTAATAAATTTAAAAAGTTTGAGTAGCACTATCCATTTTAGTTTTCCGACAATAAAATCCGGCAAGTGTGGGCGAATTTTATTTTTTCTCTCCAAAACTTAAGCCTAAAACTCGTATATAACAATCAACCTCATCTCCTTTACAACAACTCAACCTAAAGACACAAATTTTTCAAAATTTCACCAATGTTCAATTCATTTGTTTTGGCTTCTTAATTGTTTGATTCATCATTTCGTATTTAAGTTTTGGAAGGAAAAACAAAAGCGAGCCCCCATTCATCAGATTTTATTGCCGAAAAATCAAAATGGATAGTGCAAGTTAAACTTTTTAAATTTAGTGGGTAGCTTTCTTGATAAAATTTTTAAATGATTAGTTAACAAAATGACCTATTTAACGAGTAGTTCTTGATCGTATTTCCTAAAATTTATACAGAGCATGATGGCTTATTACGACGAATTGATGATCCACAAGCGATTACTTATGATGACGGCATATGCTGATCTAAGGGATTAAGCATATTAATATTCCAATTAAGATAATAATTGTAGGTTTGTGGCATCTTTTTGACTGTTTCTAGTTTTCTAGGTGGAGTGGTGGACGTCGCACCAATATAAATCATACTCCCGTACGAATAATTCCTTTTATCTATAATCACTCTTTTAAGAAACCAATTAGCAAATTTTCTAGAGGATAGTTCATGGATTTACCACAATTATGTGCTAAAAAATCAAAAAAAAATCCATGCTATTTTGAAATAAAATTACGAGGACAATTTTATTCCGTACAATTAATATTAGATAATAAATATCTAAGAGTAATAAAATCTATACTCTTGATATTTTTTCTTTCTCACACATAACTCTCCATCATATAATTATGGAAATTTTTCACCACATATATTCTTAAAAGCTTCCCATTTACAAAATAACCCTTTAGAATATGCCAAAAGCATATTCATTCACACGTTTAATTAGTGTGTGACTAATGTCACTAATGACTAACCCATACCCAAAATTGTAAAACCCCACCAAAATTATAAAATTAACAATTAGAAAAAACTAAAAAAAATTTACAAAATTAAAAAAAAAACACAAGAAACTCATGAAGATTGAGCACCCATTTGTTGAACCATAGCAGAAGAACTCAATTGAGAGCAACTAGATTGCAATTTGAGCAAAGAAGAACTAAACCCAAGCATTGAACTTCCCAAATCAAATTCCAACAAATTATCTTCTAATTGATGACCACCCAAAATCATTGAACTCCCATTTAAATCACTCCCACCATCCAAAAACCCTAAACAAATAATCTCATCACTAATCTTCACCATTGAATTATGCCCATAAATTCTCCATTTCACCATCTCACTCTGTAAAATCAGATCAATTACTGGACTTACTCTGAACCCTTCAACACCAAAGCAAACCTCAAATCCTCCTTCAGGTGGGACTCTTAGTAGATTCGGGTTCAACGCCTCGGCTTCGGTTATGAAAGCTTGAACTAGTTCTTGGTAGATTCTTGTTTCCATCTTCGAGTACGGGTCGACGGTACTAATTTTGATGGTCGATATGGTGTCGTCGTCGAATGGGAGTTTCTTGTTCTGAACTTTGATTGATTTGAGATTGATATTGTAAGACGAATCGCCTTCGTTGTCGATTAATGGAGTATAACTCATTGACTTAAACACCTCACCTTCATCATTCCCAGTTAAGATCATCCCATTGTTCTCAGACAAACAAAGGGAGAATTTCTTCGGGTATTCCATGATGTGAGAGATCTGAGAAACTGGGCCAATCCGGGTTTTTCCAAGCCCGAAAACACCCTTTGACCCGGTAGGCAACCCGGATAAGATTTTCGAGGGTGCACATGACAACAGGAACGAATCAACGACCAAAACTTTGTCATTGAATGAAATGACGCTATCGACGAGCTCACCCGTTGCGGAACCACTCGTAGCCGGGTTCCGCAGCGGGAGAGAGCACGCTTGATTAGCTGATGGTGAAGTTGGGCAAGGGTTCGATGCAGCGGAGGTGCACTGAATGGATCGGCAATTGACGGCGGTTGGTTGGGGAGAAGATGAGCAGTCAACCCATAAAAGAGGGGAGTTCAGATCTACTACGAGTTCAGCGGGTTCGAGATGTGACCCGTGGTGAATTCGGGTCAAATAGAGGTTGGTTGATTTGTGTTTGTTGAGAGGAAGGATGAGAGTTGAGGAGAGAGAAAGTGGGAGAATTAGAGAGAGGAGTAAGAGAGAGAACGTGAAGGAAGCCATTGAAAGTTTGAGGAGGAGAGAGAAAGTTGTTGAAGGAGAAGAAGAAAAGAAGTGTGCCTTGCGTTGGAGAGGCGCCGCGGAAAAGGAAGGTTATGGTAGGAAAGAGGAGAGATGTGGACCGTTGGATGAGGGAGGTGAAAAGGGTTAGGTGGACGGTGGATATGAGGATAAGTGTTGCGGTGTTTTTTTTTTTTCTTTTGTTATAAAATGAAAAAGTTTTATCCCACCAGAACCTCTCAGGCTCTCACAAGTTATTTTGACCTAAGTTAACAAATACTCCCTTCATCCCTTTATTTTTGCCCCATTGCCATGTTTTGGATTAAATTTTGAAAATTTTGACCATAAATTACCGTTAATCTATAAACGATAATATAGTCATAAGTGGTCTTGTTAGATTCATCTCATTATATATTTTATTAATATCACGTTTTTATAATTTTGACGTGTATGGACATAAAAATATAGACGTTTTAAGACGCGTCTTGAATACCGTGTATAGTCAAATGGGGTGATAAAATAGGGACAGAGGGAGTATGGTTTTTTAAAAGTGAGGAAGAGAGTTAAAGAATCCGTATCAAAAAAGCTTACAGTATCTCTAATGGGGTTTAATAGGGTAAGATAGAGAGTTGAAATGAAGTCAAAGCATTGTTTGACGATAATATTTTAGATAGCGGTTAAAGTTTAGATTAAGTGAAAAGAAAAATTTAGGATAAGTGTTGCGGTGTTGCTGAGTAGGAAACTGAAAAAAGGAGAATACGCGAGTACACGACGATGTTTTGAATGCGGTTGGTGTAGAAATACAGTGTACTGTACATAGAATTGTGTGTACAACGTGGTGATGATTTGACTTATTCAATGATGTGTTAATTTGGTGGGTAGAGTGGATTGGTTGAGATAATTGGGCAGCTTATCGGATATGTGAGTGTGACACATATGTCTATGTAGTCAGAGATTTATTAGAGTGCTTATCCTTTGAGAAAAGAAAAAGGAGAAAAGAAAGGATATTTGAGAGTACTTATCCATTTCATTCAATACTTTTTGGTTAATTATATTATTCATAAATATTTTGATAAATATTGGACAAAGATTGATAACTAGGAGTCTAGGAGGTACAACTTAAAATCTTATATACGTAAATTAGCCCTAAGTCTTGACATCATCTTTTTAAATTTTTTGGACTTAAAATAAGACTTTTTTTTTTTTTAAGAAAAATGTTATAAATATCCCTTAGGGCTACATATAAGAATCTAAAAATGGAAAAAACAAGTGAAAATATAATATTAATTACACTAATTTGCGCTTGATTTTGTCATGCATTTCTAAATTAATACCAAATTAGGAAAGATCTTAAATGTTTATCCATAACGCTAAGTGTTACATATAGAATTATCCTTTATTTTAATAAATGTTGGGACTTGAGGTCTAACTATGAACATTTTATATCCTTAATATCTATAATACTCCCTTCGTTTCATAAGATGAAAAAATCTTCTAATTGAATTTAACTTATATTTTCTCCGTTTTGTAATTGACTTTTTTCAGTTATCACGCTTGCCAATGCAGAACTTTACCATCAATAACTTTAATTTTCCATAAGTGAAAATTATAAAAGTTATTAATTCGCGGCTTAGTTCTAAGTGGTTAGGTTCCAATCCCTTCCCAATTGTTGTTGCGGGGGATCGAACACGCGGTCCTCCTTACCAAGTGCAGCCCTAATCACCATTGCACCAATAGCCAATTGGTAAAGTTACTGATATTATGATAGTACTAATTGAAACGATTCTAACAATATCTCATATAAATATGTTTTTTTACTTACATATAATTCACAAAAGACGGTCAAAGGAGAGATGGTGAATAATATAAAAGTCAAAGCGAGTCAAGTAAAAAAAAAAGGCGAAAGTATAAAATACAACATAGTCATTTTGAGTTTTGTTTGATTCGTCATAATGATTAGTTTATTATAATTAAACTGTTATATCTATATCTATTATAAAATAGAAGGCACTCACAATATACTTTGACATGTGTCGCTCTTGAAAGGAATGATGTCCTTCGAACAAGTGTATTATTCCGATAGAGGGATCAGAATTAATAAGAAAAGCTAATTTTTTAGTGAAATCAAGTGACAGGAATGCCTACCTGGAGGCCGCTTCCAATCAATAAGATTAATACATAATTAATCTTACAGCTTGCTCTTGACTGAAACCTACGGGTCACACCTAATCGTGTAATTGAACAAAGACGACGAATTAATCCGAAGGATTAAATAAGTCGATAAGAATTTTACGAACTCAGACGTCGAATTTCAAACTTAGAGCGTCGAAGCCAAGCGTCGAACGTCAAGTCGATTCAAGGAATCAACGAGACGAGAAATTAGTCAAACAACAGGTCAATGTGTATAGCCATAGCCTCGCATTGGCCTAGCCATGCGAGGGCTAGGCTACCAAGGGCTGCTAGCCTCAGCGCTAGCTAGACCGCAAACCCAGCAACCCCATTCGGGTGCTGGCTCGTGCTTGCTTGCCGAGCTTGCGTTCTAGCAGTGCTAGCAAGGCCAGCCGCATGCTAGCGCGCTTGGCCTCGCTAGCTACTGCTAGCGCTAGCCATCCCACAGCAGGCAGTCACGCACAGCAGCCTGCATAGCCATGCGAGGCCTGCGTGTGTGGGCAGCCAGCCATGGGCGCGGCAGGCCCAGCCAAGGGACCAGGCCGCCAGCGAGGCAGCCTTGGTGCCCAAGGCAGGTTGCGCCAGCTAGCGTGCCATGGTTGGCCCTGGTTTGTGAGGTGGGCTTTGCTTGGGGAGCAAGGGGAGTTGTGGTCCTTACCTACCTTCTCCTTCTCCAATTTGCCACTTGTTGTTTGCTAATTGATTTGTGTATTTAATTTAATTTAGAATAAATTAATTACTTATTTTCTCATTTCATCAACTCTCCCACATAGAAAGATGATTGAAGCTTTGGGAGTGCTTTGCCTATAAATACCTACCTTGGGAGTTGGGAAATTTACACTTTGAGTTGAACTCAATAAGGCATCTCCCAAAAGAGTGAGAAAACCTTTAAGTTCGTAAAACTCGAGTTTTTGGTTTAGCCTCATCTAAGCTACGAGGTAGGAACCTTGTTCGGGCACGTGGGTGAGCGAAGTAGGAGGGTTCGCTCATGCGGGTCTTGAACTTTCCTTGGTTCGTGCTCGGGGTTCGTGAGAAGCACGCTTCAAGGGTAAGGAAGTCTTTTCCTTACTTTCTCTCTCTTCCTCTTTATGTGTTTATTGCTTTAATAATTGCATGTTAGTTTGTTTAGTTGTATTAATTATGCATGCGATCCGAGTGGGTTTTGGTTCCGCATGGTGCTCACGCATCGTAAAACCCAACAGCGGTATAAGAGCCTTTTTCATTTAATTTTTACAACTAAAAATTCATTAAGGTGATTTAAAATGGATTTAAATTTCTGGATTAGCAACATAATTAGATTAGCACCTCGTTTTTAGTGGATTAAAATCGTATTGTTACTAATTTTTTATTACGAACCCAGATTTCGACCCAAAAATAGGGTTTTTTTTCGGTGGAATCGATGTTCTAAATCATTCTTTACCCACATAGTTTTAAAAATGGCATTCAGAAGCCAAAATCTGCCCAGAAAGGTGTTTTTCAAAGGGTTTTCCATTTGGGAACGAAAAATTTTAAAACTTTAAACCTTGATTAATTATGACATGCAATTGTTGGATTATGTGTTTGATTATAGCAAAAATCTTTTGCAATTTCATTCCTTATTAAGCATGTTAATGATGTGAATTGGTTGCTTAATTTGGATAGCTCTAAAATTTACATAAACTTGATTATTGTTCATTCTAGCAATTAGATTGCTTGTAATGCATGAGTATATGTTAAATATGATTTTTGAACCCTTAAAATAGTCAAAGATTGAATCTTTAATAATTTAATTGGTTAAATCTTGACTTGCTAAAATCCAAAGTAAACATATTTTGAGTTTTAATCATTTTGAAAGTAAATTAAAATCATGAATGTTCATACTTGCTTGAATATTATTCTTCATTTGAAGGTTGAAATATTCAAATATGCATGAGTAATTGTTGGATAAATTATTTTCATTGGATGATTGATTATTTATTCAACTAATTTTGTCAAACTCATTATTAATTTTAATCTTTGGTTAAATTAATCATGAGACAAGCTCTCAATTTTTATTGCATCAAGTTGACCTAAAATTACTTAAGAATAGTTCTTGGAGTAATTTTGGTTTGTGCACTGAAATTGGTTTAATTAAATTAGACTTGTTTTAATTCAAAATTGCTCAAAATGTTAGTTCTAAAATTTAATTTGGAATTAACTAAAAGTCACACAAAAAAAATTGGATTAAAATCTCGATGCATACCCCAAAATCGAGGCATGATACCTCGGTACTAGCCTCGGCCAACAAGGCTGCTCGCACAGCTACGTTAAGATGCTGACCGAGGGTTGGTGCGGTGTGTGCGAGCAAATGGTGGGGAGGGTGTAATGCGTGTGTTGTGCGGGATGCTAGGCAACACCCAACCCGCAAGCAAATGCTGTTGGGCTGCCTTGGTAGTAACGAGCAGTGTGGCGGGCATGGGCTGCTATGCGCCCATCATTTGACGCAAGCCCGGACTGCTAGGCAGCACATGGTGCCAGAAATAGCGCGCACAAAGGGCACTGCTAGCACCAGCAGCAGCACACAAGCATGCTAGGCATGCTGTGTGCCTGCGATGCTTGCGGCTGCCTTGGTGCGCTGCTAGGGCTATGCGGCCAGCCACGCACACATGCCTTGCTAGAGTGCCTAGCAGCCCCTAGCCTTTGGCTTGGGAGATAGGCACTTGGCTTGGTTTTGCGTTTTTTTTTAAAAAACGAGGCTAGGCCTCGATTTTTTACGTACTTGCAAAATTTTTGACAAAATTTGACTCGATCGGCTTAATTAATATTTAATTGGATTAATTTAATTAAGTTGGATGTGGAATTTAGTGGGAGCTTCTAATCAGTTTTGAGCTTGTTAAGCCTTAATTGTGCTTTTCGTTATTGTGTTAGTTCACATAATTGGATAAACACTTGACTAGTTTTAATTAGGCATGTTAATCGGATTAACCACCTAAGTTAGTAACTAGTACGCACTTGTTTGATACAAGGTCTTGTATTGTTGCTCGTATTATTTATAAAAATGCATGGGCCATTCGCTTTAGAAGTGAATGGGTGAATGGAATATTATAAATGTTCTTATGCAGGTTTTTACAAAAGTCAACTAGTATAGCCCGACTAGGAAAGTAAATACGGACTGCGTTCCATTATATATTTTTGTAAATCTATATACGGACTATGTGACGTTAAGTATTTTTGTACTTAGATTATTTAGATTACTCCTAGTTACTAGTAGTTGCATGCTTGATGGTGAAGTCTAAAGACGACATTTCTAAGAAGACGGAGCCAAAAGATGCGATGGTGCCCTTGAAGATTGGATGCTTCGAGTTTCAAGGGGTTATGCTAGTTTGCCATGCGTCTTTAATTATCTTTTATATATTTGCTTATATATAGTTGCGATATTAGATGCATGTTTTAGGATTTCGAATGTTGAATGGTTAAATTAGTTCACTTAATTCAACCAACATAGAAACCCTAAATCCCTACAAAATTGAGTTAAAATTTGCCATTCCAAAATGACACTTACTGAAACTTTGAGAGTAGGTAATGGGCTATGCCAAAGCAAGGCATTAACACTTTCCTAGGGAAGTAAGGTATACTAGGTATACGCGTTAGTTTTGGTTAAACTCAACGATATCGCTAAGGAGTCCTTAGATGTCGTGGCGAAAGAGATAATCGTCAAGAAAGCATTAGATGCGACGATTTATCAAACCAAGAATAGCTTAGAGTTATTAGCAATTAGATTGCTTACCTTAAAATGATAAGTTTTAAGACAAGCCAAAGCATGCTTAGCCACTTATGGATTTTTGGGATCTTGGAATCGTTTAATTCTCGCCCAAAAAGGGATAAATTTTAAATGTGTGGATGAAACGCTAAATAAGATTGAAAATTTGCATGTATGCTTTAACTTTTAAATTTATTGGTTTTATGAATGGATTTTTATTGCAAATTCTTTTCAATTGTAGTATAATGTCTGCAATTGACAACAACAACATGTGCCCGGAACTCCCTGACAAGTTGACATTCAACTTGAACTTGACGAACTTCAAGGAATGGGAGGAAGAGCTCCAAAAGACTCTAAGGAATAGTTCCTTGGAGTATATCTTGGACACTCCAACCCAAGCTTTTACTCCAAAGGCATAATGAGCGATGAGGTTCATGAGACTTGGTCTTCCGATTGTAACAGGGTTACAAGGTTGATGTCTAATTTCATCTCGGAAGATTATAAGGAGAAATTCGCTTCATATCTTCCGGACATGCTCCTCAAAACACTTGAGGACGTTGTCAACGTGAGAGTTACCAAAAGTGTCCATGGCAACTATGATGGACTTGAGTTTGCCTTGACTAGGTCACTTTCAAACAAGAGAATTAAGACACCCGAGGAAAGTTGCCTTGCCAAAGAAAGGTACCGAGTTTGGTCTAGGGTCTACAATACCAAACTGAGACTCGGTATGCTCCTCCAACCCCATGTGCTTAATATGACTAGGCTCTTCAAGCACATGAAGCTTCTCGGAATCCGAATAGAGGATGAGATGGCGGGACATATCTTGCTTAGCTCACTCCACTCGGGCTACGATGCACTTAGGATGCATATGGTAGCCGGGAAAGAGTCACACTCATTGAATGAGGTGGTGCAAGTGCTACGCAAGGCCAAATCCTATGGAGCTACCAAGATGTCAATTGAGAGTGAAGAATAAGGAGTTCAAGAACAAAGCGAAGATGTGATGCTTTTATTGTGGTGGGTAAAGCCACTACAAAAGGGAATGAAAGATCTTTCGAGAAGATGAGGAAAAGGGAAATGCTCCATTTACCTCAAGTATCTTCATTGTAACCTAACACTTGGGTATAAGCAAATCACAGGTATTGGATACCATGTATGACTCACTTTATGTTCCTATTTCAGGGATCAATTGAGAGGCTTCACAAGTGGATGTGCGACTACAACCGGACGATGAAGATGGTCTTTTCTCTATGTTTGTAGGCACAATGTTTGTCTTTTGAGATGTAATAGAACTTATTTTGTTTTATTATGTTTTACTTATTTGAACATATTTTCATCTTTGGCGTTGGACGCCGGGTAGTTTTTGTTCACAAGACAATAACAATGGTTGTTTTGCATGTATTGATTATATGTTCTATGGTATTACAAATTTACAAATGTGCTTTCATTAGATAAACAAGATTATAATGTTAACCATACCGCCAAAAGGGTTAAGACCGATGGGTCAAATCCAACCTACTTGTGGCATTGTCGTCTAGGCCATATAAACATCAAACACATCAAGAAACTTCTTCACGAAGGGATTCTTCATTCATTCGACTTAGAGTCATTTGAAAACTGCGAAGGATGTTTACTTGGTAAAATGATAAAACAACCCTTCTCCAAGTTAGGAGAAAGGGCTAGTGAATTATTGGGGTTCATACATATGGATGTATGTGGACCAATAAGCACAACAGCAAGGAATGGTCATCGCTATTTCAAATGACTTAGAGTCATTTGAAAACTGTGAAGGATGTCTACTTGGTAAAATGATAAAACAACCCTTCTCTAAGTTAGGAGAAAGGGCTAGTGAATTATTGGGGTTCATACATACGGATGTATGTAGACCAATAAGCACAATAGCAAGGAATGGTTATCGCTATTTTATCACATTCACGGACAAATATAGTAGATATAGCTATGTCTACCTAATGTTGCACAAATCTGGATCCTTCGAAAAGTTCAAGGAATTTTAGAGTGAAGTGGAAAATCATCAGATTGACAAGAAAATCAAAGCCCTTCGATCGGATTGAGGCGGCGAGTATTTGAGCTACGAATTCAACGACCATTTGAAAGAACATGGTATTCTCTCAGAATTGACACATCCCGAAACTCCACAATGGAATAGAGTGTCCGAGAGGAGAAATCAAACTCTGTTAGACATGGTTCGGTCCATGATGGGTCTTACCGATCTTCCTACTTCTTTTTGGGGACATGCACTTCAAACTGCGGCACTAACACTGAACAACGTTATGTCAAAAGCTGTCGAAAAGACTCCATATGAATTATAGACGAAGAAACCTTCGCGGTTGTCTTTTCTTAAGATTTAGGGTTGCGAAGCATATGTCAAGAAACTTATGTCTAACAAGCTTGCACCAAAATCTGACAAATGTTTCTTTGTGGGGTATCCAAAAGAAACGAAGGGGTATTACTTCTACAACCAATCTAAAAACAAAGTATTAGTTGCTCGAGATTGTGTCTTTTTAGAAAAGGAGCACCTTTCCAAAATGACAATTTGGGAGGAAAATCGAACTTGATGAAGTTCGAGAGGATGAGAAACAAAACGAATCTTACAAAACTGATAATCAAAGAGCTTTGGAAGCAGTTGTTGATAATAGTCAGAGTCAAACCGAAAATGTTAATGCTCAACCTATTACCATGCGTAGGTTGCAAAGGCCAAGATCTCAACCAGACAAATACCTTGGTGTTGTCTTAACCGAGAATCAAGATATCATAGTTATTGATGATGATGAGCTAACGACATACAAACAAGCTATGACGAGCCTCGACTCTGCTAAACGGCTAGAAGCCATGAAATCCAAGATGAACTCCATGTTTGAGAATCAAGTCCGAGATTTGGTTGATTTACGCGAAGGTTACACACCTATCTGAAAGGAATGGTGTCATTCGAACAAATGTATTATTCCGATAGAGGGTTCGAAATTAATTAGGAAAGCTAATTATTAAGTGAGGTTAAGTGATTGGAATGCCTAGCTGGAGGCCGCTTTCGATCAGTAATAATAATGTATAATTAATATTACAGCTTGCTCTTCACTGAACCCTTTGGGTCACACCCAATCGTGTAACCGAACCAAAGTGATAAATTAATCCGTAAGATTAAATGAGTCAATAGAGATTTTATGAACTAAGACGTCGGATTCTGAGCTTAGAGCGTCGAAAGTCAAGTCGAATTTAGGAATCGACGAGACGAAAAAATTAGCCAAACAACAAGTCAATGCGCGTGAAAATTCAAGCCTCGATATGGCCTAGCTAATCGAGGGCTAGGTGGGCTAGCATGGCTAGCTGAAGTCCTTGCCGCAAGGTACGGCTTGGCCGCAAGCTCAGCATGCATCGTACGCATGGCTAGGCGAGCTGGCCGAGCAAACCATGCGAGCAAGGCGTGCCGTCTAGGCCAAGCATGCATGCAGGCTTGCACTCCCAGCTGACTGCACGCTAGCAATAGCATGCATCAATACATAGCTGGGCTGGCAGGCCATGCCGGAAGCAAGCAGCAGCCTATGAGAGTGCGAGAGCTAGTAGCAAGGTCGCACCAGCAAGTGCAGCGCCCAGCGCTACCAGCCCGCATATGCTAGTGAGGCTTGCTAATGCGGGCTGGTGCGGGAAGGCCTAGCTGGGCATGCCCAACCGAGGGACCAGGCGCCAGCATGGCTGCCTTGGTGCCCAAGGCGGGCTGCTAGCTGGCAGCCTCCTAGTGCACCGGTTTTGTGAAGGGCGGTTTTCTTGGGGAGCAAGGGAAAGGTGGTCCTCCCCTCGTGGTCCTCACCTAACCCCTTACTCTCCTTGTGCCACTTGTCGTTTGATGATTGCCTTGCCATTTTAATTTAATCTAGAATTAAGTTAATTCTTTCTTTTGGCATTTTACCAACTATCCCACATTGAAAGATGATGGGAATTCTTGGGAACAATTCCCTATAAATACCAATCATTGGGTATTGGGAAATTCACTTGAGTTGGTGAACTCTAAGGGATCTCCAAAAGTGAGAAAAACCTTAGTTCGTAAACTCTAAGTTATTTTTGGTCTAGCCCCGTCTAAGCTACGGGGTAGGGACCCTTTCAAGTTCGAGCTCATTGATTGAGCAAAGCACGCGTCTAGGGTGAGTTTCTTTCTCTCTCTTCTATTTATGTGTTCTTATTTTGTTTATGTTGTAATTATTATGCATGTGATCCACTTTCCGGGTTCCAAATGGATTTTCAAATTGAAAACCGACAAAGATTAAAAGGTATATGTGTACAAAGCTAGATTGGTGGCAAAAGGTTACAGGAAAATTCATGGCGTTGATTATGATGAAACCTTTTCACCAATCGCAATGCTTAAGTCAGTTTGGATTATCCTAACAGTTGCTGCATATCACAATTATGAAATATTGCAAATGGACGTCAAAACCGCCTTCCTCAATGGGATTTTGGAAGAAACTGTGTACGTGAAACAGCCCAAAGGTTTTGTAGATCCAAATAATGATAGGAAGGTATGCAAGGTTAAGAAATCCATTTATGGATTAAAGTAGGCTAGCAGGAATTTGAATATGCGATTCGATGAAGCCATCAATAAGTTTGGCTTTGTCAAGAATCTAGATGAGTCTTGTGTTTACAAGAAGGTCAGTGGGAGTAACATTGCATTCCTTGTCTTATATGTCGATGACATATTGCTCATTGGGAACAACATTCCGATGCTGGAGTCAGTAAAGACTTGGCTTGGAAAGTGTTTTTCGATGAAGGACTTCGGTGAGGCACAATATATTTTGGGCATCAAGATCTATAGGGATAGATCTAAGAGGATGATTGGATTGAGCCAAAGTACTTATATTGATAAGGTACTAGAACGATTCAATATGGTGGAAGCCAAGAGAGACCACCTACCCATGTCTCATGGCATAACTTTCAGCAAGAAATAGTGTCCAAAGACACCTGATGAGCGAGAGAGAATGAATCAAATTCCATATGCTTCGCTTATTGGAACGATCATGTACGCCATGATACGTACAAGGTCGGATGTATTGTACACCTTGAGTTCTATAAGCCGATACCAATCAGACCCAAGAGAGGCGCATTGGACTGCGACCAAGAATATCCTGAAGTACCTGAAAAGGAACAATGATGAATTTCTTGTCTATGGTGGAAGTAAGGACTTGGTTGTTGAAGGTTATACTGATGCAAGCTTCCAGATTGACAGAGACGACTTCAAGTCGCAATCAGGATACGTGTTCTGTTTGAATGGAGGAGTGTTCAGTTGGAATTAAAGAGTGCTAAGCAAAGCATGATTGCAGATTCTACAATTGAAGTCGAATACTTGGGAGCTTCAGAAGCAGCTACGAAGGCATTTTGAATTCGTAAGTTCGTTGACGAATTTGGTGTTGTGCCCTTCATCAACGGACCAATAGACCTATATTGTGACAACAATGGGGCTATTGCTCAGGCCAGGGAGCCAAGGGAACATCAGAAGGCCAAACATATCATGAGGCGATTTCACATGATAAGGGAATGGAAAACCAAAGGTGAAATCAGGATTTGCAAGATTGGAACGGACGATAATGTAGCTGATCCACTCACTAAACCTTTGCCACAAGTGAAACACAACAAGCACATTGAGGCAATGGGAATTAGGCATGTCGGAGATTGGCTCTAATTTCCCTATTCATGTGTTTTAATTGAGTTTTGGAGATCTTAAAACACTAAGTTAACCATTCATTTATGGAGTAATTTTAATTTTCTGCAAATTATTATTCCATTTCTATTTAATTGTGGTTTAGAAACAAATAATGAGTCCATTCGATTTGAAAATATTCAAAATAGGGTATCAAGACAATGTCTTGGATAAAAAACCACCTATTAAGTGAACATTGAATATCATATCAAAATTGTCCCTAATCAAGGTCATTTATTGATAGTTGGACGACTAATGACCATGCAAGATTAGTGTGTAGTATGATTTATAGCACTGTTTCTTGTGCTACAAGAACAAAATGTCATAAATCATTTGCACAGGTATTAGTTTGGAACTATACCGGATCGACCTATGAGAATACTTTAAGAGATTTAACAATCGTCATAAGTATATTGCTCATTATGCCTATCTAAACTTCTTTCCTCGACCATGAGTATTGTAAGTTCTCTTGTTTGAGTATTAGTCCGTTTTGATGTTGTCAAACGTCTGCCGTACATGGGGATTATAAAGGAAACACTCAGGCGGCTAGGGCCTCTTAGTAAGGGAAGCTTAACAATGCAAGACTGGGAATGTCCTCCTATTAACAGTAGGAAATATGTCTTTGTTTTTTACAAGGCCTCTCGAAGAGTGAGACTGAAAATGCATGGTCGTACTCAGATGGATTTTAGAAATCATCTGCTCTTGACAGTGGAACTTGGAAATCAAGAAACACTTCTAGAAGTAATAAGGATGACAATGAATCTTACCTTATAGTTCATGAAGAGGCATTAAGTGACATAGGAAAAAGGCAGGACAAGTGGGAGATTAAAAGGAATGATGTCCTTCGAACAAGTGTATTATTCCGATAGAGGGTTCGAAATTAATTAGGAAAGCTAATTATTTAGCGAAGTCAAGTGATTGGAATGCCTAGCTGGAGGTCACTTCTGATCAGTAAGATTAATGTATAATTAATCTTACAGCTTACTCTTGACTAAACCCTATAGGTCACACCCAATCGTGTAGCCGAACAAAGGCGATGAATTAATCCGAAGGATTAAATAAGTCGATAAGAATATTACGAAATTAAACGTCGAATTCTGAGCTTAGAGCATCGAAACCAAGCGCCGAACGTCAAGTCGATTCAAGGAATCAACGAGACGAGAAATTAGACAAACAAAAAGTTAATGTGCATAGCCGTAACCTAACATTGGCCTAGCCATGCGAGAGTTAGGCTATCAAGGGCTGCTAGCCTCAGCGCTAGCTAGGCCGCAAGCCTAGCAGCCCCATGCGGGTGCTGGTTGGTGCTTAATGGCTGAGCTTACGTGCTAGCAAGGCCAGCCGCATGCTAGCGCGCTGGGCCTCGCTAGCTGCTGCTAGCGCTATCCATCCCGCAGCAGGCAGCCACACACAGTAGCACACATAGCCATGTAAGGCCTACGTGTGTGGGCGACCGGCCATGGGCCGCTGGCAGGCCCAGCCAAGGCTTTAGGCCGCCAGTGGGGCAGCCTTGGTTCCCAAGGCAAGCCGCGCCAGCTGGTGCACCATGGTTGGCCGCCTCGATTTGTGAGGTGGGCTTTGCTTGGGGAGCAAGGGGAGTTGTGGTCCTCCCCTTGTGGTCCTCATCTACCCTCTTCTTCTCCATTTGCAACTTGTTGTTTGCTAATTGATTTGTGTATTTAATTTAATTTAGAATTAAATTAATTACTTATTTTCTCATCTCATCAACTCTCTCACATGGATAGATGATTGAAGTTTTGGGAGTGCTTTGCCTATAAATACTAACCTTGGAGCTGAGAAATTTACACTTTGAGTTGAACTCAATAAGGCATCTCCCAAAAGCGTGAGAAAACCTTTAAGTTCATAAAACTCGAGTTTTTGGTTTAGCCTCGTCTAAGTTACTAGGTAGGAACCTTGTTCGGGCGCGTGGGTGTGCGAAGAAGGAGGATTCGCGCGTGTGGGTCTTGAGCTTTCCGTGGTTCGTGAGAAGCACGCTTCAAGGGTAAGGAAGTCTTTTCCTTACTTTCTCTCTCTCCCTCTTTATGTGTTCATTGCTTTAATAATTGCATGTTAGTTTGTTTAGTTGTATTAATTATGCATGCGGTTCGGCGCGGATTTTGGTTTCGCACGGTGCTCACGCATTATAAAACCCAACAACTCTACGGTTAAATATTTTCCCGCTTTATTTTCCACCCTAAATATATCAAATAGATCAAAGATTATATGTGACAAAATAATATAAATATATTTATACTCATTATTTACCAATTACCATAATATAACTACTTCCATATATGATAATGCATATGAAATCAATCACAGATATTATATTTGATTATACTTCCTTATAATATCATACATCAAATTATTTTTATAATCTTGAATATAATATTTGATCTTGAAATTCTTGACATCTTTTATTTCAATAAAGTTACAATTCTTTTTGACAATATATTTGTTTAGTTTTATTAAAATATGTGTATGTCTAAAATTTTTTAAAACATGCAATTGCATGGGTATTATAATAGTCTATAACTATACAAAAACCCAAGCGTTTAAAACCAAAAATAAAAGTTATCGCCTTAACATTAAAATTTTTATGGATCATGATAAATTAAATATCATACATCAAAAAATCTAAATTGGCTTTTGATATCTCTAAAATGAAAAATTTTCCACTCTTTCTTTTACTCACTCCTAATAAAAATAAGGAAGTATATACTACATAGTATTTGTATATCTTTATTGATAGGAAATGAGCGAAGATAATTATTTATTTATTTATTTTTTGTAATTTTTTTGCAAATGAGGATTACTATCCAAAAGAAAGATCAGATGAAGCAAAACTAAAACAAAATACAATCAACAAGACATTAAGAAGGCAAAAGTCGTATATACTACATAGTACTTGTATATTTTTATTGATACGAAATTAGCAAAGCTAATTTCTTTTCTTTTTTTTTTTTTTTTTTTTTTTTTAATTTTTTTGCAAATGAGGATTACAATCCAAAAGAAAGAACAAATTAAGCAAAACTAAAACAAAATACAATCAACAAGACATTAAGAAGGCAAAAGTCGTGGGAAGATAAATTCATAATAAATGAAATATTATACTTCGTATATGTTTTGATTAGTTTATTAAATATAGGATGATTACTAGATTAAGTCTTAAGTCATGAAAATAGTAATTTAATAATATATGATTAGATTTAATAGCAATAATAAAGACAAGTTTGGAAAAAGAAATTGGCAGAATTTTTTCTTACAGGGGAATGATATGAGTTATCCAAAAATTCACCTTTAGTATAGGTTTATAGATAGATTTATCAATTACTTAACAATATTTTTTTGGACAAATGTTTATTTTTATTTTTTTTAAAAAAAGCAGGTGTACACTATTTTATTATGTAACAAAAAGAAAGAGGAAAGTTTTCCCTCCTCCAAAATTATAACATTATTTCTCTCTCTCCTCATTTTGTTTTTTTTCTCTCTTTCATAAATTTTCCTCTAAAAACCTTTGTGTACACGGTACACCCAATCTATCTATGTATCTATCTATAACTATACTAAAATAGAGGGCGCTTAATCCACAACTTGACACATGTCACTTTGTGGTTAAAAATCTTCCCGCTCAATTTTCCACCACTAAACATATCAACTAAATCTTATTTTGATATTGCAATTTACTATAAATATGTATATTCATTTAGGGACAAAATAAAGTATAATATAATAATATCAATTATTATACTAATAAGATCTATAAGTATAATATATTCATATAACGAAATTTGGTAATATAACAAAATATAGTACAATATAATATTATTAATGATTATACTAATAAAATCATTTATTATAATGTATCAATATAACCTTATTTATAGGAAACATTTTCTATTTTCTTATATAGATTCAATTATAAGATATCTTACGTATTTACTATATTGTTTTATTCTTTATATCTAGCCACAAACAATGCAATTTAAATATGTACTTTGTACTATATCTTTTTTTATAAATATATTAGAAAAAGTTGAATGCATCGTGCAGTGAAATCTAATTTATATGATTCATAAAATTTTCTTCGAAAGTCTTTTTCAAAAAATCATAAACAATTGAATGCACAATTACCACAATGATAACAATAAAAAATAAGAGCAAGTAAATACATTAAACATAGTTTTTTCTTTTTTAAAAAAAATAGTAATGACCATAATGATATTCTGACGTGGATTAAATCATGTTTGGATACTACCAATTAGACATAAACCTAGTTCAATAAAGTTTTGATCTATTCAACTCATACAAGAAGAAAATCAACGATTGAAAATCAAGTCGACTCACTCGACCTAACTCACAATTTTCATAGTCCTTAAGATTCTGGAAAGGATATATGATATAACATGCATATTATTGAACAATTTTTATAATCTATAAACTTTATATCATATTATTTAAATATATTAATCTTTGCTATAATTGGGTTGAAACAGTTTTTTTTACCACATAATATTATGAATCCTATTACAATATAATTCGTGGTATGTAGTATCCTTTAAAATAAATGTGTGCCAAATATTTATATTATTATGATATATTCTATTGTATTGTACGCTATTTTATAAAAGTATCATTAACTATGTCAAAATATAAAAATACCATTGACAATAGAAGTTTATTTTATTAAGGTATTATTATTTAATATAATTTTATTCAAATTATATTCTTATATAGTTTTAGTAAAGAATAATCTTCGTAGTTTACACAATAATATTAGAATATAATTAATTTTATATTCTTTACTAATATTATATTAGAATATTCTTTACGAATTTTCCGTCCCTAAATATATCTATAAAATCAAAGATCATATATGATGAGATAATGTAAGTACTTTACACTTTTTATAATTAACCAAATGTTTTAGAGGATGATATGAGGTAAATAGAATATACAAGTAATACTACTTTGATATGAGTCAATATAGTAAGTGAAATTAGTCATATTGAATAAACCTTTTTAGAGCTCTTTTTTTTTTAATTGAATCTGGTTCAAATTAAAGGAGTTAAAATCGTTCATAAGTTTCGGAGAACTATACTTATAGTTAACACAATTTTCAACAAGTTACAACGACTTATACATGAAATATACTTATTAAGATTATCAGTCTACTAAAAATATACTTAAGATTATTAGTCAACAAAAAATATACAATTATTATCTAAAATGAAATGGTGTAAATAAATACCAAATTCTCACCTTAGAAAATATTCAATCATCCTTTGGCATTTTTGTTTCAATATCAATTTTCTGATATAGAAATTGTTATAATTAATCTGATGTAATATTTCATAATTAAGAAAAAAAATCAAGATAAAACATTCAATAGCATATTTCTTTTTAAAATCTCAATTCAATACTAAGAAATTTCAAAGAGAAAATAGTTACGTAGAATTGGATCAGGATCTTAATCACACATGTAAATGGAAAACGAATTGAAATACAAGATTGCACACGGGTACGAGATCGGGTACATAAATAAAATGGGTATGCAATACAGTTGTTTAGAAAATAGAGGATACGGGTACGACTTATTAACTATGGTATAATATATTTTTTAAAAAAATATTTTATAAAATCTTCAATAGTATTTGATAAATTTTACTTTATGCTCGTATATTTTAAGAAGAAGAAAAAATCATTCAAAATTTCATCAATTCAATAATTTCTATCAATTTTTTTTATTAAAAAATATTTTAAAAATATAATAAAACTATATATATCAAAGTATTCGGTATCCATAGGAATACGGGTGTGTATTGCATATCCGATACGGGTACGATGATCATTAGAAGAACCCATGCATCATAGACTCTAACAAAGAAAGTAAGGTACAATTTTTGTCTTTAGACTTACTCCGTAGGACATAAGCTTACTAACATAACAATCAACAAGATCAGCTTATATTTGGACATATCTAGCAAATCCATGTCTTTTAAAAAGGCACTAATTTGGGTAACAATTTTATTTATTTTGTAAGGGAAAAAAAACTGATGCTAAAAAATAACTTAAGTACCTAAAGATATGTCCCTATAATGTTTAGGTTTTTAATGTAAATTGTACGGTCTCCATTAAGTGGATGAATTTATTTTTAACATGATGGTAACTTTGATCAATTAATGTAAAATATTTGACTATTATGCATTAAACTAATCTTAGTTGATTTTGTGAGATTTGATATTTGTACTTTTAAAACCGTGCAATTCCATGGGTGCTATACTAGTTTACAATAATAGTAGTGTACATCGAATAATTTAAGGATAACGTTTATCTTTATTTTGATAACTTTTAAACAGATTTGATATTGAAGTAAATAGACAATAGGATAGTAAGTTTATTTTATTGAGGAAATAGGATAGTAAGTTTTATAAGGGTAATATATATATATATATATATATATATATATATAAATATATATATATATATATAAATATATATATATATATATATATATATATATATATATATATATATATATATATATATATATATATATATATTTTTAACACTCACTCATATATTTTTTTTTTAATAATTTGAATAAAGTATCTGTATCTATAAAGCATATATAACTTTTATTTATATCGGGGTGACTTTCATTTATCTCGGGTAACTTTTGATCTATCATTTTAGGGAGACTTTTTCAACCAATATAAAATATTTATTGTACAATGTATTTAAAAAAAAAAGTCTGTTGTTATGTTATGGGACGTAGAGAGTACGTTTTATTGATTAAAACAAAAGTGTACATAAAGGGTAATATATGAGATATGTGAATGTGCATGACTCATTATGATCTAAAAAGATAAAACATGACCATTATATTATATTTTTTTTAGAGGGCATAAATTAAACATTTATCATGTAGCTATTTCTAAAAAATTTATTCAACATCTAATTAAAACACATGATACGGAGTTACTGTGATAATATAAATGATTAGATGTGTACACATTATTGTGATTAAAATTGTTATAAAATAATGAATAATCAATTAATGTACACTAATAGTTTAAAATATGTGAGATTTATTATTTGAACTATTAAAATCGTGCAATAGCACGGGTACTATACTAGTATTTTACCAATATTTGCACCAAAAAAAAAATATTTTACTAATATGCAATTTAAAATATTTATGGTCAAAGTAATCAATGGCAAAGTGTACAGTCAAAGTAAGAAGATCATTTTGAAATGGAGGGAGTACATACCTTTGCTATTAAAAAATAAATGTCTTATTTTGAATAAGTACATATAACAAGGCATAAGTTTGACCAACAATATAATTAATTGTCAAGAAATATAAATTATAAAATTTGAAATTTGAAAATTTACTTTAATTTGAAACAATTTTATAATGTACACACACTAAATAATACCAGTGTGAACCATGCTCGGTTTTATAAATTATTGATAACTAGGTTAGTCCCGTGCGATGCACGTTTTAATAATAAAAATTTACTTGTAAGCGTATATATAAATATTTTAAGCAAAACATAACAAATCGTGATCCCTCTCGTTAGATTAATTGAGCTAAAAATGAAGGACATGATGTTAAATATTCTAATTAACTTCATAGCTATAATAAAATTTTTAAAATGTTAGCGTTTGTTTTTTATTCATGATAAAAAAATTTGAAGAATTAATAAAGAGTGAAAAATCCAAACTCTACAATCACTAATAATATGTAGGAGATTTTTTTTTTAACCAAAAAAAACAAAATCTACTTAGAAGGAAAAAAAGATAGTGAAAAAGACCAACCGTCAATTATTTTAACTCAATAGGAATAAAAAATTGTGTGTTTAGTCAATTTAGTTATAAAATCTTTTAGAAAAATGTATAATTAATCAATCATTTTTAAATATTAGCTTTACCTTACAAAAGTAAAATAAAATTGATGTCAATAATAATTTTGGAGGGAAAATTTATTATAAGAAGTTGTCACGTAGATAGTTATGATTGTCAGTAGTAAATACTTTAATATTAGTTATAGATTGAGACATAGAAAATTGTAGAGAAATATAACTCAATAGTCAATTATATTAATAAATAAATAAATGTATTGAAATTTCCTAGAAAAATTAATGCTTCTACCAAAAAAAAAAAAAAGTTAGAGGGAAAATTTCCTCCAAATTTGTTTTTTTAATTTAGTATAGAGTAATAGATGACTATTTTTGTGTTATTTGCATCCTCCATTTTGTAAAATTAACCTAGTATAACTTTTGCACTATTCATATTTTTTCTCTTGGCCGTCTTTTGTAATTTATAGAACAATTTTCAATTACTACTACCCGAAAAAAAGAAGCTTTGTCAATTACTACCTTTAAAGATAGTTTTAATTAATGTCATGAAAAGTAATTAATTTGTACGATTACTACATTCAATCATTTTTCACGAATTAACCCAATAATGAAGTCACTTATAACCTTAGGGTAGTATGAGAAAACCATTGATAAGTCATTAAAATGACATAACACATTTTTCCAGCTTTTATTTGACTTCATAAATTATATTTTCTGGCTGATGATAAAGTGATTAATAGGATACAAAATGGGATTAAAATAGCATAAATTAAATTTAGTCAGATAACTGAGGATATAATAAGGCTAAATCACCGAAAATGGCTGGAGATAGTAATTGTACAAATTAATCATTTTTAAGTGTAGTAATAAGGAAAAATTTGTTAATTACTGCCTTAAAAAAGGGCACTTTGTCAATTACTATCCCTTAAAAATGAAGTTGCTAATTACTACCCTTAAAAGTGTTTAATTTGCACGATTACTACCTCTGTTCATTTTCCAGCGAATCAGCCCATATATGACGTCAATTAATACTTTAATTTTAATTTACATTTAGGGTAGTAGAGGAAAGTCATTGATAAGTGATTAAAATGAGATTAAAATGACATAAATTAAAATTTTCTGTTTATAAGTCCCATCATAATTTACATTTGTAGGATAATAAAGTGATTAACAGGCCATAAATATGAGATTAATATGTCTTAAATTACATTTAGGTTGATAAGTGACGTCATAATTTGGCTAATCCAGTCGAAAAATGATTGGAGGTAGCAATCTTACAACTTAATCATTTTTATAAGTGGTAAATAACAATATTTTTTACTTTCAAGGTAGTAATTAACAACTTATATTATTAGGGGTAGTAATCGACAAAGTGCCATTTTTAGGGTAGTAATTAACAAATTTTTCTAATAATAACAATATTTTTTTTACTTTTAAGGTTAGTAATCAAACAATTTTATTTTAAAGGTAGTAACAGACAAAGCGCTTTTTTGGGTGATAACTGGCACATTTTTCTAATTTATACGTAAGAAAAAACATAGTGTATGGGATATTGTGAAATCGTATCAATAAATACTATACCAAGTTTTTTTTTTAATAAATCTTACTCATTGAAATTTAAAGATATTATTGGTGGTTAAAGTTATCCGTTGGTAAGCGTGATACTGAAACATTTTAAGTAAAAAACAACGGACGAAGTACAAACAAAGTCCCTAACATGGGGAAAAAAAACCGTAATAAAAAAATATAAAACCTTCACCTGGCCTCTTTCTTCTCTCTTGTGTTTTCTCTTTCTAAAACTATAACATCCATTGTTGAATTTTGGAAGGGCTTTCATTGATTTTTACCGATAAAAAGCCTCAATTTTGTTTTTGTTTATTCTTAGGTTTATAATAACTCTTCCTCTTTTAGAACAAAAAAATCCTCTCTCAAAATACAGGGTTTTGTTTCTTCTCTAGGAGGATCTAATCTCCTTCAAAAGACATGGCTTTTCTTATCCTGTTTTATGGGAAGATACTCTTTTTTTCTTTGATGGATTGATGTGAAATTGTGTCATTGGCGAGAAAAATTGTGCGGGATTGCAAAATTTATCAATTTCAATCTCGAATGCAATCAGATGAAAATCATCCTCACAACTACAACAAATCGTTAGATTGTCTCTTCAAAAATTTTGTTTAATCCAACGGGAGATGTTCCACAATGCAAGATTTATTCGACGATTATAGTTTATATGAAAGAATATTTTATTTGATTCAATACATTATGTATTTGTTAAATTCGAGTATTCTTTTATTGATGTTGTATGACTTTTTATTAATGAATTGATTTCATTATTAAACAATATAGCTAGGTAAATAGTGCAAAAAAATTAAAATGAATATTTATGTAACACTCCTAAATATTCCTCTACAGAAATACTAGAATAATACGTATAAAATACCATGGAGATAGACTTGGGCGTATTACCACCACGAGAAAACATAAGGCTAACTCAAAGTAACTAACTTAGTAGCGGAAATCAAAACCAACTTTATATTTTTAATCACTTGACCAAAATTGTTGAGTATAAACTCATACTTCCTCTATTCTAGTAATATTGCAACAACTGGACTTTTACACTATTCATCACGCTTGTTTGACCACATATTATGATTTATACGTAAAAGTAAAATATATTCATTTGGGGTCTTGTTAGATTCGTCTCGTATTAAACTTTCACAATATCAACTTTTTATAATTTTTACTCTTATATAATTATTGTTATTTAGCATATAAAATGTGCTTTGGGATGCGTAATTTCATCTTGTTGCAATATTTGTGGAACAGAGGAAGTATGAAACTTCAAAAGAGACCCTAGATAGGTGATCAATCCCGAACTCCCGATGCAGCATGTAGACTCCACCTGAAATCACGACTGCTTACCACTATTGATAAACAGGGCGAACCAAAAACAAATAGGAATATGTGTTAGCAAAAACGCAAAGTACATATAAATGCAAGGCATGTCAAACTCTTTTATTAGGAAAACATGCTTCCAAAATAGTTACATCAATTTAAACATGCCAAAATACGACTTCCCCAAAATTCATCACTTTCCAAAATTAGACTTTCCATATTTATAATTTCCAAATATAGGCTTTCCAAACAAAGGAATATGTAAAGATAGAAACTTTCCAAAAACCAATTCCTCTCCTAAGTGTGCACACCCTAAGCAAGTCAAACTATACTCGAGGAAAGACTAGATCATATAAAGTTCATGGTCTTACTTAACCAGTCCCAGGTAGAGGGATAATAAATATCAAATACTCAGGCCCATAATAAGCTGCAAACTTTAAATTAATTTCTTTAATTCAATAACCTGCAAACTAAGTATTTTATAAACAAATTTTATTAAATCAATTAACAATTTAAGGATCAAACCTTAACTCGTAAAATTTATTTCAAACTTTTCACATACTTAAACATCTATTCAAACAATCATTATAATATTCACATTAAACATTCACCAAAATATGTATTAAAAACTTTTTAATTTATCAAGGGCCTAGCCACCTATACGTACCTCATCCTTCGAGAATTATTATCCCACCATTTACAATCACAACGATCTCCTAAACAAACATTATAATTATGTTTTAAATAAACTTTAAAGATCGAAACTTAATAAAGTTATAACTTTGAAAAACAAATATATATTTTAGAAAACTAACTATGGAAGAATTCAAGTAATAGGATTAAAAGGTTGAATTCGTATTGGAAAGGATAGGAAGAACTTGCAGAGGCAATAACTCCTAGAATATAACTCTGAATAGGGTGATTATTCTTGTGCTTAAACTTAAGGATTCTTCGAGAGGAACAACTTTTTGTGAAATAGTAAAATTGCTAAAAATGAGCAGAAGTGCCCGAAAACTGACTTTAAATGTATACGGGCTGATTAGACTACGAAAAAGTAAAGAAAAGGTTTAGGGCATGAAAATTAAGAGAGAAGAAGAGAATTGAGTTTTGGTGTGAAAAAATTAGAGGTTGGGGGTATTTATAGTGTTTAAGGAGTATGGAATTACGGTTTTATGATAAGTATAAGATAGAATTTAAAGTGTGAAAAATAATAAGATTATAATAATTTTTTTTTGAAAATACTATAGTTCATTATTTACTAATTTAAAGTGTGAAAAGATAGAGTTTATGGTGTGAAAACTAATGAATTTTAGTGTGAATAGAAATAGGATTTACATTGGTTTTAATTTAAGAAATTAATAAGGAAAATACAATAGTTTATCATTTAATAATTTAGATAAAATATTAACCAAAAATCTGGTTAAATACATCAAATATTAGGCATCCATAACATAATAATTATCATAATTTTTTTAATAATGATAAAATCGAAAATCATAATTAATTTCGGAAACTAAATAATTAATTACCTAAAAACCCAAAAATACCTTTATAAAATCTGAAAATTTAGGATTAAATTAATAAGATATCGTATAATAATTACCGTGACCAAGAACATTAAGCTTGATAAGTTTTATAAACCGAAAAGGATTAATTTGACTTGCAAGTAAAAAGATTGTAAAAAGCTTAAGATATTTCGATATAATGAATTAAAAATTGATTCCAAAAGATAAAATCACTTTGAAAATCAGAAAAATAATTATCATAATCAATAATTACATTTTGGAATTTTTAAGATAATAATTAATAACTAGATGAAGCCCGTGCGATGCACGACTTTTTTATATTTTTTGAAATAAATATTTTTTGTATTTATGTTGTAAAATTTGTTATTTTATTCGTTATACATCGTAAATCATTTAATATTTTAACTTTAAAATAAATTATGTGTCGTTGGGTTGACACAAAAAAAACATGAGAAGTTAAAATTCCTAGGAATTTAAATTTCCTTGTGTTGTTTGGTTGACAAATTCATGAGAGGTAGAAATTCCTAGGAATTTTCACTTCCCACAAAATGGGGGAAGTTAATTACCTAGGGGGACCTAGGTAAGTGGAACTTCCTATGAGAATTTCCACTTCCCATGCTTTACCAAACACAATTTAGTATTTCCTAGGAATTCCAATTACATGTGAATATAAACTTACAAGGAATTTGCAATTCCCACATTCAACCAAACGACATAAAATTTCTAATCTTATAATATATTATTCTATATTATAATTAATTTAAATTTTAAAATCTCATTAGCCAATTTTGATTATGTGGCATTTGAATTATTTAATTCTAAAAGAAATTACAAATCTCTTATTTAATTGGCTATAACTCAAATTAATAGTCCTACATGGTGCTTTAAGAAATTATTATCCTAGGTACTCTCTAAAAACTCGAGAAAAAACTCCCCTTTATATATATATATATTAGATTGATTTGATTAATCAAAAAATCAAAAATTAATTTAATATAAGCTTAAAATTAATTTACAAATTCATAATACACAAATTTAATTACAAAGTTTAGGTAAAAAAAATTTTGGAATATTATTTTGTGATAAATTATAAAATTAGACATTAATATAAAATTCAAATATAATTAAATAAGGCTAGCTATAAAATCCGAAAGAGATAAAAATAATTAAATCTACTCCAATACTTTGGCGCCTAAATTCAAATTCTTATTTTGTCTAGTATATTTAAATAATAGAAAATTATAAAATACCCTTTTTAAATTAAAATAATTAAGAAAAATAATTCTCAAATTTATGGGGTATTACAATTTATTTTGATCTTTCAAAAAAAAAAATTATTTATTTTGAAACAAAGGGATAATATATAGTAAAATTTATAAATATTTGAAATATTTAGTCCTAGTGTTTTATTTTTTTTATTTGAACAAAAAATAGGTAAAATTAGGATATATTGATGACTTTAACACCACAAAAGAGCTCAATTTCTTTCATCACCATAAAAAAAAATTATAAAATCATTTCAAAAATTTAAATTTGAATTTTGCCACCTCTTAACTGATTTTATCCAAGAGTATGTTAATAAGGCTCACTTTATAATTCTACATCTCATATATTGCTTACACATTACTTACTTCCCTCCATCAAGCACAATCCCACCCCCTCTTTTACGCACTCCTCGCAATAACCACCACACCAAGCACTAAAACACAACAAGCATAGGCCACCAACAACACCACCTTCAACATGTCTGATCCCTCTCTCAACGCACTCCTCGCCACAACCATAACACCACCCCATTGTTGTTGTCATCCCTCTTCCCTCATCGTCACCATAGGTGTCGATGAAAGCGCGCCTACTTAAGCATGTGTGAATATGCTTGGCAATCATAGGAAGCGGGATTTGACATATACGATTAGGGACAACGATTAGGGACAAATAAAGTAGGAAGTCGCCAACAAGTTTGTAAGAAACTTGTAAACTGTTCACGGATCATTTAAGGCAACCACGAATAAGGGAAAACGATAGGTAACAATGATTGACCCGTGAAGGTTACACCCCATTCATAATCCATGATATTACTAACTTCATACGGTTTGGAACGACGAAAGGAGGATCGGGGATGATGGTACGAAGTGAGTCATGGAGACACTGCGCTCGTATTGGCCTCTCCTCGATTCTTATTGTGAAAAGTATTTCCAGCGATCTCAAAGGCATACAAACAAAGATTCGATTCACTCCAAACTAGATTAGGCTAAATTGGTTGAATATTAATGCACACATAATTCTAAATATTAGTGATCACTTCGATTAAACAATAAGAGTAAAAAGGAACTTAAATCGTTCGTCCAAATTATCTTATTAAGAGTTATTTTCAATTACATATTCCTTTTAAACATGCAATATGATGACCAACAAAATAATAGAATAAACATTAATATTGGAAGCAATTTAACCATAATATTGTTAGTCAAATCATTCATCAAAAGCATAATAATGAACCCTAACATGATACTAGCAATATAAAAAAAGAAATAAGAGTAATTAAGTAATTAAATAGCTCACGTTCCGCGTTATTGGGTTTTGAAGTGTCCGACACCGCGCAAAAACAAAACCCGAAAATTGGATCGCATGCATAGTAATTATAACATGAACAAAAGCATGCAAATAAGCAAAACACAAACACATAAAGAGAAGAAAGAGAAATAAATTCACCCTAGATGCGTGCTTCGCTCACTCAACGAGCTCAAACTTGGAAAGCTTCAAGCTCCGCAAGTGCAAAACCTCCGACGGCTCACACCCTCGCTCACCGAACCGGAACCGGCCCCTACCCCGTAGCTTAGACGGGGCTAGACCAAAATAACTTAGAGTTTAGGCACTAAGGTTTTCTTGCTTTTGGAGATCCCTTAGAGTTCACCAACTCAAGTGAAATTCCCAATACCTAAAGATTGGTATTTATAGGGAAATGTTCCCAAGATTTCCCATCATCTTTCAATGTGGGATAGTTGGTAAAATGCCAAAAGAAAGAATTAATTTAATTATAAATTAAATCAAAATGGCAAAACAATCATCAAACAAGCAAGCATGACTCGCATTGACGCGCGGCCCAGCGAGCATGCCTTGCATGTTGTTGTGGGCTGCTGCGCTGGGCGTGGCATCTGCTAGTGAGGCCCCAACAAGCCTTGCTCGATTGCTGGCCTTGCTGGCGCGCCATGCTGCGTGCTTGGCCTGCTGGCCTTGCCTTGCCCGCATGGTTTGCTCGGCCAGCATTCCTAGCCATGCATGCTGGGCTTGCGGCCAAGCCTTGCCTTGCGGCAAAGGCTTTGGCTAGCCATGCTAGCTCACCTAGCCCTCGAAAAGCTAGGCCATTTTGACACTAGGATTTTTTCATGCGTTGACTTGTTGTTTGACTGATTTTTCCGTCTTGTTGATTCCTAAATACAACTCGACTTTCGACGCTCTAAGCTCGAAATCCGACGTCTTAGTTTGTAAAATCTCTACTGCCTCATTTAATCCTTCGGATTAATTCGTCACTTTGGTTTAGTTACATGATTGGGTGTGACCCGTAGGATTCCGTCAAGAGCAAGTTGTAATATCAATTATAAATTAATATTATTGATCGAAAGCGGCCTCTAGCTAGGCATTCCGATCACTTGACCTCGCTGAATAATTAGCTTTCCTAATTAATTCCAAACCCTCTATTGGAATAATGCACTTGTTTGAAGGACACCCTTCCTTTCAATCTTCCACTTGTCCTTTCGGACAAGTGTGTTGTTTGTGTATAGCCTGTTTCCAATGTCACTTAATGTCTCTTCAATAACTACAAGGTAAGATTATTTGTCATCTTTATTAAGTCTAGAAGTGTCTCTCGATTTCCGAGTTCGACTGTCAATAAGCAGATGATTTCTAAAATCCATCTAAGCACAACCATGCATTTTCACCTTCTCGCTCTTCGAGAGCCCTTGTAAACAACAAAGACATGTTCCCTACTGTCAATAGGGGGACATTCCTAGTATTGTATTCTCAGCTTCCCTTACAAAAAGGTCCTTGCCGTCCAAGTGTTGCCTTTATAATCCCCTCGTACGGCAGACATTTGACAACATCAAAACGGACTAATACTCAAATAAGAGAACTTACAATACTCATGGTTGAGGAAAGAGGTTCCGATAGCAATAATGAGTAATATACTTATGACGATTGTTAAATCTCTTAAAGTATTCTCATAGGTCTACCCGGTATAGTTCCAAACTAATACCTTTGCAAATGATTTATGACAATCTTGTCCTTATAGCACAAGAAACGGTACTATAAATAATACTACACACTAATGTCACGTGGTCATTAGTCGTCTAACTTTCAAATGATCTTGATTAGGGGTAATTTCAATATGATATTCAACGTTCATTTAATAGGTGTTTCTTTATCCAAGACATTGTCTTGATTCCATATTTTGAATATTCTCAAATCGAATGGACTCATTATTTAATTCTAAACCAAAATTAAATAGAAATGGAATAATAATTTACGAAAAATTAAGATTACTCCATAAATGAATGATTTAACTTAGTGTTTTACATTAAGATCTCCACAACTTTATTAAAACACACAAACGAGGAAATCAAAGCCAATCTCCAATATGCCTGATTCCCATTGCCTCAACGTGCTTGTTGTGTTTCACTTGAGGCAAAGGTTTAGTGAGTAGATTGGCTACATTGTCGTCCGTTCCAATCTTGCAAATTCTGATTTTACCCTCGGACTTCTATTCCCTTATCATGTGAAATCGCCTCATGACATGTTTGACTTTTTGATGCTCCCTTGGCTCCCTGGCCTGAGCAATAGCCCCATTATTATCACAATAGAGATCTATTGGTCCCTTTATTGAGGGTATAACACCAAGTTCACCAACAAACTTACGAATCCAAACTGCCTCCTTAGCTGCTTCTGAAGCTGTCAAGTATTCAGCTTCAGTTGTGGAATCTGCAATCGTGCTTTACTTAGCACTCTTGAACTGATCATAGCCTTTGTGCAACGAATGGAGAATAATGTTAATTCCCATCTCGTTCGAGTTCCCTTTCCAGGTTCTCAAATAATCTGATCATTTTAAGTACATGTGGGCTGACCGGCTCTCCTTTCTTGAGCTTGATCTCAAGGATCTGCCTATGGGTCTCAAACCGCTCAGTTCGGGCCTGTTCTTGAAACATGTTCTGAAGCTCAGAAATGATTTCAAAAGCCGTCTCCTTCTCAAAGAAAGTCTTTTGGAGATCTGGAGACATTGTGGCCAACATGATGCATTTGACATCCTGATTGACAGCGTGCCATCAGTTTAGGGCAGCCTATGTGACCTCCTCATTAGGAGCGTCGGGAATTTCCTCATCAAGGACGTATTCCTTTTCTCTTGCATGAAAACTATACGCAAGTTCCTTTGCTAATCAAGGAAGTCAGGCCCACTCAATTTCACCATATCGAGAATTGAGCGTAGAGAAAACTGGTTGTTTTTGGTGTTAATTGCAGACTTTTTTCTACAATTGAAAGAATTTGTAAAGAAAAACCATTCATAAAACCAATAAGTTTGAAATTTGAAGCATAAATGCAAACTTTCAATCTTATTAAGAGTTTTATCCACACATTAAAAATTGGTCCTTTTAGGCGAGAATAAAACGATTCCAAGACCCCAAAAATCAAAAAGTGATTAAGCATGCTTTGGCTTGTCTTAACACTTAATATTTTAAGGTAAGCAATCCAATTGCTAATAGCTCTAAGCTATTCTTAGTTCGATAAAACGTCACATCTAATGCTTTCTTGACGTTTATCTCCATTGCCACGACATCTAAGGACTCCTTACTGATATTATTGAGTTTAACCAAAACTAACGCATATACCAAGTATGCCTTACGTCCCTAGGAAAGTATTAATGCCTTGCTTTGGCATAGCCCATTACTATTCTCATTCGTTCGGCAAGAGTCATTTTGGAATGACAAATTTTAACTCAATTTTATAGGGACTTAGGGTTTCTATGTTGGTTGATTTAAGTGAACTAAATTAATCGATCAACATTCAAAATCCTAAATATGCATCTAATATCGCAATTATATATAAGAAAATTATATAAGGCATAAATAAAGATGCATTTGGAAACTAGCATGACCCCTTGAAACTTGAATTTTCAAATCTTTAAGGCCCTTTCATTGCATCTTCTTGGCTTCGTCTTCTTAGAAACGCCGTCTTTTAGACATCTCCACCAATTATGCAATTACTAGTACTAGTGAAACTAGGACTAATCTAAATAATTAAGGGATATTCTATTTGGTGGTCTCGTAGTTTCAAAAATTCCACATGGAAGACAAACTTTTTTTTTAGTCTATGTAGTGACCTCGTGGTTTTGCATATTTGATTATAGTGACCTTTTTTAGGTTTATGGCTAACCTTTTTAGTTAAAATGGTTAACCTTTGATTTTTTTTTATAAAAAAATTATTAAAATTATATTTTAAAATAATGAAATTAAAAAAAAAAAATAAAAAAAAAAAATTCCCAGCCACCTATTCCCACCCCTAGCCTCGCCGGAAACCTTGCCGCCGCCGGCTGCTGCTACTCCCCCTCCCCTTGCACCGGTTTCTCCCCTCCCCCAACGCCGGTTTTCCGCCTCCCCCAACGCCGGTGATGAGACCCACCTTCCTCCCCTCCTTTTCCGCTGGCAACCACCACTCGAATCTCCTTCCGGCAACCACCAACCACGCATCCTAACCCCTATCTCTAACCTAAAACCCCACGAAATCAGCCCACCACGGCCCTTCCCCAGCCACGAAATCAGCCCACCACGGCCCTTCCCCAGCCACGAAATCAACCCTATCACTTTCCTCCACCCCGGAAACAACACCCCTCGCTGTTTCGAGATGGGGGAAAACGAGATAGGCTGGTTTCGTGGCTAGGGAAGGACCGCGGTGGTTTCGGGCTACCGATGCAGCCGATGGGTGAGTGCGTCGGGGTAAGGGTGAAGAGAGGGGGTGTGGCGGCTGGCGAGGCAGGCAGGTCGCCGGCGATCTGGGGAGAATTCTGGGTGGTTAAGGTGAGGGGAGGGGTTGGTTGGCCGGTGATCTGGTGGTGGTGGTTTTTGTTTTTGTTTTTTTTTTTTTTTAATTTTATTATTTTAAAATATAATTTAAATAATTTTTTAATAAAAAAAAAATCAAAGGTTAACCATTTTAACTAAAAAGGTTAGCCATAAACCTAAAAAAGGTCACTATAATCAAATATGCAAAACCACGAGGTCACTACAGAGACTAAAAAAAAAGTTTGTCTTCCATGTGGAATTTTTGAAACCACGAGACCACCAAATAGAATATCCCAATAATTAAATTACAAAAAATCTTAACGACATGCAATCCGTATTTAGATTGACAAAAATACAAAATGGAACGCAGTCCGTATTTATATACTATCCTAGTTGGGCCCCACTAGTTGCCATTGTGTAAAACCTGCATTAGAATATCTATTCCATTCATCCATTCACTTCTAAAGTGAATGACCCATGCATTTTACAAAATAAATCAAGCAACAATGCAAAACGAGTGCAAACTAGTAACTAACTTAGGTGATTAATCCAATTAACACGCCTAATTAAAACTAGTCAAACTAACTATCTGATTATGTGAATTAACGCAATAATAATAGCTCAAAACGATTAATAAAGCTCCCACTAAATTCCACATCCAACTTAATTAAAATTAATCCAATTAAAATTAATTAAGCTGGTTAACCCAAAATTTTGCCAAATAATTTTGCAAGTGCCAGAAAAAACCGAGGCCTAGCCTCGTTTTAATTAAAAAACACAAAATTGCAAGAACCGATGCCAAGTGCCTAGCCCCAAGCCAATAGGCCTAGGGGATTGGCTAGGCACCAAGCATGGCGTGCAAGGCCGGCCGCACGCACGTGGCCTACGCACCAAGGTTGCCTTGGTGCGCGCCACTGCTAGCCACAGCAGCTGCCCAGCAGCTCTAGGCCTTGCGGCATGGTGCGAGTGCTCGCACCCCAGCCCAGCCTGCTAGCCCTCCCCGCACACATTCACGTTCTTAGCCACACGCATCTACACGCCCGCACTCCCTCCGCACCAACATGCGGGCTGCGCGAGCAGCTCTGCTAGCCGACGGTGGTGCTCGAGGCTTGGGGCCTCGTTTCACATGCTCATGCATCGGAATTTCATTTCGAATTTTTGTGTGTGACTTTATAATTAATTTAAAATTGATTTTAGAACTAATATTGAGCAATATTGAAAATAAAACAAGTCCAACTTAATTAAATTCAATTTTAGTGCACAAACCAAAATTAATTCAAGAACCATTCTTTATATTATTTTTGTCTCAACTTGATGCAACAAAAATTGAGGACTATTCTTACAATTAATTTAACCAACATAAATTAATAATGAGATTTGACAAAAATAGTTGAATAAATAATTAATCATCCAATGACATAGTTTATCCAATATTTACTTATGCACATTTGAATATTGTAACCTTCCAATATGAAGAATAATAATATTTCAAGCACAAGTATGAACATTTAAGATTTTAATCAACTTCCAAAATGATTAAAACCAAAAATTAGTTCATTATGGATTTTACCAAGTTAAGATCCAACCAAATAAACAATTAAAGATTGAATCTTTAACATTTTGGGGCTTCAAAAATTCATATTCACCATAAACATTCACACTCCATGCAATTAATTTGCAAAATGTGAAATTTCAAGTTTATGTGAAATTAAGAGCTCACCAAATTAAGCACCAATATGACTTCATAAACATGCTTAATAAGGTGTAAAATTGCAAAAAATTAGTGGTATAATCAAACATATAATCCAACAATTGCATACCATAATTAATCAAGGTTTAAAGATTTAAAATTTTTCGTTCCAAACGAAAAACCTCTCGAAAACCACTTTTTGGGTGGATTTTGGCTTCTAGAAGGTCATATTTAAAAACTTTGTGGATAAAGAATGATTTAGAACGTCGATTCCACCAAAAATTCACTATTTTTGAGTCGAAATTGAGGTTCGTAGGCTAAAAATTACACAAATACGATTTTAATCTAATTAAAAACGAGCTCCTAATCTAATTAGGATGCTAAACCAGAAATTTAAATCCATTTAAATCACCTTAATTAATTTTTAGTTGTAAAAATTAAATGCAAGAGGCTCTTATACCGCTGTTGGGTTTTGCGGTGTCCGACACTGCTCGGAAATAAAACTCGAAAATCGGATCGCATGCATAATAATTACAAGATAAACAAAAGTAGCAAATAAGCAAAACACAAACACATAAAGAGAAGAGAGAGAAAGAAACTCACCCTAGACGCGTGCTTCGCTCACTCAACGAGCTTAAACTTGGAAAGCTTCAAGCTCCGCAAGTGCGAAACCTCCGACGGCTCACACCCTCGCTCACTGAACCGGAACCGGCCCTTACCTCATAGCTTAGATGGAGGTAACAACGCTTTTAATGAAGATAAGAAGCTTGCTCCTGATCAAGCTACTCATATCAATCTCAAGGTTAAAGGTCAGGTATTTATTTTTAATTTTTTTTTGGTGATTCTTTTGATTTTTCTATGAATTTTATTTTGCTTTTTAGGATTTTTGTGTCAATTTTGTATTTTCTTAGGTTAAAGGATTTTTGTGTTAATTTTATGTGAAATTGTTGCTGGTTTGGATGATCCGATGAAATTAACTATGTGATTTTGATGTTTTTGTATCATTTTATGACAATGCATGCATATTTAAAAAGAGTGTTAATGTTGTGGAAATTGATTCTGAGCTGTGGTGTCTGGATTTTATTTTTGAGATTTTTCTACTTTAACATCGTATGGTAGCTCATTCCCAGATTTGTGTTGTTTAATTTTAATAATTTTGTATGGTAGCTTAATTCGATTTTTGTAAAAAGTAATTACTTTGATTATATTTTTGTGTAGAATCTGTTTGTGCTGCTATTTAGTTTGGGGATGAGTTAAGTGTGCAAGCAGGGGAAAGGTGTGTAGGCAGGGAGAGGGCAGGTGTGCCACAAGGGAAGAGGGCAGTGTGCAAGTAAGGGGGCAGGCGAGGAGGGGAGCAGTGTGCAAGCAGGCAATGAGGAAAAATTATTGAAGAATTGGAAGGTAAACTGCAAAACACACTGGATCAGGTACTATGCATGACTGAAAATTTGATAGTTTATGGGACATGCCAATTCAATGCATACACTCTACACCTAGACGGGTTGCTCTATGTAAATATGTTTGAAGTGGACAACTTTATACTTGTGCATATGTTTGAACTGTTTCTAGCTGGAGACCTCACAGACTGGGTGGTGGACTAGGAACTTGGAGGTATTTCATGTGCAATTTTGGGGTAGGAGGACATTGGGGTTGATCAGAATCTGTTTCACCTTGCCAGTGCATTTTCAACTTTCATCTTCTATATTTATCGAAATGAAGTGTATGCTTAACTGCTTAAGAGGGTCAAGGTTGCTAGAATCAAAGGACTTATTAGGAATAATGATTTTCATGCTTTATTTGAGAAGTTTTATGCACAATCTGTACTTCAAAAGTTTAGATGCATATTATATGTGTTTATTTTATCAGTTTGTCGTGTAATTTACATTGTTTAGTTCCTATTTATGAGTCAAATGTGCATTTCATTCTTGTGCAAGGTTGATTATAGCTGGGCTATGTTGGTTATATATATATATATATATATATATATATATATATATATATATATATATATATATATTTTTTTATAATTTATAGTTTTTTAGGCTTTTATTATAATTTTTGTAACTAATTCTTTTTGTTTTTCATTCTTGTAGGTAAAAAAGAGACTACAAAGCATCAAGTCATGGTGCCCCTAGTTGAAAAATAGAAATTAGCACCGAAGAAATAACACTGGTTATTAAAAACCGGTGGGCAAAAATACAAATGGCACCGGTTAACCGATGCTATTTGTTTTAGAAACTGAAAACCAAAAAAAAAAAAAAGAAATAGCACCGGTTAACCGGTGCCAATTTCCATTTTATAAACCCTTTACATACCCCCCCTCTCTCTCATCTGCCTCTGTATTTCATTCTCTCCCTCTCTGGTTTTTCTCTGCTCTCCTTCTCTCTCATCTCTGGTTCCGCTCTGCTCTCCTTCTCTCTCATATCTGGTTCTGGCCCCTTCTCCTTATTTCTATTTCCCCTCTTCTTTCTTTTTGTTTCCCCTCTTCCTTCTTATCTCTTTCTTCTCTCTCCTTTCTCCTCAAACAAACCCTAATCTACTGAAGAAATTGGCTATTTGTCTATCTTGTTCTATCTCACAATCTTAATTTAGTTTTAAGTTGCATTCATTGAGTAGTATAATCATGCTTGTGCTGGCTATGCAAGACAAAAGATGTCAAAAGCTGATTTCAGGCTCCGACGGTCAGTGATAAGTCTCCTATAATTCAGTGTTGTTGTGGAAAGTTAAAGAGGTCACTTGAGATGGGTTTTGTGGAGCTCTCAATATGCGGGGAGTCTCACATCGTGCATCAATTAAGCCTCTGTTAGTTGCCTCTCTTTCCTGTTAAGTTTCATACTCTAATAATTTATCATTTACTCATAGTCTGCACCATGTTGCAAATATTAGATATTATAGTGTGATAAAAAAACATGGAAAAATATTGTAGCTTATTCAATTTATTGCTCTTCTGATTTCCAATTAATAAACTATGTGTTTTATTTGCGTAGCTCGATGCAGTGTCATAGTTTATCAAATGGCATTTATGTAAATATTTGGTTTTTGATATTTGTGCTTATATAATAAAATACTCATTGTAGTACTTTGTACTGTTGTCAAGAAACTAAATTTGACTATTTTATTTCTCGGAATTGAAGCTCAAACATTCAACTATTCAAGCTAATTTCTATATCTGAATTGCATTATACAGTTTTCAACCGTTGTAGTTTTCTGGAGTGGATTTTGGTCATTACCTTGATAACAGATTTGTGGATCATTTGTATAAAAGCTTTGGCAATCATCTTGGTTTGTTGAGGAGCCAGAAGGGTGCATTGTAGGATTGTATCTTTCCGTGCTACCTTTCCACATTCTTACTTGTTTTATAAAGTTAATTGCTCTTGCTTCAACGTAGGTTAACTCGCAGCTTATTGGAAATGTTTGCACAGAAGCATTGTCATATGAGAAGGTAATTTCTTGTACATGTCAATTTTCAACTATTAGTCTATTACTATGTTGTTTAAAAATGTTTTGGTAGTCACAACTTACTAGGATAGGCTATTACAAGATGAATTATGTTGCAAATTCTGAGAAGAGTCTGTAGATAGTGAGCAGGGGAAGACTGTTAAGATATCAGTAACTCTTTAGTATGTTTATGGCACACTGGCAACCCAGCAACATTTAAACAATGTTTTGGGCAGTGAAAACTTCTGCTTGTGGTGAGTTGTGTTAGGGAATTTATTATTTTTTCTTGTCTGATTGACTTTAGTGAAGAAGCTGGAATTCATTATTTTTGCTTGTCTGATTGACTTTTAGTAAAGAAGCTGAAAGTTGGAAGTAATAGAGGCATAGGGGGATTTAGGATATCTTTTAATTGAGAGATGCATGCTCCAAGAAATAATGCATCTTAGAAGTTTTCTCCATTCAATGATCAATAGTCTTTGAGCAGGGTGTTTATTGATAATCAGCGTTTTGCGTTTTATTTTATTTTTTATTTATGTATCCTGATTACATTGATATAATTTCTGCTTTCTAATTCATTTATGTTTTTCTTGTTCTGTTGTTCAGTTGCTTATTGGTTATTTGCAGTCCAGGGGTTGTCATATTGCCTATACTTGCCTCTTTGGATTATTTTCCCTCTTGCAGGTCATCTTTTATTGATTAAAGAGTCTTTCCGGCCTGATCATGCCAAGCTTACTCCTCTAACAAAAGATCATTGCCAATCAGAACCAAGTTTAGAAACAGATTTGTTTGTATTTTATTTTATATATTTTGTTGGACGAAAATTGTAATATTACAACCTTTTTTTAGTGAAAATATGTAACTTTATATATATGTTAGTGTTTCTATATCAATTTAAGTGAAAAAAATACAATTTTTTTTATTTTTTTTTTATTTTTTGGGGTATTTTGGCACCGGCTTTGAACCCGAACCGGTGCTAAAAATTTTGTTTTTAAATTTTTGGGCCATTTTTCGCACTGGTACACAGCAAGAACCAGTGCTAAAAGTTTTTTTTAAATTTTTTTTGGGCCATTTTTCGCACCGGTTCACAACAAGATCTGGTGCGAAATCTTTGGTTTTTGGCATCACTCAAATAAGGACCGGTTCAAAACCAGTGCGAAATGGTGGTTTTGAACCGGTGCCCATTTGTATTTTTCGCCTAGTGTAATAACAAACAAATTTAAGATGCAGCAATTCAATAATTTGTCACAAATTCATCGATAAAAATTTCTGCAATATCAATTACAAATTAAACCTAATATTCACATAATCAAATGACATTCATCACAGATTCAATAATTGAATTAATATTCAAATAATCATATTCATCGCAAATTAATCCCAAATTCATCAATCTAATTGATATCCATCACAACAAATTCATAGAAGCTAACCTGCATTGATCTCTTCGGGAATAACAATCAATTCATCATTTCAATTTCACGAAATCTGGAAGATAAAAATAGAAAAAACAGAGGAGAGAGAAAGTGTTTATGAAAGTGAAAGTATAGAAATCAAAGAAAATTTTGATCAAAATTATTATAGGAATAAAAAGTGAAGAGAGAGAATTTAAAAAGGGAAACAAAAAGTTTTAAAAAGGAAAGAAAAATCACAGGAAGAACAATAAAAGAAAGAAGAAAGAGGTGGACTGGGTTTCATGCACTAGAAGCTTTGTTTAAGGGGTGTTGCAGCTATTCTAGCTGCACAAACATGCAGCCAAGTATATGCGGCCAAAATACTAAACCAAGCCCAAACCGAGCCTTACTTACGACCCAATGATCATGTGGAGGGTCCATTAACCTTAACCTCATTCCTAAACTAATTAGGATTTATTACAAGCTTCTAGAATCCTCTAAAAGGTTGTTTTAAGTCCTAAATCCATTATGATTTATTATTTGCTTCTAGAATCCTCTAGAAGGTTCTAATTTGTCCTGTTTTTGAAAAGATAATGATATAAGAATTTTATTGTTTTTCAATGATTTTAATTCTAATAAAATTAGAATATATACAGAAATTTGATTGGACGTTCGATTCCGTACGGATTCTATCTTTTGAAAATATCGCTGAGCGATAGAAATATCGCGTCGCGATAGCGCCTGTTTTACTTTGATTTGATTTCTGACTCTTTTCTGATCTTTCAACCCTCTTTTTTCTTATAAATAGAGGTCGTTTCACCCCGTTTTGAATCATCAACAAGCTTGATCACCAACAATCATCATCTAATCCCCTCTCTAAGATAAAAGCTTTTTTTTCTCTCTCTCTCTCTCTCTCTCTCTCTTTCTTTCTTAGCCTAGCCTAAACACATCCCAACACCTTCTTGATATCATACACCATATTTCCTTCATGAGCTTCGATGCTCCAAGCCAATCTCGTAGTTGCCTTCGACCTCGACGTGAAAGGTTGATAATTCTGAGGGTTTGGTCCCTAATCTATATTTCAATTATTATTTGATTTATTTGTTTTGATTTAATCTTTCTTGAAGTGACTAACGCGTGTATTGTTTTGATAGAAAGAGATACAAGACAATCAAAGTAAGTAATTCGATTACTTAATTATTCTTTTGATATAGAAATCATGTTTAAGATATTATATTAATTCCTAAAATCATGTTAGAATGTTTGTTTTGATTCCCAGTATCATGTTTAGGGTGTTAACTAATATTTCTAATATCATGTTCCTAGTATCATGTTTAGGGTAACGCTTTGTTCTTTATTTATTAGTAACATGCTAGGGTTTGTTAATAATCTGTTTAGTATCATGCCTAGGATCTTTCTAATATTGTTTTGATGATATTATGATGTTTTGATTATGATGATGATTTGTTGTGTCAAATATACATTGCTTGATTATTCATGATTTATTGTTTGCTTGATCACGCCCTTTCTTGCAGGTTTAAAGGAAATTAGTACTTGAAATCACGCCTAATAAGATAATTAATAATTTATTTTAGGCTAATATGATTTTAATCCAAGTGATCGCCAATAATAGATTTATTTGTGCATTAATAATTAATCAACGTAGATTAAACAAGTTTAGGGCTAACTTGTTGTATGTATGTTGATTGGAAAACGCACATGAATATTATAAGAATTGAGTAGAGGCCGATTTAGTGCAAATTCAATCTCTTTTAGGTTGGATTCGTACCATCATCCTTGAATATCCAGCCATGGTTCCGGACCATTATGGAGTTAGTGATCTCCGTGATCGTGAATGAGGTGTAACCTTCACACCTGTGAACGGTTTACAAGTTCCTAAAACTTATTAGCGACTCTTTTATCTCTAGCTTCCTTCCCTTTGGACGCCACCATGCTTAAATGCATGATCACAGTGGGGCTCAAAGTTGATGTTTGAAATATTCCCAACACTTACAAAGTTGATAACATATTTAAGGCTATCAGTCTCACTCAGAGGCTGCAACTCTCTCAATACAATTCTCACAAATCACATAATCAACTACTTTCTTCTTATTAGCTATATATACTCAAGTTTACAAGAATTCCAAGCCATTAATGTTTCTTATCTCTATTACAATAGGAAATCAAAGAATTAGGATACTACGTACTTTCATGTTGCCTCTCCAAAGTGGATGTTGATTGCATTTGTCTTCTAGCTATAGCTGCTGTCCCCTAGAGTCTTTTGGAGGCTTGGTATGCTTGGCCTGCACTTCTGCCCCTGCACCCTTCCCCCTTCTCTTGTATAACATGGAGGCCTCGAATTAGGGTCCATTACATATTTATGTTTCTGAAGGTATATTTTCTGATAAGTTGTTAACTGGAGTTTAATTACCGATAGTCTTTTTGTGATCTTATGTAATTTTCTTTGCCTAATGAGCAGAGTGATAGTCATACTTTAAAATACAAGGGCATTAATTCCCTTCTAAGATTGAGATAGCTAAGTCTGAGAGTTGCAGATCAGCATCAACTGGCAATGATTGACTGCCTAGAGGTGAGAACATTTTGCCTTGAAACATTGGTTTCTCATGAGGACTTTTCAAACTACTCTATTTAAAAACTTTTCAAGCTTTACTGTAATTGCAATTGAACTCAATAATTGAATTTGCTAGCCAATTTTATAAACTATTTTATTAAATATGTATTTCATCTATGTGGCAGTCTTCCTATCATTTAGATTACTTAATTTGTAGTTTTTCTCTCTTTACAGGTGGAGGACATTGTTTTGGTACGCTGAGCAATGAGGATAACTACTAGAAGATTAGATTTCTATCCATATAACATTGTCTTTTAATATATTAATAAATTAAGTGGTCTGCTAATGAGAATCTCCAGACTATTTCTTGATGACATCCCTACTTGAAGATGACCGTACTCTTGCTGACTACAACATCCAGTAAGGCAGAAAGGTACAACTCTTGATGATTTTCAGATGCTTTTAGTTGATTATTTTCCTTGGTTTGTTTTATTTAGTGGGTTTTGTAATATTTGTTGATTAATTTTTTGGGTATGTTTATATAATAAACAATTTCCTTGGTGTTGAGGTTGAGGGGAGGAATTATCGAGCCTTCATTGATGGCTTTGGTGCAATTCAACCATAACAAGGTGATTTGCCACAGGTATGTTCTGTTTTTTTTTTTTTTTTTATTTATTATTTGCTGCATTTTTCTCATAACCAAAGACTAGATTATTGTGGTGATTAGTGGATTAAGGGATATTAATTTGCATTGCTTTAGGACATTAACTTAACCATATTGGCAATCACATTGTGCTAATGAGGATACTCTAGGTCCCCAAATTAATATTCCATTCTTCGACTTTATCAGAGATTTTTTGTAAATTGATTTTTTTCTAAGTATTTGAGCATCTGTTTTGTATATTTGTTTGTGTGTTATGCCTATGCTTCTGTGTTCAACCTGTTTGCAAGGTGAAAAAGAACTAACCTTTGAGAAAATTTTCCGATAATAGATGATATAACTAATTTTATAGGGTTTATGTTGTTTCATTGAAAGGTTAACATAGCATTTAATTTGCTCTTTGAACGACAATACAACTTAAATCGCAAATTGTAGAATTAAATTTTCTTTTTTGTATGTATTACAGGTTGAGGTTGAGGTCTACCGTGGGAATGTACTGACATTGCAAATGACAAAATCTGAGAACTTCAGAAGCTCAACTTTCTTTTGTTTGGATTAATAGATTGTTTAGCCAAAAAAAATAAAATAAAAATGGTGGTTATGATTTTTTTAAAGAAAGTATGTTATTGTATCAGTTCAAATTATTGTCTATTGTATATGATAATTTCACATTCTTGATTGTTGTACAAGTTAATATTATTTTTATATTTTTTAAACAAATAAAATAGTTGCATATTTTAAATAATTACAGTATTAGTAGTACTTGTAGTAAAAAATGTTACTTGTTATGTTTTAAAAAAAAAATGTTACTTATTAATTAACAAGGTGTTACATTAGTTTGCAAAAAAGTGACACATAATATTGAATATAGTGATACTATACGTCACAAGATGGTTGATAAATGTTACCTAATAATCAATTAGGTGTTACATTACTTTGTAAAAGTGATACATAATGTCTAATAAAGTGTTATTATATAATTGAAAAATGTTACTAAAAATAAGTAAGTGTTATATAAGAAATAAAAAGTAACACATTCACTAGTAGAATAACACAAATGCGCACCGGTTCAAAACCCCCCCTATCACACCGGTTTTGAACCGGTGTAGATTTAAGGGATGCCAAAAAAAAAAACCTTTAGCACCGGTTCAAAACCGATGCTATAAACGTGTTATTCGCACCGGTTCTTGCTGTGAACCGGTGCGAATAATGGCTCAAAAAATTAAAAAAAAAACTTTTAGCACCGGTTTTGTTTCAAAGCCGGTGCCAAAAATGCCCCAAAAAAATATTTTTTTTTTTTTTTTTTTTTTTTTGCATGTTTTTCACTTAAATTGATATAGAAACACTAACATATATATAAAGTTACATATTTTCATTAAAAAAGGTTGTAATATTACAATTTTCGTCCAATAAAATAAAATAAAATATAATACAAGGTGACACACAAATAAAATAAAATTGAAAAAAATAACAAATTTACAGTAGATTCAGTTTTAAGCTTTTCATCATCATCACAATCATCCCCTCCATCTCCAACAGAATCAAATCCAACACCAAGAAAATTTCCCAATGCAAAGACAGCAGCAGCTCTAACTTGAAGAGTAGGCAAATAGGCAGTGTTTGTCTTTATACATGGAGAAGATAGTATTTTTATTTTAGAATGACAAAACACATAAATTACTATGGTGTACGATTGGCTTACCTAAAATTGGGGCTTAGACAGTAGAGATGCTGATATCACAGCATCACCGGCGTGTAAACTTACTATCTGAGCCTCTTTAAAGCCCTCCCACATTTTTCCAAGATAGAGACAAAGCCACTGAAGAAGTAAGGGCTCATATTGAGCACCATTCAGAGTTGAATCTTGAAACTAAGGCACACATCAAGTAAACCAGCTTCCATACAAGCCTCTTGTCCTCGCTTATGCCCATCTACAATGATGGCTAAAACAAATACAGCCATAGCACGATGCTCAGGTTGGGCTTCTAAGCTGTCAAGATATCTAATAAAAGATGTATGACCTTCAACTTTCACTAGATCAACCTGACAAGACTGACATTCTAGCAAAAAAAAAAAAAAACATCTTCTGTAGTACAAATCCAATATGAATAGATAACTCAGATAGAATTACAGGACCTTTAAACGTATGTAGAGGAAAGAAAAATGAAGGCTGTGAACAGTTCAAGCACAACTCAAGGCTAAAATACACAACTCATCCAATCTACCAGTTCATGCAGAGAAGGCTTATTGTATTATAATTATAACAAAAACACTACATTCCTAATGAAGTATTCAGTACAATGCGAGCTAAAAAAATAGTCACATAACTTAAGACAACCATATATTTGCTCACACAATTTGTGATCAAGATACATGAAACTCATTGCATTTGCAAAATAAACAACACATTCCTGTTGTACTGTCTTCACCACATAAAAAAAATTTCCCACTCTCCAAGTTGACAATGTATAAACAAATCAGTTATTGATACCTACAAGAAAATTACTTAGTGTCTTGGTTAGCAAGTTGTTCTCATGAAATAGTCTGAAACTATTAGTAAAGTGTATTCTTTGATGTTTCTTTTTTATTTGATCATCTTTGACAGTTTGGCTAGCATAATATATGGGATATATATTTATGAGAAAAGATGAATAGATAAGATAAATATTAAGATGCCAGAACTTTACTAACTAATGCAAGAAATTATGTATGAGAATATTGTGCACATTTAAAGGTCTCAGATGTCCCTATGCATCATTAATAATAAACCCATAAATCATTTCACAAATCTGCCCAAAAGTCTCAACAAATCAAACATAAAATGTATTGATTGGAATCTAATGGCAAATAGGTGATGATTATCATTTGGGTGTACTATCTCATATATTAGACTTTCATCATAGACATATGGATAGGAGAAAAAAAAAGGGAGGTCATTTAAGAGTCTCAGCTCCCCCATAACTACCACTGACAACCCACCTTCTTCCATGACTACCAATTCTGCCTAAAAACTACAATTCCAAAACACAAATGGTTCATGCATGGGAGGTCAATGGCAAATATTATTCATCACTTCATCAGAAGTTGGGCTCTCTCAAGCAAAGGTTTCATCATTGACAACAGGGACAGACATATTGATAGTCATTGGGGTAAAACAGGGACAGACATGTGGACATACATTGGGGTGAAACAGGGACAAGCATTGGTTTGTTATATTGGGGTCAGTTAAAAAGGGACATAATCAAGGAGTATATTCCAAGCAACACTTATCAAGGGACATAATCAAGGAACATATTCCAAGCAACATTAAACAATGGACATAATTAAGGGACATATTCCAAATAACATTAATCAAGGGACATTAAAAAAGGACATAATCTAAGAAACTCAGGCCACACACCAACATCAATAGCAACAACAACATATCACAATCATACATCCCCTGGCCAGCAACAGATCACAGTTGCTGGCAACCATTTATCAACAAGCAACACACAATCCTCCATATCAGTCAACAATAATTCAGAACAGCAACAATAATCCAGCATTTCATAACCAAAACAGGCTAACTTCATCACACTCCTGTATTTCATAACCAAGACAGAATAGCCTCAACAGCAAAATCAGAGAAAAAAACCAGAAGCTGCCTGCATTGGTCTTTGCTGGTGAAGAGCCGAAGGAGGAACCCCACCAGGCTGTATCTGAGAGCCTATTATCCCTATGCTCGACATTCCATGCATTATAGGCCTTGCCTGCAAAATATTGCCACAAACAACTAAGCATATGGTGATCACAAAACATGAAATGAACACAATTAAGCATGATCAAATATTCCTTCATCAATTTCGATTTCTAACATATAAACCAATTCTAGCTCAAACTACAGTAATCTGTAAACATCATATATCTAGGCTTTCCTCAGCAAAATATCAAATTTCAACCAAAAACCTATAACAACCTTCAACTTAGACTCCTACACAAATCCAGCATCGACCTATCAACAACAGAAACCCGAATTCTAGTATTCAACATCGATCAATCAAAAACAAATCAACCCAATTCATGAAATCACAAAACATAAATCAATCAAAAACACAAACATGAACAAATTATCGGAGAGGGGTTTGAGTGATTTTTCCATCTTGTCGATTCCTAAATACGAATCGACTTTCGACGCTCGAATTTCACGCTCTAAGCTCGGAATCTGACGTCTTAGTTGGTAAAATCTCTGTTGATTCATTTAATCGTTCACATTAATTCGTCGCTTTGGTTCGGTTACACGATTGGGTGTGACCCGAAGGGTTCAATCAAGAGCAAGCTGTAATATCAATTATACATTAATAATATTACTGATCGGAAGCGACCTCCAGCTAGGCATTCCGATCACTTGACCTCACTGAATAATTAGCTTTCCTAATTAATTCCGAACCCTTTATCGGAATAATACACTTATTCGAAAGAAACCATTTCTTTCACGCGCTTCTTTAAATTGCTACATTGTAAATAAAACGTTAGTAACCTCAAAGAATAATAAATCAAATTAAACTTAAATTAAATTAAAGTAGAGTTGATTTGGTCCAAACCCTCAAATTGGGCTACTTTTCACGCCTTGGTTTAAGTATGGAATTTCAGGTATTGTATGGACTCCTTGGAGTGCTTAGGAAATGTATGGTGAAAGTATGATAATTGTTTAATGTGAGGGAAGGAAGAGAAAATTTATGTTGCTGCCCCAAAACTCGTAAATGAGTCTCGTATTTGTAGAGAAAAATGATGGAGTGAGGTACGTAACCCTAGAAACGAGGCGCCGTGAAAGAAAAAGGTGGTGGTGGTGTCGGCTAGGCGGTGGGGTTGGATAGCCTTCGGATTTGGTAGTTTGAGGAGGGAGGAGTTGAGCACGTGACCCTCACATGAGGGTCAATGCCCTAAAACCGGCGTAAGGTGTTATCTCGTAAAAAAAAATGATTTTAGGTGTGCTTTCCCAAGAAAATTTTTATAAGGTGTTTTTTCACAAAAAAAAAAAAAAAAGTGTTATAAAATGTGGCTTTTGACAAAATTTCTTACATATAAACGGTATAAAACTAATATATGTTGACACTTCGACACATGTAAAGAACTTGGAATCTGAAAGAACTGACTCAAATCATGGGGAGAAAATATACTTCTTTTTTACTGATCTTTCACTTGAGACATCCTCTATTTTGGAATGACAAAGTTAGATATTTAGTTTGGAATGAATGAGAAAGTCTTCTTTTATAGTGCTCCAAAGACAAATTCATTTACCCCGTGACGAGGGGTGTCCATTATTCATATAAAAGCCAAAATCTACTCCAATTTAAATCAAATTATTAATTTGGATTGGATCCAAACTTTAAACCAGATTGGATCGGATTGAAATTTTTTGAAAATTCAAATTTTCGGATCGGATCAAATTGACCTTGTTTAGATTCAAAAAAACTGAATTAACCAAAATATGAAATCATGATTTAACAAATAACGATTATTTATATTAATCATGTAAAATTATGTTAATAAATACATTAATATTAATTATGTAAAACTATGTTTTTAATATTTGTATTAATCATGTACAACTATGTTTAAAACTATGTTTTCAATACTTGTATTAATTATGTACAACTATGTTTTCAAGACTAAAATTTTTATAATTGCATTTTTTTTTATAATCACTTTAGGCCCAAAAAATTTACAACGTATTTTAATTCAAAATTTTGGATTGGGTCCAAAGAATTGAATTTTAGATCGGGTCCAAATAACTGAATTTTAATTCTTATTGGATCGGATTGGATTGATGAGAAATTCGGATCGAATTGGATTTGAAAATTTAAAATCGAATTTTTTTTTGAATCGGATTGGATTTAGCCTAAATCCAAGCCGAAAACTGAATAGACAACCCTACGCCCGTGATTTCCATGAAAAATAGTAGTGCTTTCTAAACTCTAGGCATAATCTCTACTAGCTCCATGAACATAAGAAGTAATGGAAGACATGGATTAAAGTCAAAAACATTTTCTCCATGATCTCCTAGTTTTTCTCCCCTAAAAAAGTTATTTCAAATCACACGTGTAAAGCTAATTTTTATTTTCTAAAAACTAAACAATAAAAAACATATAATAAAATAATATTAATCTGAACCAAATCAGTTTTTTATTAATTAAAAACTAATTTGATGTTAAATATGAAAGAGAAATAAAGAGAGATAGGAGAGAAATTGGGGAGAGAATAAATTAGAAGTCTCTTATTCCATAGAGTGGGGTATATATATACATACAATATAACAAGGGTTTGCTTAGATAACAATAAACCCTAGATTTAGAATATTTCGGAATGATAAAAGGAGGATAATGGATATCCACACAATATTTCATAACACTCCCCCTTGGATGTCCATTATCGAAGAGTGTGCCTCGTTAAAACCTTATTAGGAAAAACCCTGTGGGATAAATACCTAATGAAGGAAAAAGAGTACAACATTCTTCGTAATACGCTCGAGATGCCGCCTCATTAAAAACCTTACCAGGAAAACCCAATGTGGGGACAAAACCATGGTCAAGGGAAAAAGAGTGCAACGCGTATTTTCTCCCCCTGATGAATACATAACTTGAGATCTTCTAGTGCCACAACAATATATGAATCCAATATAGTTGGATATCTTCTAATATGTAGTAAAATATCATTCGTTGGTCTTCGATCCTCCTAAACTGAAATTGCATCTTCAAGTCTTCAAGTGAACATGTGAAGTGTCTTCATTTCACCATACATATATTTATCCCTACATCATTCCAAAAACCTCTGTTTGAATAAAGTTACTTAAAAGTTAAACTTATGCGGTTAGGCCTTCTTCTGGAGGTCGTGAATAATAGAAATCGATGATCATTATATGATCAAACATTCATTAATAATAATTTGATGACAAAACTTGATATTATTAATGTCGTTCTTCAATCTTATCTGAATTATAATATAACACATGTAATTTGATACGTTAATTATGGTTCTTCTGGACCATAAGAAAACATTCTCACGCATAAGTATTCCATTGATATTCTTTAGATGTTTCATAATTGACGTGATAGCGCTTTTGCAAATACAAAAGCAAATCTCACTAACTTTCACATGCTCAAACTTTAGGTTGAGATGTCAATGATGTAGTCACACAGACTTTTCAAGAGTTTGATAATAATTGCAATATTCAAGATATAAAATTTGTAGGGCTATAAATACGTTGCATATAAGTTCTTCGGGAACTTTTCTTACATGATTCATAAATAATATTAGATCAACGTCATATAATTTCATCATAATTATAAGCCCGTTGGAATATAAATATGTCTTTCTAATTTTTCATCAAAGTTGTAAATATGCCTTACTGTACCTTGAATGAACATGCACATACACCACAAATATTGTATAGAAACTAATGCATGCAATATGAGATATAGAAAACATGATAACATATTAAACAAAATATACAATAAGTAATGCATCTAACAACTACTGACATATGCAATGAACAATCCGTTAACCTATGACTCATACATGCATATAAACATACATAGGACTCAAAATAATGCAAGACACTGTACATTGTGGATTTAAAAATCCATATTTCATTGGACTTCTGGTCCATGATAAACTTTTGATCATTATCATTATGTCAACATCAAAATGGACATATATATTTCAGATCCCTTATTCACTAGTCAATTATATTATGCATATGCATATTATTTATCGGTTCCCTTGTGTACCGGTATCATAATATTCCTTTAACTTACATTTCGCATGCTATTTTACTATGATATCTGAATACATTTCTTATTGGTACCATCATAACTTCCTTACATCATAGGTCATCTATTGTAATAATTCAGATATCTATACCACTTTTAGGGTCTTTCATACACTATGGTATTTATATACTATTACGCAATTAATATTAACTGCACTATCTTGCCATATATCATATCCATTAGAGATATCTTTATATTGGAACCGATCATACAACCTACACTTCAGGTGTAGTGATTCAAGTATAATTGGCAAGATTTTATCTCAATGTATACACATAATATGACCAAAAAGTATCTTCAACGCTATGCAACATGAATCATAACTAAATACAAATCAAATCATAAATGTGCAACATATCTTGATAATATATAGACAAAAGTTGTCATATAACTTTTTAAACTACCTTTATAGGGATCATCAATTATATTTTCCGATTTTCCAACTTTTGCTAATTCTTCTCCCCCTAAGTTGGTAAAATATCTCATTTATAGGGGCGTCTAATTCTATACCAACTTAGTATATAAATTAAAATTCTTTTCATCGGGAGAACCACAATCAAAATAATTATCTCAGAATAGTTGTATTAAACAAGTTTTATCTCTTCTAGAGAACAATTTCAATGGAGAATCATTTCTTCATTAACTTTACACTGCATGTGTATTTATTGTTACACTTTCCATAATATGTTCTCTTCTGGAGATCAATGTCAATGGGGAGACATGTGTTGTGCAGTTGTACGTTTTTCTTTCTTTTCCAATTTCTTATGTGCTGACATATAATAGCCCCAATCAAAAGAATTATTATACAAATATAAACTTGATTGTAATTCTACTAGGTGATGATCTTCTAGATCACTAGAAACCTTGATAGTATGATACCAATTAAATATTCAGAATTTCCTCATACAACTTGTATTTGGTGAGCTTCTGGTCACCTACATGTGACAACATATAAGTTATTCTGGTGAACTTCTAGTCACCTATTACTCTTTCGTATGAAAAATTTATTCAAAACGAATATATTATCTCTTGAAATTTTCTTCAACACAAATCATTAAAATCACAATCCAAATACAGTTCAATCTCAATGTTATGTCTTGACATTCAATTCATTTCATATATCTAACATTGACAGAGTGTCAGCACATTATCAAATGAAACTTCAAGTTTCCATAATGGGTAATTATTAAACCCGGATGGCCTAATTTAATTATCACATCCAGTCACTTCTATAAATTTGAACTCTGGTCAGTATTCCAACACTAGTGATCACTTTGTTAAAATTACTTTATGCATGGCCATGAATATGATGTGATATTAGAACACCAAAATGTGTTTCTTTATATAATTGGCAAGATAATCAACTAATACTTGATCCAAGATGTTATATATACTCTGCTGAGCTTTGACTATAATCTTGATACATGCTAAGCTTGTTGGATAATTATATACTCTTCTAGAGTACTCTATATAATCATGGTACATATCCATTTTACTAAATATAATCTCTTGTAAAGATCTATCAAAATGTATTACTTCCTCAAATTTGTTATTATCTATAATTGCTCTTTTCTTGATTCAAGATTCTTATATTTTGTTTTGGAACCTATTGAAATACTACGCTTCAGGCGTGGTTTAGGTTCATTAGAAATTGATGTTTGTTGTCCTTCTGGGACATTAGTTTTAATTGGAGCATTTACATTTGGTATATAGATAAATAATGACATCTATTCATATTCATCTTCAGGATGATATCATTTTGAAATATATTAATTAACATGTGGCCACTTTTATTAAATAAAACATTAATATTTAAGTTAATGTATGTACCAAACTGACCATCAATATATTTTATTATTTATGTGCAAGGATTACATAATATAATGATATAAATACTATCTCCCCCTAATCCTTGCATGTGGGGGCATTAAATTAATCTAACTACCTTTAAATCTCTTGCACCTTTTAAGCTATAAATTCTTTTATCAATGCATGTATCAAGCAAAGTAAAATGATTCTTATAAGACTCATATTCGTTCCTCTTGCCCAATTATATGAACCTTTATACTAAAAATTCTCAAATTACTATTGTAATAGAATTAAAGGAACTAAAATAATATTCACTAAACCAAATAACTTAAATTAATAAATGACTGATAATAATAATAATGAAATATCCAAAAACATAAAAAATATCCAAAACAAATGTCCCATAAAGCATAAAATCATAGTACTACGATAAAATTCTATAATAAATGCAAGCTAATTAATAAAGTTTATTCGCCAATGGATCATAATTTATTCAATTATTTTCTTCAGAATTAGGAAAGAAATCAGCTGCTTCCAGGTGAGTTTGATCATCGTAATCAAAATCACTTTCGCCATCCTCGTACACCAAATTTGTTTCCACTTTCTTTCCTTTCTGTTTGATTGATTGTTGATAAAGGTCTACTAGATGTTTTGGTGTACGACACACACGAGACCAATGGACTTTTCCTCCACAACGGTAGCATATATTTTCATATTTATCCTTCTCATTCTTATTTCCATCTTTATTGTCCCACTTCTGGTGAGAGTATGAGTTTCTAAAATGACCACCTCGACCACGATCATGTCCACGTCCGCAGCCGCGACCACGACCTCGACCACGACTGCTGGCGTGATCTCTAGCCTTTTTCTCTTTCCCACTATGGGATGTCGCCTTCGCTTCAGGGAATGGAGTAGAGCCAGTTGGGCGTGATTCATGATTTTTCATTAATAGTTCATTATTTTGCTCAGCCACAAGGAGACAAGATATCAATTCAGAATATTTTGTAAAACCCTTTTCACGGTATTGTGTCTGCAGGACAACATTGTTTGCATGAAAAGTGGAGTATGTTTTTTCTAACATTTCTGCATCCGTGATTTTCTCTCCACATAATTTCAATTGTGATGTAATTCTAAACATGGATGAGTTGTATTCACTCACAGACTTAAAGTCTTGTAATCTTAAATGTAACCAGTCATAACGAGCCTTTGATAATATCACAGTTTACTGGTGGTCATATCTTTCCTTTAGATTACTCCAATGGACTTGTGGGTCTTTAATAGTCAAGCACTCAGTCTTAAGGCCTTCATGAAGGTGATGGCGAAGGAATATCATAGTCTTAGCCTTATCTTGGCTTGTTGCAGTGTTGTTTTCTTTAATAGTATCACCAAGTCCCTTTGCATCTAAATGTATTTCAGCATCTAACACCCAAGACAGATAGTTGTTTTCAGTAATATCAAGAGCAACAAATTCGAGTTTTGCAAGGTTTGACATGATTCATTAATATATAAAACAATATAATAAATTAGGAACAAGATGGTATATTAAATATATATACTCCAAGTTTCAATTAAGACAACTAATTTCAAGTAAGTAATTATAATAAGATTTGCGTATTGAACCTTGAGAAGGTTACTATTCATGAGACCACAATTAAGTCCATTAATCAATTATCTTAACAAAACATGAAACCTCAATTGATAAATTTATATGTAACACTTGACATTAATACTTTGCCTAACTTTAGCTACTGTTAAAGTCTTGACTCAAAATAAACCAATCCGACTAGTTCGTTGATTCATTATTAATAAACCAAACCCATAAATTAATGTGTAATTGATACAACTATACAAATCTTTTATCAAACAACAAGGCAATGAATGGAGTGTAAATTAAAAGATATAATTTTTAATATAATTGGGTTAGCAGGGTAAAGAATTGATACATAATTTAATATAATATTATTTATTTATTTATTTATTTTCAATCACAAAAAGATAATTATGATTTAATTGATAAAAGGTATGCAATCAAACAACCGAAACATATATGCTAAGCGCCTTTATCTAAGGATTACAGCTAGCAATCAGTAGCATGTGTGCAGCCTAACTATAAAGAGATAAATCTTAGCGTACATAACAATAATCCACATGCAAGTACGGTGGATATCAAATACATACATGATGACACCCAGTATATGATCATGAATATATAATATGATTATGGAATTGTAAAGTAAATAAAGAGACAAAATAGCCCTGAATGATCAAAAGTAAATCCTATGAGGCTACGACACAAACATATATAAGGTCAATAATTATGTCATTAATTTGACCAATCACAAAAGTAAGCGACATGATCCAAAATCATAGATTTAAGCAATTCAATTAACCAAATAAATAATATACATATGAAACAAATACGAGTTAGATAATTGTTTTGGGGTTTTCTGATGTCCTGCGGGAGAGTTACAATTTCGAGACTGGAACCGGACGCCTGTACCTGCACAACAAACGGATGCTCCGGATGATTGGAGATCCGCCTCCAACGGTCAAGTTAGTACTTGATTAAGGAGTAATTAATGCGGAAATTAAAGTGATTGGGTCTCTCTAGGTGAGAGTGTTTAATGTGTGTAATCTGCTTTTTAGCGTGTTATCCCCCTTAATGAGGATTAAGGGAGGTATTTATAACCTCGGGAAACGTGTCAATCTAGGTTTAGGTTAACCTTGGGCTGATTGGGCTTCCCTCGGAAGTTGGGCCTAGGTGACCGGTTATCCCAGGTGTCATGGGAAGGACACGTGTCGTGTCGTAATTGGTCCATAGTGGACAGATCATTGCTTGACACGTGGCAGACTCCTATTGGCCCATGTGACGGACACATGGCGGAACCTGATTGGTCCACTTGTCAGATGGTGACTGGTGGGGAAAAATCCCCTAATCATTTGCCCATCACAGGTGGCACGTGACTGGTCACGTGTTACCTGTGACAGGTATCGCCCTGTAACAGGCGATGACCTGCTACAGGTGTCACTCGGCGAGAGGCCGAGAGATTCTCCCGCCAAAATTTTGAATTCTGGAAGTGACCCTTCGCCTTCTCACTTTGCCTATATAAAGGAGTGTTGACTTCGGTCATTTTCACACTTGAAAACTTTGTGAGAGAACATTCGGACCCCTGAACTTGCTCTGCCATTTTGGACCCTCTCTGCCTACCGCCTGCTCTGACAAGCCGACTGCAAAGGATTTTCAGAACTTCATCAATCGTCACTCGTTCAGGTAACCGTCGGTTCTCTTACTCTTAATTTTCTCTTTACTTTATTCTTTTTTGAAATGGCACCACGGAAGCACACGACACGACCTAGGTTAGTGATCAGCCGGTCACCGGGGACGGCTGAATCTAGGACTAGGAGTGCCGCCTGCCCTAATCTGGACCCATCTTTGCCCTTTATACAAAGTCTGGCTGTATCTGTGTCTATGCAGAGCATGATGGCCAGGACAAAAAAGACTGCCAGGATCTCAAACTTAGACGGCTCCTCCCACAGGGTGCCGATTAGTGAAACATCTGACCAGGCGCCAGATGTGGAAGTGAAACAAAGCGGCTTGAAAGCCGGCAGTTCTGAGGGAGGAGTCAAAGTGACCCCTTCCCATTTTACAGTTGACAATTCTACATTCTCTCCTGCTCCTTTTAAAGGAGAGGAGGCGGGCCCTTCCGGGAGAGGGGAGGAGTCGTCCTCTTCGGACTCGTCAGAGGACGATTCCGAGTCTAGCTCTTCTGGCCATGCTTCCCTGGACACAGAAGAGAAAAACAGTCGCCTACAAGAGGCGAGGCTTTCTCACGCAGTTGAGAAGGGGGACGATTGGGCGGAGCCATCCGCCTCTCACCGAGAGCAAAATACCCCCTACTACTGCACGGTACCTCGGGGCCGGATCACAGCCATGCAAGAGAAAGTGGAGAGCTTTATCGCAAACCACACAATGGGCCCCGGCTTTTTAGTGTTCGTGCCTGATCCAGAAGACACAGTCGTATGGCCGGCTGGTACCAGTTATGATGGCGCCTGCTTTGGCTGCTACGAGGCGGCCATCAAGGCTGGGCTGCGCTTCCCACTACATCCAGCTGTTCAGCGGATCTTGGATGGGTATGAGTTGGGGTTATGGCAGTTAGCCCCGAACTCCTGGGTCAACGTACTCGACTATGTGGCCGGGTGCGAACTGCACGGGGTGGAGCCGAGCTTCGAGGCTTTCGCCCACATGAACTACCTCAGCCGAACCCCTAAGGCAGGCGGTACCGGTTGGTATCAATTGACGAGCCACAGGGGCTACCTCATGACGAGAGGTAAAGCAAACAAATGGAAGGACTGCCGGAGCACCTTCCTCATCATTGAGAGTTCAGACACAGAGCTGAACAAGCGCTTCAACAGGTGGAACAGGAATCCGCCTCTTCTTGCAGGCGGCCGCAGCATGCCGCCTGTTCCCCCCAAGGCTAAGAAAGAGATCCTAGATAAAGGACTCTTCAAAGTAGAGTCGAAGGTGAACTCTACTTCAGGGGTACGAGAGCAAGTACCCCTGCACTGCGTCCCGAGCTTCAAATGGCTCTACGACGAGTACTTTTTGGCCGCCTGTGGCCTCAGCAGTCGGTGCTCAAGAGGTAGCCGGCCTGTCGAATACTCTGTTGTTCCATTCATTTCTTGTTATGACTTTTATTAACTTTGCTATTTGTTTTTAGAGCGGACGCCATGAGCAAAATTACCGCCTCCAAGACTGCGGCGGCCATGTTGCGGGCCTCCATCATGCAACAGTCTTCAACCGACTCCCCCAACAAGGGGGAACCCTTGGTGGGCTTCGAACCTTTCACCCTCTTTTTGGAGTTGTGTTTATGCATATACTGACTTCTCTTCTTTTTTAGACGAGCGCTCCAAGAGCTTCTTCTTCCCAATAGCCGGACCCCAAGGCCCGGAGGACGACTGTTGCGAGCTCTCCTGGTTCTGCCAGGAAACATGTGGCGGCTGAGAAACAGCCGGCCACTTCTTCTAAAACTCCAGCTGGGCCACCTAGAAGTATGAAATTATCCTTGTAAATTTTAGACTTGCTCCCTTCTTTACTAGGTCTAATCCGTTTGTTTATGCTTGATGCAGCCGGCCCTCAGGAGCCTGACTTGGTCGAGGTGGCCAAGTCTATGATCAAGGCCGTTCCTCCAGCTGAAAGGGAGGCGGTCAGGGGTGTCGGCACCCTTGACCTAGACGGGATTGCAGGGGTCCTTGCTGAGGTATACTTAGCATATTTTTGAGTATTTGAATTCCAGGACGCATGTTTTCTTTTTTGTTTGGAAACTGACGCCTGTTCCCCTTTTTACTTAGGCCCTACTCCGAGTGAACAGCCTTCGCAAGCCGCTTGACCGGAAGAACAAAGAGGTAAAAGCTGCAAAAGCTATGGCCGCCTCTGACTGTGATAAGGCAATGTTTCAAATTGCCCATAATGAAGTTCTGACCATTGATATTCTTTATTATCAGGCGCAGGCTACCGCCGCTATCCGGGCTCAGTTAGAGGCGGCCCAGAAGAGGAATAGCGAGCTGGAGGCGACCATCAACAACCTCAAGGCCGAGCTGAGACCTCTTCGCCAAAAGATGTCCTCATACGAAACCTTGGAGAAATCCTTGGCAAGCGTAAAGGTACGCCTGGTGACCCAGGAGAAGAGTCTTACTCAGGAGCTCTCGGAAAAGGCCGAGAAAGAAAAGAAAGAGCTGGTCCGGGAGATGATAAAAGACTCTGCTCAAATCCAGCGCATGACTTGGGGCCGCCTCTTCCCCAATGCCGACTTTGCCTCATGGGAAAAAATGTACCGCCAGTGTTCTGATAGATATAATCAGGAGATCCTGGCGGCTGCTGAGGAAGAGGCGTTGGAGGAGGAGGAGCAGTCGGTAGTGGCGCTTGTGCCGCTTGGGGGTAATGCATCAAAGAAGGATGCAGCTGAAGCCGAGTCCAGCAAGAAGAGTGCTGACCAGGCGGCAGCTGCTGATATTGAAGATCTGCCCCCTTCTTAAGCTTTATGTCTTCTTTCCACGGCTTGCGTGCCGTTTGTTTGTATTTACCCGGCCAGGGGGCCGGGGCTCTGAATATTTTGCCGGTCTTTAATGACCGGCTTCTTTTTAATGAATATTTTTGTTTTGCTTCAAATTTGTTTAAGTATTGAATATTCTGAGATCCAATTGTACACTATACCGACTGTTTTACATGGCCGATAGTTGCAGACAGGTACGGATAGTTAGTCACGCCGCCTATGCCCCTGGACGACTGGTTGTCTGTTTCCAGGCTAGACGATCAGTCGGCCATTTATCCAATCGGTATTCGAACCATTTTAAAGATTGGATCCCCTTTAGGCAGGCGGACTTGTCATTTGTAAAATTAACCAAGTAGGAAAGTGGTCTGACCAAGTAAACATGATTGTTACCTAGTCGCCAAGTAACTGAGTAATAGAGGTATCAAGCGGTTGGTACCGGTTGTTCCCCTTTATTCGCCAATGTTTGTTGGCTTTTAACTCATAGGTTGTTAACCTAGCAGGAGTAGTGGTTGAGAGCCCCTGTTTGCTAAAAACAGGCGGACGACTCATACCTTTTAGGCTCCATACTAAGTTTGAGAGAGTGACTATGAGTTAACTTTGGTGTTACTCAGTCGCTGTCACTCCTGTTGAGTAGTAAAGGTACCAGGCGGCGGAGGCCGGCTGATCCTTTAGATTCGCCAATGTTTGTTGGCTATTAACTCAAGAGGTACCCCCTGCATTTATCCCAAGTAATACAGGCGGTCATCTGACTCAGATGTCAACTGCTACCACTGGTTTGGTTAGTGATAGAGTTATCCTTGTCTCAAAAACGGCTACGTGGTTGCCCTTGGGGACAGTCGTATAGGTGCCGTGTAATTAGTTTATAGAGCAATGTTCCACCCAAAAGGGAGCTGCTCTCTGCGACGAATTTCATCCGGAGGGATGCCGCCGGACGCCTGCTATGATGTTGGGACAGGTCGTATTAGTTTTGAAGATTGGATCAGTTGGCTTGGCGCCTGGTTTGATCATTCGGCCTGTGGCCTTGGTTAGTTCTTGGTGAACGTAGGTGCTAAGTAAAAGGAGGGTAGCCGCCTGTTTAGGCACAGGGTCGGCCAGGCCCTGGTCATTTTTAGTTAAGAATAAGGGGGGTGGCTGTGTGTTTGGAACCAGTCGGCCCTCTTCTATGGAGAGTAGCCGACTATATGTCCAGACGGCGTGCCCCTATGGTGATAGAGTAAAATATTCAATGGAGAGTAGCCGACTGTAAAGGTACAGGCGGCATGCCCCTCTGAAGATAGAGTAAAATACTCAATGGAGAGTAGCCGACTGTAAAGGTACAGGCGGCATGCCCCTCTGAAGATAGAGTAAAATACTCAATGGAGAGTAGCCGACTGTAAAGGTACAAGCGGCATGCCCCTCTGAAGATAGGGTAAAATATTCAATGGAGAGTAGCCGACTGTAAATGTATAGGCGGCCTGCCCCTCTTAAGATAGAGTAAAATACTCAATGGAGAGTAGCCGACTGTAAAGGTACAGGCGGCATGCCCCTCTGAAGATAGAGTAAAATACTCAATGGAGAGTAGCCGACTGTAAATGTATAGGCGGCCTGCCCCTCTTAAGTAAGAATAAAAACTGAGTATGGAGAGTAGCCGACTGTTTGTTAGTAGGCGTGCCCCTCTTAGTACAAAATTGAATATTAAGTATGCAAACTTTTATTAAGTAACCCTTGACTATTTACATCATTCAAAAGAAATATTTCTTAAGATTATCTACATTCCAAGTTCGAGGCAACGGTTGTCCGTCTGGTGTTCCCAGACGGTAAGTACCGTCCCTGACCTCTTCACAGATTCGGTAGGGTCCTTCCCAGTTGGGAGTTAGTTTGCCAGACTCATTAGCTCTACCAACTGCTTTCATTTTTCTAAGTACAAAGTCCACCACTTTGAGTGGACGCCTGTGTACTTTTTTGTTGTATGATTTAGTCATTCTCAGGTGGTAAATTTCATGGCGCAAGACAGCATTGCCCCTCCTTTCAGGAAGTGAGTCTAATGCCAGGCGCATGGCTTCCCAGTTTGCCTCTTCGTCATATAGCATTACTCGAAGAGTCGGCTCGTAGTGTTCTATTGGAAGAACAACTTTCGCACCATAAGTTAGGAGGAATGGAGTTTCTCCAGTCGCCCCTTTTTCAGTCGTCCTAATGGCCCCGAGAACATGTGGTAATTCATCCGCCCATAGGCCGCCTGCTCGTTCAATCTTTTTCTTGAGACCGTCTGAGATGATTTTATTAAAGGCTTCTACCTGGCCGTTTGCTTGTGGACGGCCGACAGATGCAAAGTAGTGTGCAATTCCTTGGTCACCCAACCAACTTTTGAGAACAGACGTCTCAAATTGGGGACCATTATAAAAAACCATAGACATGGGAACCCCGAACCGAGTGATGACATTTTTCCAAATGAATGAAATTACATCCTTCGTCTTGATTCCCTTTACAGCCTCCGCCTCTACCCATTTAGTGAAGTAGTCGACGGCAACAAGTATGTACCTCCTTCCGCCTGTAGCAGGCGTATATGGACCCAGAATATCCATGCCCCACTTAGCAAACGGTAGTGGGCTATGAATGGTAGTGAGGTCAGTAGCCGGACGGTGAATTAGTTTGCCAAACCTTTGGCACTTGTCACATTTTTTCACCATCTCCATCGCATCTGCTTCTAAAGTAGGCCAAAAGTAGCCCTGCCGCCTTGCCCGTTGAGCAAGCGTCCTACCGCCTATATGGGAAGCACAGTAACCAGAGTGAAGATCATCTAGTATCTCTCGTCTCTTTTCTGGAGTAACACACTTTAAGAAGGGTTGAAGGTACCCCCTTTTGTGAAGTTCTCCCTTTATTATTTCAAAACTGGTCGCTCGTTTTTTCAGTGCTGCCGCCTGTTGATGATCATCCGGCAGGGTACCGTTTGTCAGATATGCCCTGATTGGATCCATCCAGGTTGAGCTTCTGTCTAGGATTCCAATAGGGTCTTCCTCGATGCTTCTCTTCTCCATTACTTCCCAAAAAACAGTTCGAGGAGTATCACAGGAGGCGGATGATGCTAATTTTGACAGTGCATCCGCCTGGTTGTTTTCTGATCTCGGCACTTGGGTCAGATGGAAATCCTCAAGGGAGCCGACTGCTTGTCGGACCGCCTGTAAATACTTGATCATGGCCGGATGGGTTGCTTCGTATTCGCCATTGTACTGACTCACTATCAATTGTGAATCGGAACAGGCGTCTAATTTCTTGCCCCTGCCGCCTTGCACATGCGGATTCCGGCTAGTAAAGCTTCATATTCCGCCTCATTGTTTGAGGCCTGAAAACTGAAGCGTAGAGCATACTCGTACCTGTCGCCCTCTGGCGACTGACATATGACGCCTGCTCCACAACCATTTGAAGTAGAGCTTCCGTCCACATATACCTTCCAGACTTGGTCTGTAACTTGAGAGTCCGGAGGACGAGTCATCTCAACAATAAAGTCAGCAAATGCTTGCCCCTTCACTGCTTTTCTAGGCTCGAAAGTAACTTCGAGGCTCTGAATTTCTATAGCCCATTTGATCATTCGGCCTGACGACTCTATGATGGTCAGTGGCCGCTTGATAGGTTGGTCTGTATACACGACGACTGCATGTGCCAAAAAGTAGGGCTTCAATTTTTTAACAGCCATGAAGAGTGCAAGACCAAATTTCTCCACTAAGGGATACCTCAACTCGGCATTTTTCAGTACATGACTGACAAAGTAGACCGGGAGCTGACAGCCGTCTCTTTCAGCAAGGAGAACATCGCTTAACACATGATCAGAGACGGCCAGGTACATGTAGAGTACTTCTTTGGGCAAAGGGCTGACCAGCCTCGGCAAGGAATGCAAGTGAACTTTCAATTTCTGGAAGGCCGCCTCAGCATCCGGCCCCCATTCAAACCTTGCCTTTTTCTTAATTGCCTGGAAAAAGTATAGGCATTTGTCGCCTGATCGGCTTAGAAATCTTCCCAAGGCCGCCAGACAACCTGTTAACTTCTGAACCTCTCGGATGGTACGAGGCGACTGCATGTCAATGACCGCCTGCACCTTCTCAGGGTTCGCCTCTATTCCTCTCTGATTGATAAGGAATCCGAGAAATTTCCCAGACTCAACTCCAAAGACACATTTCTTGGGATTGAGCATGACATGGTGCCGCCTGAGTGTGGCGAAAGTTTCTCGGAGGTCCGACAGATGATCTTTCTGAAGTTTTGACTTGACAATCATATCATCAATATATGCCTCGACATTTCTCCCAATCTGATCAAAGAACACAGTGTTTATCATTCGCTGGAAAGTGGCCGGGGCATTCTTAAGACCAAACGGCATGACCGTGTAACAGTATAACCCTTGATCAGTGACGAAGGTCGTCTTCTCCTGATCTTTCTTCCATAAAGGAATTTGATGGAAACCAGAGTAGGCGTCCATAAAGCTCATCAAAGCATGGCCGGCTGTTGAGTCGACCAAGTTATCAATTTTAGGCAGAGGGTAACTGTCTTTGGGGCACACCTTGTTTAAGTATGTGTAGTCTACACACATTCTCCAGGTGCCATTCGGCTTTTTAACAAGCACCACATTTGCAACCCAGTCTGGGAAGTAACATTGCCGAATGAACCCTGCATCAAGTAATTTTTTAACTTCGGCGGCTGCCGCCTGACTTCTTTCTTCGCCATGTTCCGCTTCTTCTGCCGTACCGGCTTCTTTTTCGGATCCACGACCAGTTTATGTACCGCCAGATCAGGACTAATGCCTGGCATTTCATGGACTTCGAATGCAAAGATGTCCTTGTATTCTTTCAATAGTTTGTGAAAGTCGTCACCCAGGACTCTCAGAGCAGTCGTCCCAACTTTGACTGTTCGCTCAGGACGTGAATCGTCTAAGATCAAGTCCGTATGCTCACCAGCCGCCTGAGGGCGGAATTCATCCGACCACTCCTCTGCCAATGATTGCTATTTTCTGTCTTTTCTTGCGGCCCCTGTCTGGGATGCCTTTCTCTTCTTGCCGCCTGCTTCTTGAACAGGCGCACTCTCTTTGACATTGTTAAGGTCTATTTTTCCACCACTCGACCCAGTGGCCATAACAGTGGGCTTGACATCCGAGAGATAGCACTCTCGGGCCATCCTCTGATCTCCCCTTAGGGACTCGACTGTTCCATTATCCCTCTCAAACTTGAGCAACATAAGAGATGGGATTATAACAGCCTTGGAATTATTCAGGGTTGGTCGTCCCAGAATCATGTTGTAGGCCGAGAGTTCTTTTACTACCAGGAACCGGACTATCATGTGTCGTCCTTCCCCTTTTTCGCCCAGGCGGATGGGTAAATCCACTCGTCCCACTGGGTGGACGACTCCTCCTCCAAACCCTACTAAAGGGTGGGATGCCGGATGTATGAAATCAGTCTGATATTTTAGTTTCCACAGACATTTTCTACTGATGAGATCTGAGGAGCTTCCGGTATCTATGAGGATTCAGCCAACTCTCTTGCTGGCCACTTTACATTCAATAACGATAGGGTCGTCAAGCGGCCCTCTTACCCCTCCTAGATCTTCTTCAGTGATGACAATCTCAGGAAATGAAAATTTGGAGGGTCGTTCTTGGTGAACGGAATTTACATCTAACCGTCTGATATTGTCTTTGTTGCCCCTAATAGTGGGGCCGCCTCCTGAGAAGCCGCCTGCAATGGTGTAGACGACTGCATCATCTGTATCGGAGCTGTCGGCCTGTTGATTCTTTTTGGTCAACTGCTTTTTTGAGGAAGTGTTCCTCGTAGATTTCTTGACATAAGTGTCAAGATCACCTTGCTCAGCCAGGCGGTCCAGATACCGCATGAGACTGATGCATTCATTGGTGTGATGACCAACATCTTCATGATAATCACAGAATTTTTCTTGGTTCCGGTTGTTTACAGAACCCTTCATGGGGACCGGCTTCTCAATTGAGATCCGTCCCTTGATTTCCTTTAGGATAAATTGGCTATCCTTGTTAAACGCATACTTTGGGGAGTATGGTTTGAATTCTTTTTTCTTTTTCTGGGCCGGCTGTTTAGAGGAATCAGCCGCCCAAACCTCTTTTCTCTTCTTGTCTTTGTTTGGCGACTGTTTCTGTCGTCCTTCTCTTTTGTCGGACCTTTTCCCGTCTGACTGTTTTACCGTACTACAAAGATCAGTCGCCTGTATATAGGCTTCCGCTTCAATCAAGGCCTCTTGAAGAGTCGCCACCCTCTTTCGGACCAAATCAAATTTCAAGGTCGACCCGTCTTTGAGACCTCTGAAAAAGTCAGTATAGGCTACTTCATCCGGTAACCCTTGAATCTGTATTCTCATCAGGTTAAACCGCTTGATGTAAGAACGAAGCCCCTCCTTCTCGCCCTGCTGAATTGTTCCTAAATCAAGGGTCGTCTTCTTCGCAGGTATGTTCATGGCGAAGTTGGAGGTGAATAAGTAAGCAAGCGTCTTGAAGTTATTTACACAACCAGTCGACAGGTTGCCGAACCATTGTTGTGCGATTCCTTTGAGAGTCGCTGGGAAACACTTGCACCAAGTGGGATCATCCAACCCTTGAAGGTACATCAGGTTGGTGAATGCCATCAGATGGTCTTCTAGGTTAGTAGTGCCGTCATAGGCGCCTACTAATACATTTTTCACTTTGGCCGGCTGAGCGGCTTCAGTAATTTCCTTGGAGAAGGCCGACGGCTGTTCACCAAGTCTAAGCAACCGTAGCTGCCAGTCCATAGGTTGGACATTTTTTGCTGCATGTCCACCAAACGGAGGTGGCTGTAAAAAATACTGTTGTTGCGGTACAAACGGTAAGTTTGGTACCGCCTGGTCGCTATGAAAGCCGAACTGACGGGAGGTGCCGCCTGACTGACTCTCATGATACGACTGAGTATGCCTCATCGAGGTATTTCGCAGACTGTCTTGGAAGTTTGAAGTAGAGGCCGACTTTGACAATCGGTCACTCTTCTTCTGCTCTAGCAGTAGCCGAGCGTCTGTGTATGTTTTCCTCGACCCGTCCGCCTGAATATGACGAACAGGTTTCCTATTTCCTGGAGTAGGAAAACGGTATTTTGTGAAATCAAGGGAAGGTGGCTCCCACTTCCTAGATTTAGGATGAGGGGTCGCCTCTCGCCCTTGAAACTGGTTTCCTCTTTAGTGAAGTGGAGGGTTTCTTAGCCGACTGCTCCTTGTCCAGAGCAGGCGGCTTCTTGTTGATCAACTCTTGAATTTCTCCCTTGAAGTCCCTCATGAAGGTCATGAGTTCGTTCCTTGTGATGGGAGCAGACCCATCAGTCGGCTGCTGCCGAACAGGCGGTGCGCCTGCTGGCTCGCTTCCAGTTTGAAGATGTTCCCGTTCCCTCCTTTCGGTATGACGGGTACGTCGGGCCCTTAGGGTCCCGTCTGAAGCTGTGTGAGCTGCAACTTCAAATTCATTCTCAGTATCGTGGTCCGACTGAACTAGAGGGTCGTCTAGGGGACGCCTCTCTTCAGGAGTCGGTACAGACGTGGATGCCATCTCAGAAGTACTCTCCCCACAGACGGCGCCAAATGTTTCGGGGTTTTCTGATGTCCTGCGGGAGAGTTACAATTCCGAGACTGGAACCGGACGCCTGTACCTGCACAACAAACGGATGCTCCGGATGATTGGAGATCCGCCTCCAACGGTCAAGTTAGTACTTGATTAAGGAGTAATTAATGCGGAAATTAAAGTGATTGAGTCTCTCTAGGTGAGAGTGTTTAATGTGTGTAATATGCTTTTTAGCGTGTTATCCCCCTTAATGAGGATTAAGGGAGGTATTTATAACCTCGGGAAACGTGTCAATCTAGGTTTAGGTTAACCTTGGGCTGATTGGGCTTCCCTCGGAAGTTGGGCCTAGGTGACCGGTTATCCCAGGTGTCATGGGAAGGACACGTGTCGTGTCGTAATTGGTCCATAGTGGACAGATCATTGCTTGACACGTGGCAGGCTCCTATTGGCCCATGTGACGGACACATGGCGGAACCTGATTGGTCCACTTGTCAGATGGTGACTGGTGGGGAAAAATCCCCTAATCAATAATAGTGACTCTTATTAAGTTATATCACTCAAGTAGTCAATACAAGTTAGGCAGATTGTGCAAAAAAAATCTTATACTTCGTATGAATCATCGGTAGTTAATTTGCATATATGTTTATATATCAAGAATAATTACAATATGACGAAATAATCAACGAATGTGCGGCAATGATATCATGTTTATTATTATAGCTTCAAAATTCATAATTTAGGAGAAATAGAATAGGATGATAGGGTACCTTTTCTAGCCGAGGAATTGTAAAGTTGCTAATATTAATATGGCTAAATTCCTTCGTAGGTTTGTTTAGTCGGCTATGGTGCTAATAACGTGTTAAATATGGAAGAGAAATAAAGAGATATAGGAGAGAAATTGGGGAGAGAATAAATCAGAAGTCTCTTATTCCATAGAGTGGGGTATATATATACATACAATATAACAAGGGTTTGCTTAGATAACAATAAACCCTAGATCTAGAATATTCCGAAATGATAAAAGGAGGATAATGGATATCCACACAATATTTCATAGCATTTGAATTTTATTCATTAAGAATAAATATTTTATCCTACAATAATTAAATTATTTAATTTGAAATACTAGACTAGTTAGAAATTAAATTGAAAACAGCCCCTAGACAAATCCCTAAAAACTAGGAGAAAACGTAGATAATAATTTATCAATTTAACAGAAAATCATATTTTATTTTGAAAACTTATCTTTTATAAAATAAAATCTATTTGGAAATAATGATACCAAGTTAAAACTAACTCTCTAGAATATAGGCAAATATAATGCAATGACTACTAACGAGGAAAACTTACTTTTAGTGTTGTGCAAACTCGTGTTCCTCCTAGAAACGAATTCTAGATTGACTGTAAGTTCCTTACCGGTAAACATCAATGAGTTCCTTACTGAATGAAGTTTCAATGTAGTTCCTTAGGCCTGTTCCAAATAATTTCCCTTATCCAACATACTTACATGAATCCGGTAAAAATAGTAGTATACTCCTTTTTTTGTCTTCATGTGTGCCGGTGTTCCTCTCAAAACTTCTCTTTGCTTGTTCTAGTGAGAACAAACATGGCCAATGTTCCCACTCATGAACTGGGTTTGTTCCTTGCAAAGGATCGCTTCTCATTTTCTTATGAACTACATATAAAGTCCAACAATACATTTAGACTTCTTTTTTTTGTGTTCCTCCTCAGGAACTCTTCTTTTTCATAAGGGGAAACATAAGCATGATACGTACATTGTATGTTGGCCTAGGAACCATCATCAACAATGATCTCAATCATACTCAAGAATCTTAATGCTTTCGTGACTTGTTTAAGCAAATCTCAATACATGTATTAGTTAGATTATTATCATTTATTCACAATCATCAAAACTTTATAACAAGAAATAAAAGTTATATATACTATATTGATAAAGTTACTCTTTTCAAATGAGTAAAAATCAGATCTTAGGGTGTAAAATTCCCTTCGTTTCGTATTAATTGTAACACTTCCCTTTTACATCCGTTTCATATTAATTGCAACACTCCTATATTTGGAAAGGATCCACCATTATTTTATAATTTCTCACTCTACTAACCCCACTTTCTCAAATATTTTATTATTTCTCTCTCCTATCAACCCCACTTATACTACTTTTTTTTATTATTATTATTTCTCTTTCCCACCAACAATACTTTATATTAAAAAAATCTTCTTTTGGGCCCCACCCTATAAATTTTCTTAAACTTTGTAAACACTCTAGTATTGCGATTAATACGAAACGTAGGGATAAAAAGAGTTTTGACCAAGACTGCTGAAAAATTATGGCTTGTGTAGAGTTGTCATTTACTAATAATATATTGAATTTTTTTTTTTTACAATAACCACCAACTATAATTCTTGTTGTAATAATAACCACCAACAATTTTTTTGAAAGTTAACAGTTATTTCATGTGGTAATGCAATACAGTTATGTATTTGTCATTACATGACATGACACATTCGAAAATATTTTAAAAGTTAACAATGGTACCATTAAATTATAAAATGTACCATTAATAGAGAATAGTACTATAAATGGGGTTAATGGTAATAAAAATTGTTATAATGGTATTCTTTTTAAAGCTAATACTGTACATGTACTATTAGGTTGTGATAACGTGCCATTGGTAGTGCAGTAGTATTATACTCTTAATTTTTTTTTATTTTTTTTGAAAAGGTAAGAAAAATTAAACATTAGAAAACCCTCCTCACGAGGGGAATTCTTAATGTATCAGAAGAAAGAATAGAAAACAAACTACAATTATTACAAATATCAATATCCATACTACTACAAACTAAATGACCCACATTAGCTATCCAATCCACTGCGCGATTTGCCTCTTGGTAGACGTGTTGGATACTCCAATTGCAAAACCGAGAAAGGAGAGAACGAGTGTCTTGGATAATATGCTCGATTTGCCAAGCAACTGTCAAGATGCCTTTTATTGAGTTGATGACTAGTAAGTTATCACCTTCAATTTCAATGTTATGAATGCCACATTGAAGGGCTAGTTGGACTCCTTTATGAAGAGTCATACCTTTCGCTATAAATACTTTGGCGTTGCCGAGGTTGAACGTAGATGCCTTGATGAGTGCTCCGCTACTATATCTGATGATGATTCATGCTGTTGTTGAGTTGTAACGAACCGAATCGTCGACGTTGAGCTTGAAAAATTTATTGGGAGACGTCTTCCATGATATAAGAATGGATTTTGGGGATTGAGTATGAGAAGAATAATTATGGGATATTGAAAATGGGAGATCCCATGGAGGTGAAGGTATCTATGAGACTTCTTTGGTGCTAATCGTTGAACACAAATTGTGCTCGATGGTGGATCCTAAAGATGTCAAAGGTTTCACGGAAGATTATAGCATTCCGCTAGCTCTTTCCAAATACTACAAATGAGGAAGACAAATTTCCTTGTGTTTGGGTATTTTCTTAAGTACATTAAGGTTTTTGCTAGTTTTAGAAACGAGGTTAAGCAACCTAACCACTCTTTTTTATAAGGGGAGGTTCCAAACTTCTTTGGTTCTAGTGTAGTTAAGAAAAAGATGATCAACTGTTGAACTTTGTTGATTGCATAAAGGGCATATGTCAAATGGGATAATGTTTCTTTTGTGAAGAGTGTCTCGAACACCTACACTGTTATGAAATATTTGCCAAAGGAAAATTTGAAGTTTGGGAGGGATGTCTATTTTCCAAATCCATCTATGGAGCCAATTGTTGTCTTCGGAATTGAGATTATAAGCAAGTCAATTGGCTAAATTAACGGAGAAGTTTCCATGTGTAGTTAATCCCCAAACAGGTTTGTCCAACATATCATTAAGCGGTAGGAGAATGCCCATAATTTGGGCTGTAATGTTTTCAGGAAGAAGAGCCCTTAGTTTTGGTCTATTCTATTGTTTATTAGGTAGAATAAAGTTTGAAACTTTAGGGTCGAGATTAACCTAATTGATATCTATATGGATGTGAAAGGAATGGTGTCCTTCCAACAAGTGTATTATTCTGATAGAGGGTTCAGAGTTATCAGGAAGCTAATTCTTCAGTGAGATCAAGTGATCGGAATGCCTGGGTGGAGGCCGCTTCCGATCTGTAATATTAGTGAACAATTAATATTACAGCTTTATCTTGACTGAACCCTTCGGGTCGAACCCAAATGAACTGCCGATCCGAACCGACGAATCAATCCGAAGGATTCGATGAGTCACTAGAGTATTACGAACACAAACGTCGGATATCGAGCCTAGGGCGTCGAGACCGAGTGTCGCAAAATCAACAAGCAACAAGTTCGAGCAAAGCCATAGCATCACATTGGCCTAGCCATGTGGTTGCTAGGCTAGCTCGAGCTAGCACAACACCATGGTGTGCGTGCGTGCCTTTGCATGGCAGCACCATCGCAGCACTATTGTGTGCGTGCGTGCGTGCCTTCGAATGGCACAGCACCACCGCAGCATGCGAGCCTGCATTCCTAGCTGCTATCGCAAGGCCTCGCATAGCTAGGCGCTTGCGTGTGTGCGTGCCTTCGCATGGCACAGCACCATCGCAGCGTGCTCGCATGTGCTTGGGCGTGCTAGCTATGCAGGGCTGGCAGTGCTAGCTGGCCAGCAAGGCTGGCAGCCAGCTCACCATGGCATTAATGCCGGTTTAAGGAGAGTGGGGACCAAGGCTTATAGCCATGCCTTGAGGAGCAAGGCAATGGTCCCCCCCCCCCCCCCCATGGTTATGGTCCTCACCTAACCTCTCCTCTCCTCATGCCACTTGTTGATTGTTGATTGCATTGTTTTATAATTTATTTTTTATTTAAATAAATTAGATGAAAAATGCAACTATCCCACATTGATTATGAATGTGAGTGCAAGTTGCATTTCCCTATAAATATCCCATGATTGGGAATTTGGAAATAAACTTGAGTGGAACTCAAAAAGGCATCTCTTATTATTGAGAAAACCTTTAAGTTCGTAAAACTCTAGTTTTATACTTGGTCAAGTCACGACTAACCCTTGAGACGAAGATCGTTCGGGTCGGGTCGTGGGTACGAGCCGTTGGAGGCCGTCACGCTTGTGAGGCTTTAAGCTTCGAAGTAAGAGCTCGGTTTACGAGCGAAGCACGCTTCAAGGGTATTACTTCTTTATCACTTCTCTTAATTATTGTTTAATTATGTTTATGCATGCTTTATTGCTTTAATTCTTGGGGCGGGGTCTTGGGCAGGTTTCTCTTCCGCGTAGCGTTGGACGCTACGAAACCCAACAGCGGTATCGGAGCCGCGCTCTTTTTAATTATTGCAATTTGTAATTAATTAAGGTGATTTAAAATGGATTTAAATTTCTGGTTGTGCTTTCTAATTGGATTAGAAGCTCGTTTTAATTAATTTTAAAACTCGTATTTTTCTCTTTTGGCTGACGAACCCAGATTTCGACTAAAAATAGTGATTTTTGGGTGGAATCGATGTTCTAAATCGTTTCTGACCCTTTTAGGATTGTCCAGAAGCCAAAATCCACCCAGAAATATGTTTTTCGAGGGGTTATTCTTTTTTGACGAATTTTTTTTAAATCTTTATACCTTGATTAATTTATGCATGTCAAGGGTAGATTAAATGCATTATTGCATCCTTAATCTACATCAATTTTAAACCCTTTTAAGCATGGTTATGAAGTCATAATGTGTGCTTAAGTTGGTATATTCATTTTTTCACATAAACTTGTTATTTCACAATCATGCAAATCAATTGCATTAAAGTGTGAATGTTTATTGGGAATGTGAAATTTTAAGTTCCTTGTATATTAAAGATCCAATCTTTGAGTGTTTAAATGGTTGGAACTTTGATTCTAAATTCCATGGTTGAACTAATTTTGGATATAATCATTTTGTGTTGATTAAAGTCCTTAAAGTTCAAGTACTTGTTATCAAATTTTGATTAATCTTCATATTGGAAGATGTAATTTTATTATTTTTACACATGTTAAAAGTTGGAAAATTTTCATTGGATGATTGGTTTTATTTTCCAGCTCCCTACTTTGACAAAAACATTATTAATTTGCATAATTGTTAAATTAATTATGGGTGTATGGTAGGCGTGTCGCGTACCTATCAAAAATAACCTAACAGACCAATACTAATGTAGACTGGCAAGTAAGGGTCGGATCCCAAGAGACTAAGGTTCAGAAACAATTAATTAGACTAAAATCTTTACTAAGCAAGAATCAAGTATAATCGATAACTAAGGGTCTAAAATATAGGGAAAATTCGAAAATAAACTAATTAAGATGATTAAATCAATCAATTAAAAACATCCAAGATCTAGCTTCACCACAACTATTATCGATGCAATTGTAATTCTACCCTTAACATACGATTTCAATTGAACGGGGAAAAGTAAAACCTAATAATTACCAAGGATCTCTCTCGAGTATCAATGGCTTCCCTAACATACAATCAATCCTATTCTCATGGTATCATGCATATTAGAGACATTAAACACATTACTCTCACTTCCCAATTATCAAACCCAACTACTCTCGTGTTGAGAATCAAACCCTAAATTGATTTACTCAAATCCGTTTATACCCAACTCTCGCTGTGATAAAAACAATGGAATAATCGCAATACTATAGTTATGTCTAACCTAGCATTGGCATAATCACAATCAATTTAGCAATTCAATTGTTAAAGTTATTAAAGAATTTAAAGATTTAATTCATGCATCAATAATAATAGGGCTACACTAGATCTTGAATTAAGGAATCTACTCACACATGATTAAAGAAACAAAAACAAAAATAAATAATGAAAACATAATTAAATAACAAAGGATGAAAAATAAGTACCAAATCTTGAATAAAATTGAAAGTAGAAACCTTGAATCTTGAATTACAAAACTTAAAAAAAAAGTAGATGGAGAACTAGTTCTTAATAATAGGAATTGAAAAATAAAATAAACTTAATGAATCCTCAAGAAAAACAAAGCTAAAGAATATATATACAAGCCCAAAAAGATAAGAAAACCGGCTAAGCCTTGGCGCACAAGGATCCCAGGAGGCACGGACGTGCCCCTTGCTAGGCACGGACGTGCCTCTAGGCGTAGCAAAATTGCTGCAGTTTCTGTCTTCCAGGCACGGACGTGCCTAGTGCTGGGCACGGACGTGCCTGCTTCTTTACCTAGGCACGGACGTGCCTCTTCTGCTAGGCACAGACGTGCCTCCTCAGGGGCACGGACGTGCCTCTGCAGAAATTGGTTTTTCTCCTTTTTCCTTCCTTTAGGCGCTTTTCCTCCTTGTTTCTTCTTCTTTTTGCTCACTTTTCACCTAAATAAAAACCACAAACAACTCAAAAACTAAAACAAAAGTATCAAACCAGAGAAATCAAAACAAAGAAAAATGAAAATAATAACGAAAAGTAACGAACTAAGAGTAAAAACTAGAGAATGGGTTGCCTCCCATTTAGCGCTTGTTTATAAGGTCTTTAGCTCGACCGTATGGCTTCTCATGGGCTTGGTGATGGGGGCGAGAGTGTGATATCCACCCCCTCATCGATGGGATCACCGTTTCGGTAGTGCTTCACTCGTTGTCCATTGACTTTGAAGGGTTCCCCTCTTGTGTTTTCTAACTCAATCGTGCCATAGGGGAAGACTTTTCTAATCTTTAATGGTCCCGACCATCTAGACCGAAGCTTTCCAGGGAATAATTTCAACCTAGAGTTGAAAAGAAGGACTTGATCCCCTTCTTTGAACTCCCTTCTCACAAGATTCTTGTCGTGCCACTTTTTTGTCTTCTCTTTGTACAGCTTCGAACTCTCATAAGCATCAAGACGAAGCTCATCCAATTCGTTGAGTTGCAACAACCTATTCTCTCCCGCTGCTTTGGCATCAAATTTCAAGCTTTTTACGGCAAAAAATGCCCTGTGTTCTAGCTCAACGGGAAGATGACATGCTTTACCATAGATAAGCCTGTATGGGGTCGTACCAATTGGTGTTTTGAAGACCGTTCGGTACGCCCAAAGTGCATCATCTAGCTTCACAGACCAGTCTTTTCTTGTTCGCGCAACAGTTTTCTCTATGATGGACTTGATCTCTCGGTTGGACACTTCTACCTGGCCACTTGTCTGTGGGTGATAACCAATTCCAAGCTTGTGGTGCACTCCATATTTTTTCAACATCGCCTCAAATCGATGCTCCAGAAAGTGTGTTCCCCTGTCACTGATCAAGACACGTGGTAAACCAAAACGAGGGAAAATAACTTTCTTGAAAAACTTGCTTGCCACACGAGCATCATTGGTTGGAGTAGCTATTGCTTCCACCCACTTTGAAACATAATCAACAGCTAGCAATATGTAACGGTTGCCATGAGAGGAGGGAAACGGACCCATGAAATCTATCCCCCACACATCAAACAACTCGACCTCGAGTATGTTATTAAGTGGCATCTCGTTCTTCTTGGAAATCGTGCCCGTCCGTTGACATCTATCACATGCCTTGACATAAGCATAGGTATCTTTGAACATCGTAGGCCAGTAAAATCCACATTGCAAAACCTTTGCAACTGTTTTCGAGGGGCCTGTATGTCCACCACAAGGTAGGTCATGGCAATGTGAAATAATATTACTTATCCCGGTTTCTGGAACGCATCTACGGATCATGGTGTCTGCGCATTCCTTGTAGAGGAGTGGATCGTCCTAGTGGTATCTCTTTGCTTCAGAAAAGAATTTCTTCTTTTGTTGAGAAGAATAGCCATGAGGCATTGTACCTGTGGAGAGAAAGTTAGCTAAGTCAGCAAACCAAGGGGTATCATCTCCATCTTCAGGGTCAAGGAGAAGACGGGAAAGATGGTCTGCAACGACATTCTCTGTTCCTTTGGTATCCCTGATTTCGATGTCATAATCCTGTAGCTGGAGAATCCATTGAATCAACCTTGGTTTGGCATGTGTCTTGGTCATCAAGTACCTCAATGTTGCATGATCTATATGAATGATGACCTTGGAACCTACCAAATAAGAATGAAACTTGTCAATAGCATATATAACTGCTAGCATCTCTTTTTCAGTTGTGGCATAATTCAGTTGAGCAGAGCTCAAAGTCTTGCTAGCATAGTATATGGCATAAAGCTTCTTCTCCTTCCTTTGCCCTAATACGGCTCCCACCGCATAATCACTAGCATCGCACATGATCTCAAACAACAGACTCCAATCTGGGGGTTGCATGACTGGAGCAGTGATTAAAGCTTCCTTCAACCTGTTAAAAGCTTCAAGACAAGCATCAGAAAAGACAAAAGGGACATCCTTAGCCAATAGCTCAGTTAAAGGTCTAGCAATTTTCGAAAAATCCTTAATAAAACGCCGATAAAAACCTGCGTGACCAAGGAAGCTTCGAACTCCTTTTACAGATTTAGGGGGTGGTAAGCGCTCTATAACCTCTATTTTGGCCTTTTCAACCTCAATCCCTTTATTAGACACAACATGACCTAAAACAATTCCCTGTTGAACCATAAAATGGCATTTCTCCCAGTTTAAGATTAGATTAACTTCTTTACATCTTTAGAGCACCTTTTTCAGATTTTCAAGGCATACATCAAAGGATGTTCCATAGACAGAGAAATCATCCATAAATACTTCCATAGAGTTTTCTATGAGTCTTGAGAAAATTGCCATCATACATCGCTGAAAAGTGGCAGGAGCATTACATAATCCAAATGGCATCCTGCGATATGCAAAGGTGCCATATGGACATGTGAAAGTAGTCTTTTCCTGGTCACAAGGACGGATGGGAATTTGAAAGAAACCGAATATCCATCTAAGTAACAGAAAAAGGAATGCTTTGCCAACCTTTCAAGCATCTGGTCGATAAAGGGTAAGGGGAAGTGATCCTTCAGGGTGGCCTTATTCAACTTCCTATAATCTATACACATTCCCCATCCTGTGACAATTTTAGTGGCGACTGGCTCACCCTTGTCATTCTTAACAACGGTCATACCTCCCTTCTTTGGTACTACTTGTACAGGGATAACCCACTTACTATTAGAGATAGGGTAGATTATACCTGCAACAAGCAATTTCAGAACCTCTTTTTTAACTACCTCCATCATATTAGGATTAAGTCTTCGTTGAGGTTCTACAGAAGAGGCATGATCGTTTTCAAGAATGATCTTATGCATACAAAAAGAAGGATTAATGCCCTTGATATCATCAATGGTGTACCCAATGACACTTTTATATGTTTTCAAAACGTTGAGCAATTGCTCTAGTTCTGTGTCCTTGAGTTCAGCATTGACAATAACAGGATATGAATTATTTGGACCAAGATATGCATATTTTAAGTTAGAGGGGAGGGGTTTCAACTCTACCTCGGGAGGCTTAGAACTCTCCCCAATACTCATTACTTCCAATTTCTCTCTGATCGGGTTCTGATTTGGATTGGCCTTTGCTTCATTAAGTAACCTGGTATACTCCGTAGACTGCCAATCTCCATTATCATCTTCCTTCCCTAATAGAACTTGTTCGAGAGCATCATCATTCTGATTCAAGGGAAGTTGCTCATTCTGCAGCTCATCGAGCACATCAACCTGACAAACAGTGTCTCCCATAGAAGGGGCACCCATAACATTAAAAAGTGAGTATTCCAATTTCTCATCACCTACTTCAAAAGTAATCTTACCTTTCTTCATATCAATAATTGCACCTGCAGTAGCTAAGAAAGGTCTACCAAGTATAATTGGAACATTCACATCTTCATCCATCTCCATCACAACAAAATCACAGGGTATGAAAAACTTACCTACGCGAAGTGGTACATCCTCAAGTACACCCAAAGGAAACTTCACTGACCTGTCTGCAAGTTGCAGGGATATGCGTGTGGGTTTGAGTTCACCCATTTGCAGCTTCTTGCATATGGATAGTGGCATGAGGCTCACACTTGCACCAAGATCGCACAATGCTCTGTTGATTTCGATATCCCCAAGCTTCACAGGAATTGAATAGCTACCTGGATCTCCTAATTTCTTAGGGAGAGTGTTCTGCAAAATAGCACTGCACTCTGCATTCAAAGCAACTGTAGTATTCTCTTCTAACTTTTTCTTGTTAGATAGCATATCTTTTAATAATTTTGCATAAGAAGGCATCTCAGATATGGCATCTAAAAATGGAATATTAATATGAAGCTTTTTAAGAATATCAAGAAACTTACTGAACTTTTTCTCAAGTTTAGCTTGAGCTAACCTTTGAGGAAAAGGAACCTTAGGCACATACGGAGCAAGTGGCTTTGGTGGCGCTTCCTTGGATTCATCCTCGACCCTAGAGTTGTCAACTTCCTTCCCACTTGCACCTGCTTCTTCAACGACCTCCTTTGATGGCTCCTTGGTAGGAGGATCTTCCAATTGCTTTCCACTCCTCAGGAAAACAACATTCATTTGGCCTTTTTGAGGTTGTTCTGTTTGGCCCGGAAAAGTTCCTGGAATCTTTAAAGATTGGCTAACTTGATTAGCAAGTTGGCTTATCTGGTTTTCCATGAGTTTACTTTGGGCCTGCAACTGTTGTATAGAGCTATTTTGGTGTTGGATGACACTATTTGTTGCGGTTATAAAGCTCTCTAACGTCACCTCAAGGCTAGATTTCTGAGGTTCTGGTTGCATTGGTTGTTGGGTGTTGGGTGGTCTTTGTTGGAAGCCAGGTGGTGGTGGGTTGTAGTTGTTGGGTTGAGGTGGATTTTGCTGTGCTTGGGTATTCTTGTATGAAAAGTTAGGATGGTGTTTCCATCCTTCATTATAGGTGTTGGAATAGGGGTCATAGGGCCTTTTGGGGTTAGAGGAGTAGAAAGCATTGGCCTGCTCGATTGACATCTCCTCTGTATTTTGCGAAATCTGCGGGCAATCCGGTGCAATATGACCTTGCACATTACACAATTGACACAACTCCTGTGGGCTAGTAGAGGTTCCAGCTTGGAACTTATCAAACCTGCTTGTTAGTGCCTGCACAGAACTGGTTAGCATAGTTAAGGCATCAACATCAATTTTACCTCCCTTTTTCACAGTGTTTCGGCCTCCTAGATGATAATTATCATTGGCTGCCATCTTCTCTATAAGCTCCTTTGCTTCAGTGGGGTTCTTTGTCAAGAGAGAGCCCCCAGATGCAGCATCAATGTAGATTCGGAACTCATGAGTTAGACCATTGTAAAAAGTTTGGATCAACATCCATTCAGGAATACCATGGTGAGGGCATTGTCTCTGCAAACGCTTGAATCTCCTCCATGCGTCATATAGGGACTCATCATCATACTGCCTGAAAGTGGATAACTCGTTTCTCAACCTTGCAGTCTTCTCCTGTCCCAAGAACTTGACTAGGAAAGCTTTCACCAATTTGTCCCATGTGTCAAATGAAACGGTTAGTCCCCGGCAACGGCGCCAAAATTTGGTAGGCGTGTCGCGTACCTATCAAAAATAACCTAACAGACCAATACTAATGTAGACTGGCAAGTAAGGGTCGGATCCCAAGAGACTAAGGTTCAGAAACAATTAATTAGACTAAAATCTTTACTAAGCAAGAATCAAGTATAATCGATAACTAAGGGTCTAAAATATAGGGAAAATTCGAAAATAAACTAATTAAGATGATTAAATCAAGCAATTAAAAACATCCTAGATCTAGCTTAACCACAACTATTATCGATGCAATTGTAATTCTACCCTTAACATACGATTTCAATTGAACGGGGAAAAGTAAACCCTAATAATTACCAAGGATCTCTCTCGAGTATCAATGGCTTCCCTAACATACAATCAATCCTATTCTCATGGTATCATGCATATTAGAGACATTAAACACATTACTCTCACTTCCCAATTATCAAACCCAACTACTCTCGTGTTGAGAATCAAACCCTAAATTGATTTACTTAAATCCGTTATACCCAACTCTCGCTGTGATAAAAACAATGGAATAATCGCAATACTATAGTTACGTCTAACCTAGCATTGGCATAATCACAATCAATTTAGCAATTCAATTGGTAAAGTTATTAAAGAATTTAAAGATTTAATTCATGCATCAATAATAATAGGGCTACACTAGATCTTGAATTAAGGAATCTACTCACACATGATTAAAGAAACAAAAACAAAAATAAATAATGAAAACATAATTAAATAACAAAGGATGAAAAATAAGTACCAAATCTTGAATAAAATTGAAAGTAGGAACCTTGAATCTTGAATCTTGAATTACAAAACTTAAAAAAAAAGTAGATGGAGAACTAGTTCTTAATAATAGGAATTGAAAATAAAATAAACTTAATGAATCCTCAAGAAAAACAAAGCTAAAGAATATATATACAAGCCCAAAAGATAAGAAAACTGGCTAAGCCTTGGCGCATAAGGATCCCAAGAGGAACGGACGTGCCCCTTGCTAGGCACGGACGTGCCTCTAGGCGTAGCAAAATTGCTGCAGTTCTATCTTCCAGGCACGGACGTGCCTAGTGCTGGGCACGGACGTGCCTGCTTCTTTACTTAGGCACGGACGTGCCTCTTCTGCTAGGCACGGACGTGCCTAGGGTCTTCCTTTGGTGCAGCTTCAAACACAGAGGCACGGACGTGCCTAATGGGGATGCACGGCCGTGCCTACCTCTAAAATGCTATTTTCTTGACTTTTCTTCAATCTCCATACTCCATGGGCTTTGACTTACTTCGTGGATCTATAATTCATCCAAATTAGCTCCATTATTCCTGAAAATCCTCAAAAACAACAAAACTACCCATAAAAGCATCGGATTATCCAAACTAGAGCAAAATACGCCAAAATTGACTCAAATACTCAACTAAACTAGCAAAACTAACTAAGAACAAGTCAAATAATATACACAAAACACAACATATCAGTGTAGCCCTTCAATTTTAAAGCATCAAGAAAGACCTAAATTATTTCAAAAGGTAATTTTGGATGATTTAGGCTTGTGCACCATTAAAATGAATTTAATTAAGTTAGACTTATTTTAATTTCTTTTTACCCTAAATTGATTCTAAAATAAATTTAGGATTAATTTTATGTCACACGAAAATCGGGATTAAAATCCCGAGAAACGGCACCAAATCAAAGCAAAAACACCCAAGCGTCACCACGGCTAGCCGGGCTGCCTAGCAGCCCACATGTGGCTGCCTATGGTGCGCACAAAAGGGTTGTGCCTTGAGGTGCTGCTGTTGTGGGAGATGGCTGGATGCATGGGCCTTAGGCTGCTAGAGTGCTTGTGCGTGCTGCTGGGCGGCGAGGCAGTAAGCCCCAGCTAGCCAGCCCACTGCTGCCAGCGAGCAGCTAGCATGCGTAGCGTGCTGCTAGTGCTAGCTAGCATGGCATGTTGCGCTAGGCGAGCTTGGTAGCAGCGAGCACCAGACGCAACGCATGGGCTGCCTAGCAGCCATGGTGCACAACCTTCGTATTTTTGAGGGTGGGCTGTTTTTGCTTAAGTTTTGGGCTATCGGTTTTGCAAAATTTTGGCGTTTTAATTTTAATTAATTATTTTTATGAGGTTAGACCTCGATTTTTCCGACTCTTGCAAAATTTTAATTTTGACATAATTTGGGTTAACTGGCTTAATTAATTAGATTAATTAAGTTGGATGCAGAATTTAGTGGGAGCTTATGAATTTTTCGTGAACAAATTGTGCCTTAATAGACATAATATGTTAAACAACTTTGACTAGTTTTAATTAGGCGTGTTATTCGGATTAACAACTTAAGTTAGTTGCTAGTTTTCGCGTGTTGTGCAATTTTACTTGTTTTTCGTCGTAAAATGCATGGGCCATTCACATATAGTGAATGGATGAATGGAAAATATATTGTTTCACAGGTTTCGTGAAAATGGCAACTAGTGGGACCCGACTAGGATAGAAAATACGGACTGCGTTCCGTTACGTATTTTTGTAAATTTAAATACGGTCTGTGTAACGTTGAGTATTTTTGTTCCTTAATATTTAGATTAATCTTAGTCGTAGTAGCTAGTAATTTTATTTTGGCAAAGATGTCTCAAGACGGTGTTTCCATGAAGACGAGCCAAGATGAAGACCCTTGAAGATTTGAAGATTTCAAGGGGTCATGCTAGTTGCTAAATGCATCTATTTTATGCCTTATATATATCATTGTGCTTATATATATATATATATATATATATATATATATATATATATATATATTTGAATGTTAGATGGATGTCTAGGATTTCAAATGTTGCGATGATTAGTTAAGTTCACTTAAATCAACCAACATAGAAACCCTAGGTCCCTAAAATATTGAGCTAAAATTTGTCGTTCCAAGAACAACACTTACCGAACTAATGCGCGTACGTGATGGGCTACGCCAAAGCGAGGCATCACTACCTCCCTAGGAACGTAAGGTATACTAGGTGTACGAGTTGATCTTGGTTAAGCTCAACGATATCAGTAAGGAGTCCTTAGATGTCGTGGCAAAAGAGATAAAATGTCAAGAATGCATTAGATGCGACGTTTTATCAAACCGAGAGTAGCTTAGAGCTATTAGCAATTGGATTGCTTACCCTAAAATATTAAGTGTTAAGACAAGACAAAGCATGCTTAATCACTTTCTGATTTTTAGGATCTTGGAATCATTTTATTCTCGCCAAAAGGGACAAATTATTAATGCGTGGATAAAATGCTCAATAAGATTGAAAATTTGCATTAACGCTTTTAAATTTCAAACTTATTGATTATATGAATGGTTTTTCATTTCAAATTCTTTCAATTGTAGAACCATGTCTGCAAGTAACTCAAACAACCAGTTTTCATTACGCTCAATTCTCGACAAGGAGAAATTGAGTGAGCCAAATTTTCTCGATTGGAAAAGGAATTTGCGTATTGTTCTCATGCAAGAGCAAAAGGAATACGTCCTTGATGAGGAAATTCCCGTCACTCCCAATGAGGAGGTCACTCAGGCTGCCTTTAACCGATGGCAAAGTGCCAATCGGGATGTCAAATGCATCATGTTGGCCACTATGTCTCCGGACCTTCAAACGACTTTCTTTGAAAAGGATACGGCTTTTGAAATCATTTCTGAGCTTCAGAATATTTTCAAGAGCAGGCCCGAACTGAAAGGTTCGAAAGCCATAGGCAAATCCTTGAGAGCAAGCTCAAGAAAGGAGAGCCGGTAGCCCGCATGTTCTTAAAATGATTGGATTGTTTGAGAACATGGAAAGGCTAGATGCTCGGTATTCAACCGAGATGGAAATTGACATCATTCTCCACTCGTTGCACAAAGGCTATGATCAGTTCAAAATGAACTATAACATGCACAGCATGGAGAAAACTCTCACCGAGCTTCATGGTATGTTGAAGTAGGCCGAGCAAACCCTCAAAGATGAGGGAAAGCGTGATATGCTCATGGTGAGAAAGGGCAATCCATTTAAGCGCTCGGGCAAGAAGAAGAGCTTTAATGGGAAAAAGAAGAGTTTTCCGCATATGTCAAACACTGCCAAGAGAAGCAAGGACAAAAAGGTAGCCTCTTCCAAATTCGACTCCGAATGTTTCTACTGCAAGAAGAAGGGACATTGGAAACGGGACTGCCTCAAATTCAAGGAAGATAAGAAGAACGACACGGTTGCTTCTTCATCAGGTATTTTTGTTATAGAATTAAACTTCGCTAGCAAAACATCATGGGTATTAGATACCGGATGTGGCTCACACCTTTGTTCCAATGCTCAGGGACTAAGGATAAATAGGAGGCTAGAGAAGGGAGAGGTCGAGCTTCGGGTCGACAATGGAGCAAAGATGTCTGCCGTCTCCGTTGGAACTCTCAGTTTGTCTTTGCCCTCTGGGCTTATTTTAGAACTTGACAATTGCTATCATGTTCCTAGAGTTACCAAATATATTATTTCAATTTCGGCGTTGGACGCTAAGGGTTTTGAATTTCGAATTAAGAACAATAGTTGTTCATTTCGTTTCGATAATTTTTTATATGGTAAGGCATATTCAGAAAATGGTATTTATGTGCTTTCTCTTGACAATTAAGTTTAAAACATTAATGATACCTCTAAAAGGGCTAAGACCAACGATTCGAATCAAACCTACTTGTGGCATTATCGCCTTGGCCATATTAACGTCAAATGCATCAAGAAACTTCAACAAGAAGGTGTTCTTGACTCATTCGACTTGGAGTCGTTTGAAAATTGCGAAGGATGTCTATTAGGCAAGATGATAAAGCAGCCATTTTCCAAGTTGGGAGAAAGGGCAAGTGACTTATTGGGTCTAATACATACGGACGTATATGGACCAATGAGTACACCCGCAAGGCAAGGTTATCGATATTTCATTACCTTCACCGACGACTATAGTAGATATGGCTATGTCTACCTTATGTCGAATAAATCTGAATCCTTTGAGAAATTCAATGAGTTTCAGAGAGAAGTTGAGAATCAACTTGGCAAGAAGATAAAAGCACTTCGATCGGATCGAGGTGGCGAATATTTGAGCCATGAATTCGACGATCACTTGAAAGAAAATGGTATTCTTTCAGAGTTGACACCTCCTGGAACTCCTCAATGGAACGGTATATCCGAAAGGAGAAATCGAACCTTGTTAGACATGGTTTGATCAATGATGGGTCTTAGTGAACTTCCTATCTCTTTCTGGGGACATGCGTTACTAACTGCGACACTAACACTGAACAGTACTTTGTGAAAAGCTGTCAAAAAGACTCCATATGAATTATGGACTAAGAAACCTCCAAGGTTGTCTTTTCTTAAGATTTGGGGTTGCGAAGCATATGTCAAGCGATTAATTTCTGACAAGCTTCACCCGAAATCAGACAAGTGTTTCTTTGTGGGCTATCCAAAAGAAACCAAAGGGTATTACTTCTACAATAAATCCGAGAACAAAGTATCTGTTGCTCGTGATGGTGTCTTTTTGGAGAAGGAACATCTTTCCAAAATGACAAGTGGGAGGAAAACTGAACTCGACGAAGTTCGAGAGGATGAGCAACAATGTCAACCTGATAAAACTGACAATCAAAATGCTTTAGAAGAAGGTGATAAGATTGGTCAGAATCAAACAGACAATGTAAATGCTCAACCTATTACCCTTCGTAGGTCACAACGGCCAAGATCTCAACCAGACAGATACCTTGGTATTGTCTTAACCAAAGATCAGGACATCCTAGTCATGGATGGAGATGAGCCAGCGACATACAAACAAGCTATGACGAGCCCCGACTCTGCTAAATGGAAAGAGGCCATGAAATCTGAGATGGACTCCATGTCAGAAAAATCAAGTCTAGGACTTGGTAAATTTGCCCAAAGGTTATACACCCATTGGTTGCAAATGAATTTTCAAATTGAAAACAGACAAAGATGGAAATGTATCAATATACAAAGCTAGACTGGTGGCAAAAGGTTACAGGCAAATCCACGGGATTGATTATGATGAAACCTTTTTGCCAGTCGCAATGCTTAAGTCCGTCCGGATCATCCTAGCGATTGCTGCATATTACGATTACGAAACATGGCAAATGGATGTCAAAACCGTCGTCCTTAATGGGATTTTGGAAGAAACTGTGTATATGACACAGCCGGAAGCTTTTGTTGATCCAAGCAACGCTGGAAAGGTATGCAAGCTTAAGAAGTCCATCTATGGACTGAAGCAAGCAAGCAGAAGTTGGAATCTGCGATTTGATGAAGCCATCAGTAAGTTTGGTTTTATCAAGAATCCAGATGAGTCTTGTGTTTACAAGAAGATCAGTGGGAGTGACATCGCATTCCTAGTCCTATATGTCGATGACATATTGCTCATTGGAAACAGCACAAAATTATTAGAGTCCGTAAAGAGCTGGCTGGGAAAATGCTTTTCAATGAAGGACTTAGGAGAGGCACAGTACATATTGGACATCAAGATCTATAGGGATAGATCTAAGAGGATGATTAGATTGAGCCAGAGTACTTACATTGATAAAGTACTGGCACGATTCAGCATGGAGAATTCCAAGAGAGGGCACCTACCCATGTCCCATGGCGTAACTCTCAGCAAGAAACAGTGTCCTCAGACACCTGTTGAACGGGAGAGAGTGAATCAGATTCCACATGCTTCACTAATTGGATCGATCATGTATGCCATGATATGTACTAGGCCCGATATATCGTATGCCTTAAGTGCTAAGAGCCGATACCAATTAGACCCAAGAGAGGCGCATTGGATTGCGGCCAAGAATATCCTAAAGTACCTAAAAAGGAACAAGGATAAATTCCTGGTCTATGGTGGCCACAAAGATTTGGTTGTTGAAGGTTACACCGACGCTAGCTTCCAGACTGACAGAGATGACTTCAAGTCACAGTCAGGGTATATATTTTGCCTAAATGGAGGAGCGTTTAGTTGGAAGAGTGCCAAACAAAGCACCACTGCAGATTCTACAACTGAAGCCGAATACTTGGCAGCTTTGGAAGCAGCAAAGGAGGCAGTTTGGATTCGTAAGTTCGTTAGTGAACTTGGTGTTTTACCCTCCATCAAGGGTCCAATAGATCTCTATTGTGACAACAATGGAGCTATTGCTCAGGCTAGAGAGCCAAGAGAGCACCAGAAGGTCAAACATGTCCAAAGGCGATTTTACATGATAAGGGAATGGAAATCCGAAGGTGAAATCAGAATTTGTAAGATCGGAACGGATGATAATGTGGCCGATCCTTTGACTAAACCTCTGCCTCAAGTGAAGCACAACAAGCACGTCGAGGCAATGGGAATCAAGCACGTTGGAGATTGGCTTTGAATTCCCCATACATGTGTTTTAATTAAACTAGATGTCTTAATGTAAAACACTATGTTGAAACCATTCATTTATGGAGTAATCAATTTTATGCAAAAATTACTATTCACTCCATTGCTATTTAATTGTGGTTTAGAATTAAATAATGAGTCCATTCGATTTCTGAGAATATTCAAAACAGGGTATCAAGACCATGTCTTGGATAAAGAAACACCTTTTAAGTGAACATTGAATATTTAAATCAAAAATTATCCCTAATCGAGGTCATTTAACTGATGGACGATTAATGACCACTGGAGATTAGTGTGCAGTATGATTTACAACACCGTTTCTTGTGCTGCAAGGACAAAGTAGTCATAAATCATTTGCACAGGTGCTAGTTTGGAACTGCACCGGATTGACCTATGAGAGTACTTTAAGAGATTTTAAACGTCATAAGTACATTTCTCATTATAGCTATCGGAACCTGTTTCCTCAACCATGAGTGTTGTGAAGTTCTCTTGTTTGAGTATTAGTCTCTTTGATGTTGTTAAACGTCCACCGTAACTGGGGATTATAACTGGAACACTCGGGAGACTAGGTCCTCTTAGTAACAGAGGCTTACAGTACAAGACTGGGAATGTCTCCCTATTAAGAATAGGGAATATGTCTTTGTTGTTTACAAGGTCGCTCGATGAGCGAGACTGTGAAAATGCATGGCCGTGCTTAGATGGATTTTAGAAATCATCTACTTATTGACAGTCGAACTCGGAGATCGAGAAACACTTCTGAACGTAATAAGGATGACGAAGATTCTTACCTTATAGTTCACGAAGAGACATTAAGCGACATAGGAAATAGGCTATACACTGTATGCACACTTGTCCGGAAGGACAAGTGGGAGATTGAAAGGAATGGTGTCCTTCCAACAAGTGTATTATACTGATAGAGGGTTCAGAGTTATCAGGAAGCTAATTCTTCAGTGAGATCAAGTGATCGGAATGCCTGGGTGGAGGCCGCTTTCGATCTGTAATATTAGTGAACAATTAATATTACAACTTTGTCTTGACTGAACCTTTCGGGTCGAACCCAAACAAACTGCCGATCCGAACCGACGAATCAATCCGAAGGATTTGATGAGTCACTAGAGTATTACGAACACAGACGTCGGATATCGAGCCTAGGGCGTTGAGACCGAACGTCGCAAAATCAACAAGCAACAAGTTCGAGCAAAGTCGTAGCATCACATTGGCCTAGCCATGTGGTTGCTAGGCTAGCTTGAGCTAGCAAAGCACCATGGTGTGCGTGCGTGCGTGCGTGCGTGCATTGACTAACCCTCGAGACAAAGATCGTTCGGGTCGGGTTGTGGGTACGAGTCGTTGGAGGCCGTCACGCTTGTGAGGCTTTAAGCTTCGAAGTAAGAGCTCGGTTTACGAGTGAAGCACGCTTCAAGGGTATTACTTCTTTATCCCTTCTCTTAATTATTGTTTAATTATGTTTGTGCATGCTTTATTGCTTTAATTATTGGGGCGGGTCTTGGCCGGGTTTCTCTTCTGCGTAGCGTTGGACGCTACGAAACCCAACAGGATGAGCTCAAAAAGTCTTTGGTTATCCACCCAATTATCAATCCAGAAAAAAATAACTTTGCCATTTCCTATTTTCCAATAGATACCTTTTCTCAAAAGTACCTTTTCTCAAAAGTTCACGTTAACCAAGAACTTTTCACCATCTATGGGAATCTTTCACACCGTGTTGGCACCAAAAATAGGATGAATTGTGAAGATATTTATCCTTAATGACTTTCACCCAAAGATTATTTGGGTTTGACATAATTTTTCTGCCTAATTAAGCGATAAAGTTCAACGAAGGCCAAGATCTCCAGTGCTCTTTGGTTTATAGATTTTATCCCATGCTATAAGAGGGATATTATTTTTATCTTTTTGTTGTCTGCAAAAGAAGTTTCGATGTAGGAAATCTAACTTTGTTGCAATGTCATTTGGAAAAAGAGAGGATGAGCTCAAGTAGGAGGGTAAAGCCTTCATCTAAATTGCTTTGAATTAAGGTATGTCGTCCAGCTTTTGATAGGATACCGGATTCCTAATGTTGAATTCTTTTTTCAGTCTTTTGGAGAATAATCTTGTAGTCTTCTTTCTTAGGAAAATAGGAACTAAAATGCACTCCAAGGTAATGACTTAGGGGTCATGTTAAAGTGGCTTGCTAACTCTATTCACCTTGAATTTGGATTTTTCTTCGAGAAAATAATTGACGATTTGTGAAAATTAATTAATTGACCTGAAATTTTGCAAAAACGAGAAGAGTTTTTAATCTATTGCAAGAGCTAATCATGGCCTTACAAAAAACTAGGCTTTTGTCTGCAAATAAAAGACAAGTCCAACTTTGTTTTTAAGACTTTCAATATAAAGTTTTCTTATTAAAACTTCCATGCAAAGAATAAAAAGGTAGGGAGACAGAGGGTCTCTTTGTCGTAGGCCTCTTGATGGTTTAAATCATTCAGTGAAGTGCCGTTAATCTTTAAAGAGTACGAGACTTTGGTTACACACTCAATAATCCATTCAATCTATTTTTAGGAAAACCAAAAGCTTTTAAACATTCTCATAAAAAATCTCATTCTACTCTATCATACGCCTTTTCCATATCTAATTTCAAGGCACACCATCCACTCTTATTGTTAGACTTGTGAAAAGTGTTAAGAACTTCTTCTACAATCAAAATATTATCATGGATTGAACGATGTTGGGTAAAAGCATTTTGAAGTGGGCTCACTTTTTCTTTCAAAATTGGACATACATGATTCACAAGAATTTTTGAAATTGTCTTTATAAAGTGTGTTTACAAGACTTATTGAGCGAAAATGATTTGGGATATCCGGCAAATTAGTTTTTGGGATTAAAGTTATCAAAGTGTGGTTTAAAGAGGGCGGGAGGTGACCATGGTAAAAGAAACCTTGAATAGCCAAATAAATATCTTTCTCTATAATTGACCAATATGATTGGAAGAATTTCACCCTGAATCCATCGGAACCTAGTGCTGTATGAGGGATCATATCAAAAAAGGCATTCTTAATTTCTTCATTGAAATGGTTACAGGGGCCGTAAGAGAGTTACAATCTTCTACTGAGGTTACAGATTCGATAAAAGATAGATCAAAATGCCTTGGGGTACTATGATCTGATTTGAATCTAGATTTGAGCGAATTAATCAGAAGAGAATTTATTTCCTTTTTGGTTTCTACCCAAGTATTTAGCTCATTTCTAAAATCTATATATGGTAGTACTTGCTATCTTTTTTCACATTCGATTATGAAAGAATCTAGAGTTTCTATCGCCTTGAGTTAACCAATTTTTTCAACTAATGTTCCCCTAAGTTTTTTTGACCAAATAAAATGGAGTTTTTCCCTTTGTCTAATCATTCTGTTTATGTGGCTAACAAGAATTGGATTAGATGGCTGCATACGAAGACTATTTTCGAGTTGCTTTATTTTTTCCTCATTTGCTATTAGCTTATTATTGTTGTTTCTATATCTCTTTTTTGCCCATTCTTTTAAATGCGTCTTTGCCCTACATATCTTTAGTTGAATCCTATAAAACCGATAACCTGTAATAGGAGTAGGCCAAACCTTATTCACAATAGAGTGAGATTCTCCTTCTAACGTCCAAAAGTTTTGAAAGTGAAAGAGTCGAGGGTCGTAGTTTCGCTCATTAAATTGCGAATCAAAGACTACAGGAGCATGATCTGACACTGTAAACGTACCATAAGAAGCTTTATAAGTGGGAAAGATATTTTAAAATTCACGACATCCTATAACTCTATCTATTCGCTTGTAAATTGTTTTGTTTCCGTGACATTGTTTCCATAAAAAAACATTTTGTAAGCCAGAAATATCAATAGCATTTGTTACATTTAGAAAATGAGGAAGTCTTTTAAGTTGATGATTTGCAAAAGGACGCCCTCCTAATTTATCGGTTTAATTGAGCATTTCATTAAAGTCACCGTTAACCATCCACGGAGGTTTAATATTTTTACTTAAATATTCCAAGTAATCCCAAAAGATGTTCTTGTCATTTTCCTGGGCCATATATGCCAGAAATAAGTAGGTATTTAAAGGTTTTTATGTAATATGTAGATGAGCACATCTATCTTTAAGTTCTATATGAAAAATAATTATATTTTCATCATTTCATCAAACCCAAATCCCAACTGCAAGATTAACTAGTTCAATAACAAACTTGTTATCAAAATGTAGAGCATTTAAGATTTTATTGCTATTGATTGATTGTGTCAAAGTTTCTAAGACAAAGACAATACCTGGTCTAAACTTATATTTAAGATGAACTAACTCAGCCAAAGCTAGGGGCTTTTCCCCACCTTGAATATTCCAGCTAAGGATTCTCATTTATCAAACATGGTTTTCTTTAATGTGTGCACTTTAGCCACACCATATTCATAGAGTGTCAAGCACTCGATTCCAAGGGGTTGACTAAATCCATTCATCATACTTCATTTTGATGCTTATTACAATTACAACTACAACCCCATGCATTAGTTACAACATTTAAACAATTCAAAAGTTGTAATTTATACAAGTACATAAAACAAAGTAGATTTCGAATATATGCAATTATTACTTGCATGAGAAAGGTCTGCAGCTGGTATGAAGACCAAATATCACTTAAGATACAACACTGATCATAGTTGTTTTACTTATGCAAAAGGCTCCGATGGAAGTCGAGACACGGTATGTAGAAACCATTTAATGCACAATTAAACGCCACCATACGAACAACTTCAAATTGCAGCAACCATACCCAAGGTAGGATATGAAGGTGGAACAATGCAAGGTACAACACCAGCATACAAAGAGTAGACAATTCATACAAGTATAGTTCCAAATTAGTACGATCACCAATTTCAAACAAGGTAAGAATCAAAATAGTGAGAAAGTCACTAGTTTTCCACAGCGGGTGTCGAGCACCCGAGTCCAGAGCGGATGGTTTAGCATCCGATTCAACATTAGAGTAGTAGCCAACACAAACACAATAATTGGAAAAGATAAGAAGTACAAGACATACCCAAATGAAGAAAAACGAAGTGGAGCTAGACCAAAACCATATTCAACAAACAGAAAGAAATAAAAATAGTTACTAAACAAGACCACAAAAAATGAACTAAAGGATATGGGAATTGGGGATACACCATACTAATGAAAATAAATAACAAAATCTTTACTAAGAGGGTCCAAAGGGTGAAATAGCAATTCAGATATAGTCCCCTGCCTAACCAAATCCACTCAATGTATAATAAGTGAATATAGGACAGCATAGTAATAGCAAGAAAACAAAAGAATAGCAATAGCCAGGAGGTAATCTTGCATAAAAAACCATGAAGTACAGGGTACAGGGAAATGGATTAATATCCGGAAAGTGTAATAATGAAAGACAAAGCCTAGTACAATAAAAACAAAATAGGAATAGAAAAACTAATCAAATAGTGATAAACAAAGCTGAGAATTAGAAAGGTATGAGCCCATCGATCAAGAATATGGATGTGACCGTATAAGGATGATAAACAAAACTCACCAAAAATTGAAGCGGGGCGTATATTCTTGTTCTTGGTCAGCCAGAGATAATATAGGGAGCAAATATTAGATATAAGCCACCAACAAAGACAAAGCAAGCAAAAATAACCGTAATATGAAAATGGAGGGGCAACTGATATAGCTCAAACATAGATTAAACTCGAAAATAGTCTTGTCATAATCAAAAGAAGCAACAATTCCACAATTAAGAGAAAGCCATAAATACACTGCTATAAAAGGGGAGAAAGATCTTACCTGAGCCGAGAAGGTAAACAACGGGATCACCGCTCCGTTATTTCCGACCAGCAGGGTCTGGACTTCAACATCTCGCTACATCTTGAGGCCATAGTAGAGCCAACAATGAAGATTTTCAACCGCGGTATTCGCATCGAACTTTCTACCATTAATTCCGATTGCAATTCCACAAAACTTCAAACACACTAACGGGTTTTAAATTGCTTGTTTCTCTCTTTGATTGGGGTTCCAAAATAGGTATGATTGAGCTTTCTGAATAATTCATGGTAGCTAAGACAAACAAGTGACGGTGTGCGGGCTGTTTTGGGATTCTTCTTTATTTTTTTCCTTTCCTTCCTTCCTCTTAGGGTTCTTTCTCTCTCTAGATTTCTGTCATTTTTTTTTGTTAACGAGTGTCTTCGATAATATGTTTGATCTGTTAAGGTAATGTTTCAGATGCCTTTTATTGGGCTGATGACTAATAAGTTATTACCTTTAATTTTAATGTTCTGAATGCCACATTCAAGGGCTAGTAAGACTCCTTTATGAAGAGCCATAGCTTCCGCTATAAATACTTTGGCGTTGCCGAGGTTGAACGTAGATGCTTTGATGAGTGCTACGCTACTATCTCCGATGATGATTGTTACTGCTACTAAGTTGTTACGAACCGAACCGTCGAAGTTGAGCTTGAAGAAATTGTTGAGAGGCGTCTTCCATGATATAAGAATGGATGATGGGGATTGAGTATGAGAAGAATGATTATAAGATCTCGACATGGGAGATTCCATGGAGGAGAAGGTATCTATGAGACTTCTTTTGATTCTTTTTTTGAAAAGGTAAAAAAAAAAATTTAAACATTAGAAAGCGTATTATACTTATAAATAGTTGTCATGATACTAAATTAACGGTAGTGTATTAGTGGTACACTAAAATTTAAAAATCAAAGTAATAAAATGTGGTCCAATTACTTTTTATTATTATATACTAAATTACCATCACCACCGTTATTATGTATCAACAAATACATAATAATACTACCTTTATATTTCCTTTAGGCTTTGCATCATTAAATTGGGCCAAGACTAAAACTCGTCTGAAACTTCTAATAGCCCACTCGAGGTGGCCCTAACAAAAGGAAGATTCTTGTATGGAATACCCAACCTAACAAACTAACAAGTGATCTTCAAAACAAAATTCTATTTTTGACGAATAACAATTTTTCATAGAGGAGATCCTGCTTTTCAGTTTTCAATTTTCGCGTTACTTGTTTGCACACGCACAGGTCAGTATCTCTCCTCTCCTCTAATTTCGAAAATTCATCCAAAAAATTAACGTAATATCCAAATTAAATGTAAGTTTTGGTAGAATCATATTCTTTGAGTATCTGATTATTGTTATATATTTATGATTATTAATATTTGGATTTGATTAATTTGCGATCAAAATTTTCTGAATTTGTTTTATTGTTGAATAATATTGTTATTTTGTGTGAGAGGTAATATTAATCGATTCATAAATTGGATTGTTTTCTTGGAATTTTTTCGGTTTATATAGTGATGACGAATTAATAAAATATAGTTGAATTAATGTTATTGATTACTTGAAATAAAATATTGGTTTAATGTAATTGATTAGTGCATATGAATATTTTGAATTTTATTATCTGGGGAAAGAAAATGGGTTATGCAGCAATGCACAATCTCAAATCAAGAATTAGTAGGAGTAGTTTGCCAATGAGCTATTCATGCTAGTGATTTTTGGCACTCTAATTATTCGAATCTTGGCTTCATCTCTAAAAGTTCTTCGTGTTCCAATGCAAGGTTTTCTCTAATTACACATAAATAAAAATTAAGAAACTTTGACACGAATCTAACAAAACCTACTTGACTATGATTTTTTATTTTTTGAAAAATATAATAGGAATAATTTAGAAGATTCTTTAAAATTGTGCATAGTTACAAGATTCTAAATGGTTAGATTTTTTAGATACAGAGAAATTGGCATTTGGCAACCCGACTAAATCGCAAATTGTGTTTCTGTTCTTTTTTTATTGGATGAAAGTAACTGATACTGTTTTGAATAAGAGAAGTTGCTAAAATTTCTTTTGAAATAAAAAGAAAATCAGTATATCTTTATATGGAGCATATGTGAATTCAGTGTATGACAACCTGCTATACATTAAACATGATTGTCTTTGTAGCATTTGGAATTTCAAAGTAATAACCGTAATTGCTATTTTTGGTAATTCAATTAGCCACTCGAGTATCCAACTTCCACCCCGTAGGGCTATATATATCTAAACGTTAAGCCATCTAGTTTCCCAGGCACTTCTTGTAGGACATTGATATCGGTAGTCATGAGTTTGTGGATTAATATACTATATTGTACTAATTTATGAGTATTAACTTTGTAAAATAACTGGTCAGGCAATCTTGGAGTGAATTGGGACGGATCATTAGAACTACTTGTAATATATCATTTTGATGAGATGTACAAGGATAGGGTAAAAGCACTTTGGCGAGCTATCAGTGCGACAAAGTTTGTAAACGATGACAATGAACCATGTCAAATGGAAGAGGTAACATTCATGGTTCATGTTGTTGAACTTGCATCTCGTGATAAAGGTTTCTAAAATGTTGCATTCAATTAAATTTATTCTTGCGGTGTTTTCTAGGGTCTCTTCGTGGGGTCTGCTGCAGCAGCAAACAACATAGCTGCATTGAAACAGCATAATATTACTCACATCTTGACTGTGGCTGGTTTTATTCCCCCTGCTCATCCACACGACTTCACGTATAAAATCATTGATGGTAAATTCTCCCCCAGAAAATTTGTCTAAGTTTAAGGACACTGTAGCCTGTAGCACAATACCTGCATAATTGCATATATTGCTGCATGGAATAGAAATTACGCTACGTATTGTTATCTTGTGCTACTGAAGCCAAAAGAAAGCAATTAAGATAAAGGTTGCTTCTTCTTTAACTTAGACGAATTTAGATGAGATGTTCGAATCGCTACTGCATTTAGTCGAACGCCTTGCTTTGATCTATTTATAGTGGAGACAAAAAATTGATATCACTGGTGACTGGAGCAGATCATTGCTTCATGACTTTTGCTAAGGGTATGGAAATTGAAGGTCCTCAGACTTTCAGGTGTACCTGATTTTCATGGAAGCTATTAATAAATCTCACCAATATGACCTTTTAGATTTTTGATACCCATGTATCTAACTTGAATTTGATGTTCCTTAATTCAAGTAAAATTCTTAGATATTTGCAAATCACCCCTCTGTATGCCTATAGATTCCTATGTAACTTAAGCTTCTCATTTCCATTTAGATTATTGTGCTAGAGATTAGTATGAGAAACAATAAGATAGCAAGCTAGAGAGATAGAATCAATGGCAACCAAGGGAATGATAGAAGTATTATTGAACAGAGTATCCAACAATACTGACCTTCTTTCGAGAGGAAGGAGCTCTCCCAAAACAAACCTCTTAATTAATTTCTTGATACATTCCCCTTTCACCAATCACCTATTAATACCCCAAAATTAATCCCTAAAACAGACTTAAACACACCTTAAGCATGCCAGCCAAAAAATAACAAACTCATAACAAACTTATCTAGAGATTACTATTTTACCCATCTCCCCAAGCTGAATTTAACAACCTTACAACTCAGCATTCTTCCAGCTTCTTGGGCCTTCTAGCATAAGTAAAGCGGATATCAGGTTTAGGCTGATTCCTTGCATATTGTTTGTTCGAATTGTTCCTTAGACTTAGCTTTGTGTCTCATCCAAAATTTCTTTCATGTATATTACGGTCTTTCTTTTTTAAAAATATGCTGATGTAAGGTCGGAATATTAATGTCCCATATGCTAAAATCTTTGAATTTATTAGCATAATGATCTTGTTGTCTCACCTTTTCTTTAAATTTGGTATTGAGGCAGTGGTGGACACAGTATGTACCAATCTTGCTCAGTACTTTGATGGATGTATTGATTTCATTGATGAAGCTAAAAGGTCAGGTGGTGGGGTATTAGTTCACTGCTTTGCGGGGAAATCCAGAAGGTAGGCTAAAGCGCAAATTTTCCAGTGAACATGGTATTGAAACTGAGTGATGAAATAAGGTGTCTTACAAGATAAATGGGTTTTTTTTTTTTTTTTTTCAAATCCGGATGGTTGATCTAAACACATGAGTTGAATGGAACTGAGTACAGGATATGATAAAAAATAAAAATAAATAAAAATAAATAAAAAAAAGAGAAAAAAGATTTAAATGACAAGCTGTTCCTATTTTGTCGGATGTTGGTTGATTTGTGTGAATTGGGAGTTGAGCATTACATATAGAAAAATATTTCCTGGAACTATAAATGAGTGCAACATTTTTAATCTTGTTCAGTTACTCGTTCAGTCAGGTTATACTCATGCTATGTTGGTGTGTCAAATTGTAAGTGGAGGGAGTAGGGCTTCATGTTTCAGATCTTGTGACCATGTGATCCTTGTTGCTGATACTGAAAGCGGATTTTATACTATTTCTTTCTTCTTAATGCCATGTAGTGTGACTATTATTCTTGCGTATCTGATCAAAAAGCACGGCATGACTCTATCTCAAGCTCTTGAATACGTGAGAAGCAAAAGACCACAGGCATCACCTAATCCCGGCTTCTTACAGCAGCTACGGAAGTATGAACAATCACTGCAAGGTGTGTAGTTCGTGCTTGATTTTATGTTCCCTTTTTCTTTTCATAGGATTTGTTTAGTTATTATTTTGACATATGCTTTGGACTTTCTTTGTTTCAATCTAGACCATCTTTTCTTCCTTCCTTTTCAGGTATCGAGACTCAAGGTTCAGTTAGTCAGGTGGGCTATCTGTGTTAACAGCAACATATATAATTGCAATTTTGAGCCAATATCTCCCCTCTCGTAATTTTTATCAGATACTAAAAAAAGTATACAATTTTGAAAAGCAGCATCTGTCCAAATTCCTTGGCAAGGACATATAGGGATGCTACATTTTTCCATTGCAAGTCATTTGTGAAGAAACATTCTTGTTCGTATTTCATCTCTGTTTGAGACTATCATGTTTAGGTGTTAATTGTAGTCAGTTGAGGATTGAACCTCTACCAAGAAAGAGATAGATTTATTGTTTTATCTTATACAATTCTGTTTAAGTTTATTTTGCGAGGCTTATGCTATTAATATTGCTCTAAGTAGGTGATCTGAACTGTTAAGATTGTTGCTTTATGTCTAATGATGTCAAAAATTATTGCAGCTAAGCAATGTCCCAATTGAAGGTTCCAAAGAATTATGAGTTACTTCTTGCTTGAAGATGCCATCATTGAGAATTTCGAGATCAGAAGTGTATGTATTGAAATTCTTGCACACCATCTATTATTTGTTATATCTACTTGTTTAGTGCTTCAATTGCTGAATTTTGCAATATTGATATTTCATTTTCACTATGGTTACTAGTATTGTAGTTGTGCATGCTCCCAAATGTGGAACTTGTTTTTTTTTTTTACTTACTGTAGATTAATATGTTATCACGTAGTACTCTCTTCCTGAAGTTGTTCACATACATAGGTGCAATTGTAACCCGAACTTTATTGTTCGATTGATATATTAGTTTAGAACAAATAAGATATACTTTGCACTCCCGTAAAAAAAAAATTAAAAAAAAAAACATATAGTTTGCACTCCTTTCGTTTCATAATGTTTCCATCTCCATGGTTCTTGACATATATCGTTGACAATCAATGTCTAATTACAAAGAGAGGAGTAACATCTTTTTTTACGCCAAATATCTAATGTAATGAACTCCATGGTTCTTGACATATATCGTTGACAATCAATGTCTAATTACAAAGAGAGGAGTAACATCTTTTTTTACGCCAAATATCTAAAGTAATGAAAAAATAATAATTATCATTCAACTCAAGAATAATGAAAGGTACTTCGTATTAAAGACCACCAAGTAATTAAGAGATAATAATAAAATTTTAATGGGATAATGTTCAACTAATGATACTAAAAATGGCTATTAAAAATAGAAAAATTCTCAGTGAGCTAATTTTTAGTTCGATTAATTTTGGTAGTCTTATACTTTTAAAAGCTTTTAACTATGACCATAATAATGTTTTTCGTTAAAGTTCCGTTAGGTCTAAATTTACCGTGAACCAAGGTTAACTTTTCAAAAAAAAAAAAAAAGGTTATTATCCACGACAACCGCTCCATTCATTCCCCTCTTTCTTCTTCTTCAATCAAAATCTAGAGTTCTTGATTTTATCTCTTCTTATAATTTAACACCATTATTAAGTAATTTAAAATCAAACTCAAACCCTAAAGCACTTGCAATAACCGCTCTCTTGGGTGGGGTTTTGGTGGGTGGCTTTCGTGGGGGAGGGATGTTATTCGTGGGTGGGGATTTGGTGGGTTTGGGGGTTTCTTTTGTGGGGTTTTGGTGGGTGGCCAATTTCATGGGGGGTGTTTTTGGTGCGTGGCTAGATTCATGGGGGATATTTTTCGTTAATAGGTCATGGTTTTCGTGGATGGGGGTTTCTTGAGTGGGGTTTTGGTGGGTGGCCGGTTGTGTGGTGAGTTTTGGGGTTGTGGTGGCCGATTTTAGGGGAGGTTGTTACGGGGGAGGGGGGACGGAGAGGGGGATTTTGTTGCGATTGAGGGTTTTGTGGGTAGAGGGTTTTTGGGGCTGGTGGAGGCAGCCAAGAAAGAAGAAAGCAAGAAGAGAGAATTGTTGAAGAGATAGAAAATGGTTGACCGTGTTAAAGCTAACGTCTATTTAACGGTTGTAGGCTTAATAAGGTCGCAGATGTAAGTTTTTAATGATAGAGGGCTTACCAACGATAGTTAAAAATTTAACTAGAATTGAAAATAAGCAAAAGCAAACTAAAGGAATACCCTTATAAATAACCAGTGAAGGAGTAAAGCTAAAATGTCAATTTTGGAAAAATTGCTCGCTCGCCCAATCCATAGGGTATGGAACATTTTAATTAAAAGAAAAAAAAAAAAAAAACTAATTTTGTCTTTCGGCAGACATGGAGAGTATATTCGGCACACAAGCTAAGTTCACCGGATCCAAAGGGCATGTAAACAACCTCCACCTTTTCTAGCACTAAATAACTGATAGTTGCATGTTAGATAAGCAAGTTCCCTTGGTGGCCAAAGCATGACCCATTTCAACTACAATTGGTTGCAAAAGCATATTAAGTCAAATCACACATATATAGTCTACGAACTTTCACTTCCCACAAAACGAAGTTGCTTCCCCTCTTCCTTTTGGTAAGTGAAATTGCTTGTAAGAAGTTTTACTTATTCAGTTTAAATATGATTGTTTCGGGTAAAACAATCTGGTCAAGACTTTGACCTTTACTCGTGGATTGAAGAGGGGGTTCAGACCGTATGAAGATGGGCCGTAGATCACCTGCACAGAACAGCACGTTAACTAGCAATGTTCCGAGTAAACCTCTCTGATGCCTAAGTTAGTACGCGTGCTTGATACTCAAGGAGAGAAATCAATGCATGCAATTTTATTAAATATATATAATAGTGTTTGAAGATACCATGTTTGGTATTTTTGGGCTAATTATACCTTAGTGAAGTGGGCCCTATTTTTAATTGGGCTGGTTTGATCCAATTGATCAAGGGGTTGCTTCATGGGCTTTAGTCAAATTTGACTTGTGGCTTGGAGGAGGCTTTTTGGATATTGGGCTTTAGGTTATTAAATTGACTGGCCGAAAATGAAGCTACAGAGTATTTTGGACCCAAACACCCCCCCAGATCCAGTTCAAATAGAGTTTGGATTGGGTTTGGGATTATTTGTTTTGGAGGGAAACTTAACGTGATTAAAAATTTAGCTTATTTGGCAAGCATTTATGAGAGTGGCGGCTATGATTCTGCATTAAGGAGGGAGCTGAATAGTTAGTAGGGAACGGTAGTTTCGCGCACTTTCCTTTTAAGGTAATCATATAAAATGCGCTCCTAATCATTTCCGCTTTTTATTCCCCAAACACTATTTCTCTTTCTTGTGCAAAATTTTCGATAATTCCTTTTACTTTTTCTTAGATTTCCGAAGCTTGAACCAAGACGAGACTGTAAAAGTTTTTATTTTCAGCAAATTTCGTTTCTAATAAAGGTAATTTTGGTTCTTTTTCGAGCTTTCTTTCTTGTTTTTTGCAATTTAGGGTTTTAATGTTGTCACCGGAAAAATTACACCGATGGCCGGCGGTAGAAAGGATAAGCAACCCACGGTTCAGGAAGAGGAGCATGAGGTTCCACAATCTGATCGCTTGGAGGAGCTCTGGGTAAGGATTGTACAGCGGCTAAGCAAGGTGCGGTCCCGATTGAGGGGATAATAATGGATGTCATACCACCAGATCAATATCCTCTATAGTCTAAGGCTATTCCCTCTAGTCGAACCGAGGAAGAAATCCTGATGTCTCAACCTTTGTTTGTCTGAGAGATAGTAACTGTGGTTAGACACCGTTGAGAATAAAGGTCCTCTCACCAAGGTTCCTCTCGAGAAGTGGGTAGGGAGGATCCAAGGAAGAAAGATTACCTTCCATGGTTGAGATTTATATATGGTGTCATGGAAGAAGGGATTATTGGTGTTGTTTGCCGGCGAGGATGACATTATCGCTATGTCGTCTCCGGGGTACATTGGCGTCTGTTTTTACCATTTTGAGTTTGGGTTGAGATTTCTTCTCCACCCCTTCATCACGACGGTGCTGAATACCTACAATATTTGCTTGGCTTGGCTTATCCCCTTGACTGTTTGGAGGATTATTTCTTTCATTTTGTACCTCAACTTTCCTCGGCTTCGAGCCTTCCAACTACGTGTTTCGATTGATTGATAAGTTGGTGCTGAACATTAATGTCAAAGAAGGTTTGGGCTAGTTGCTATCAATTACGTTTGAGGCATTATGGCCGCTTATCCATACTTATCCTCATATATGGATTGGAAACAATTCTGGCTCGAAGTTCGATTTCCTCAGATGCCTAATCATCCATGGCATTTTGGGGCGCCAAGGTATGTTTTGAGGCCTAACCTGAAATGTCCAATCTCAGGGACGTCGAGTTGAGCCCAGTTGAGAAAGAGCTGATGGAATAGTTTCTATGTGTTACCGTTCGGGGTTAATCTGGTGCTACCTCGATGTACTGTCTCTGAACACTAACTACCTTTGCATCGAGAAAAATCTCACCATTGTCGGCCTTAGCAAAAAGTTGGGATCTGGTAAGTGTAGATACCTAAAAATGTCTCTCGAAATCAACCCCGATGATAAACAACCTTTCACCGCCATTATTGTTCAGGTTGCGTATTGAATCTGTGGAGTGCTTAAAATCATATCCATAACCCAATACATTTCCATTCACCTAAACCAACCCAATTCCTAGCCCATTTCCACAAACCATGACTTATTTTTCTCTTTTCGTGACCATAACCCAAAAACGGACAAAACTAATTTCTTGGCCTTATAATTTTGATCCAAATAATATTTTTTTGGATAGGCCTTGAAATAAGCTTTCCAACAGTTTATCATAAGCTCAATTCCGATTTGAAACGAAAAAGATATGAGCAAAACAATAAAACTCGGCCCAAAACCGACACCCTTGCACAAAAACGGCCATATCTTAAAATCTACAAAAGTTTTGGACCAGATTTTTATTGGGTTAGAAATTAGACTTAAAGATCTTTCTGGTGATATATTATATGCCTTATTCCGAGTTATGGATCATAAGTAATGGATGTATTAAAAACGCGTAAAAACTGAAAAGTACTGCGCCAACGGTATCAACTAAATGTTGCGCCACAATGTTAGTACCGTGCCACGGCACAAAGATTTTCCAGATTCTTTTCTTAAAGCGCTTTCTTTTCCCGAAATGATAGAATTTGGTATCGTGCCACGGTACCAGTATCGTGCCACCGATACCTTTTTCTTCAGTGGTGCTCGTTCTCTAGGGTTCCGACCCGTACCTCACTCCATCATTTTTCTCTATAAATACGAGACTCATTTACTAGTTTCGGGGAAGGAACATCAATTCTGTCTTCCTTCTCTCATACTTAGAATTGCTATTCTTTCATCATACATCCCCTAAGCACTACAAGGAGTCCATACAATACTCGAATTTCCGTACTTAAACCAAGGCGTGAAAGGTAGAACCGATTAAGGGTTTGGACCAAATCAACTCTAGTTTAATTTAATTTTATTTGTTATTCTTTGAAGTTACTAAAGTTTTATTCATGATGTAGCAATTTAAATAAGCGCGGAATGTGAGTAATTCATTCAATTACTTACTCTTATTTTATATTGCTAATATCACGATTAGGTTTATTATTATATTTTTGATGATTGACTAACGATACTATGGTTAAATTGTTTTCAATATTATTACTTATTTTATTATATTTATTATTGTTCACCATATTGCATGTTTAAAGGGGATATGTAATTGAAAATCACGACTAATAAGAAAATTTGGATGACCGGTGTAGACACCTACTTTTGGCCTCTTGTCCCGACGGGAAGTGCGATGATGTTACAAAAACCCATTCTTCATGCTAGATCAAAGTTGAAGTTTTTATGGACTCCAAAATGCATTATGAAGTAAGTTAAAACCCGTATTTGAGACCAAGTTATCTTATATCCTTGTCCAATTACTAATTAGGCCTAAAATGTGCTCATACATGTTTAATCTTAATTAATAACGGACCCAAATGCGTCAAATGCAACATTTGGATCCAATGGATCTTACATTGTTGAAAACCAAGCCAATTTGATAAACCGACAGTCAAATTTCCGTGCAAGGCATAGACAGTTGGATAGCCCTTTAAAAGAGCTTTCCAACGGTATATTATTACCCCAATTCCAAGTTAAAACGAAGAAGTTATGATCAAAATACTAGACCGGACCCTAAAACCGACACCCTTGCATTTAAACGGTCATATATTTTGATCCATAACAGATTTTAACCTAATTCCAACAGCATTGGAAAGTAGACATTCAGATCTTTCCAATGATATCTTATATGCATTAATCCGACTTCGAAATAAAAAGTTATGGAAGTTTTAAAAATGCGTTTTCGTATAAGGTAAACCGCACCGTGCGCAACTCTCAAAGTTGTGCGCGCCCTGCCAAGCGCAAGTCAAAGAGTTGCGATGGGCACTCCAGCGCGACTCTGAGAGTTGCGCGCGCCACCTGATTCTGCGAGTCTAAAACCCTAAACCTAGATTCCTACGCCTATAAATAGGGGTCTTCGTTTAACCCTAATCACTACAAAACAAATCAATTTCTAAACCCTAGCATTCTTAAATCCCTAATCTCTCAAGTTCTCTTACTATCATATTACTTCTCCCCTCTCTTCCCAACTACTCTTCAACCCTAATCCATCCATTTGCAGTCCTTGGAGGTACGAAGAAGAAAGAAGGTCCATAAACATATAAGACAGAGATTTAAGCAAGTAGAACGGTTAGTTTTTTGAGCACTTAGATAAATCACTTTTCTTTTCTTGTTTAAATAACTTTAATCAATTAATTAGTGTTGTTTGATCACTTTAAATAAACTTTATTTAATTAATAGCACATAGTATTATTCCGTTTAACAAGACTAGAATTGGAATAATTAATTGATTGTTTTATCACTTAAGCCAAGGCGAATCTTGTTTATTCTTCTCCTTTTCACGAATTTGAGTAACAAAGAATAACGACATTCGTTACAGTGTAATCTTTATGTGATCAATGTTTGTAAATAAAATCAACTAACTTAGTTTTAAGTATCACGTTGCATATATTGTTTGGTGATGAAATTGTGAAAAAGGAAGAGCTAGTAGAGGTCGCACTAGGGCTAGAACAACGATTCCTCTCTAAAAGGAACGTTATTTTAGTACCCTCGCTCCCGAACTCATTTATGGTACACGTAGACCAATTTGGGCATGGGTAAACTTATGATTCATGCTAAATATATTATATCCCTTGAACCCTACTTGGGAGAAAGGCGTGAACAAGGTTTATGAGTTGTCCTAAAACTCATTGGCGACTCCTTATTAGTTTCTTACAAAAAAGCGTAATGATAGAATTAACTCTAATTCAAGGTCTCCCAAACAGTCAGGAATTCAAATCCTAATACACCCTAAAAAAGTGTAAAGTCCTAGGTTTTTAAAAGGCCATGGGCATAGAGGAGAAGGATCCCCTACGACGGGCACACCCTTCTCACAGTGGCGACTCCGCTGGGGACTTAGAGGTTACAAGATTAGCTTTTGGTTATGGTTCAAGGTTTCCAACTTAGGTTACCGATGAGTTGCAACGAAGGGCTAACTTGGATATCTCTAGTTAGAGAGCGAGACTTGAACGCATAATATCTTCCTTTTTTCACAAAAGTAAAAGCCAAACAAGCAATATTGCATCATGCATAATCATAGCACACTTTAACCATTGGGGATTGGCTCATTGACTAGGGGTCGCCAACACTAGGCTTCTATCCCCGAAATCAATAACAATCATCCCACCCATATCGCCAACAAAATTTTAAGAGAACTATGTCATGGGTCAACACGTTGAGTGATTGATTCGTGCATCGTTTCTTAAGATATGGTACCTATGGACACCCAAGCCTTGACCTAGAACGACATTATATACTTTGAAGGTTCCTTTAATGTGCTTATGTGACTACGTGAATATGTGCTTATATGTTTCGTGGCTAATCTAATTAATTCCAACTTGTTACCTAGAGATATTTTAATTAAAAAAAAAAATCGTTTCGATTGAAAAAAAATAAAATAATATTTTATTTTTTTGGCATTTTGATTTATAATAATATTAAAAAAAATGAAAATGTCGAACCTGCCAGGTGGCGCGCACCGATCATAACTGCGCACCCCATCCAAGCGTCTTCCGTGCGACTCTGCATCTTACATGCGCCCACTGGTCAACGTTAACTTTGATTCATTACGAACAATGTTATACGGAGAAAACGATATTACCGCTTCAAGGTTGATCATTAAGTAGGTGCTAATAATTTTTTATTTTTATTTTATCATTTAGCATTGTTCTTCTTTTCTTTTATTTTTTTTATTTTTTTTTAAAAAACATGTCTTTTATTTTCTTTTTAAAAAAAAAAACAAAACAAAAAATGCTTTTGTCTTTCTTTTATTTTTGCGTTTTCGCATGTCACAGTCGCTTCTCTCTAAGTTTCACTCTCCACCTTAGCGTAAGACGGAAAATTGCGTGCGATACCATTTTCAATTATGATGATTTGTGTACGCCCTTTTTAATCGAACTAATGACATTACTTCTTATAAGGTTCGTCATTAGAAGTTTGCATCCCTTAATAGGATGTCATCAATATTCCCATTCTTAAACGTGCCTATTTTCGTGGTCATCATTTTTAGTTGTAATTAATCAACCTTGATTTAAGAGTATAATTTATTTACTTCTTCTATGGTTTAAAAAGAAAATCTCGAGAACCTTACTTGGGATGATTGCCTCATAAAAAAAATGAGAAATAGAGCGGAAAAAAAAATCAAGAAATTGTTCTAAAAAAATGAGTATGACACAAAAAAAAAAGAAAAAAAAAATCAAAAACAAAGAATAATGAATGATAAATCCGAGAAAACGATTTAATGATTTTTTGGGTTTTACGTTCGGAGGCAACCATTCTTTTTCAAGCAAAAAGTAATTATCCTTTAAAGATGAACAATATGAGAATCTAAAAAAAATAAAGATCTCTATTGTAACCTAAATGATCAAGTATCACATTCCAATATATTGATCATTTTAAGAAGTATGTTCGGGTCGATTAATATTTCTAAAAATTTGATGAGCATTTTCAATTCAACTTTCTTTTCTATCTCTTCTACCTTTTTTGAAAACAGTTCATTTAAAGTAAAATCCTTAGATGATTACCTTGTTAAAGTCAACACAAATCATGACATTCCATTAAAGATTGTTTGTGAATTTTTTTTGACATTTTTATCAACAAATTTGCTTATAGTAAATTTATAGACACCTAAAAATGTCTCCCCAAAACCAAACTCGATGATGAACAATCTTTCATCGCCATTATTGGTCGGGTCGAGTATTTAAACGTGGGAGTGCTTAAAACCCATATTCAGTCAAACATATTCAGCCAATAAATCAGTTAAACAATTTATTCAAATTCAGTACAACTCATATCCTAGCCCTTTTAATTCATTTCGTGTTAGTTATTAATTAAGCCCGATTAATAAAGAATAAAAGCCCTAAACCTGAATTAATCCAGAATAGCTGAAACGTCGCATAATATATCACATACTTAATTATTAAGCAAGGAATAAATGAATCTAGACTGTTTTCAGGAAAACATGTGCACCATATCACGGCAGACAAACCACGTCATAGTATTCCGCGCCGTGTCGTGGTATATTGCACCGTGTCACGGTATTCCGCGCCGTGTCGCGATACACATGCCGTGACGCAACATTTTTCTAGGGTTTCTCCGAGGCGCCTTTTCATTTCTAGGGTTTCTCCGAGGCGCCTTTTCATTTTTCTATGGACCTGATTTCTCCAATTTCTGGACACAACCAATCATTTTCTTCTCTCTTTAGCCTAAACACTAGTCACCCTATTCTCTCATAATACTTCCCCTAAGCACTCCAAGGAGTCCATACTTGACTCGAAATTCTATACTTAAACCAAGGCGTGAAAGGTAGAATTAACTGAGGGTTTGGACCAAATCAACTCTACTTTTCATTTAATTTAATTCAATTTGATTTATTATTTATTGAAGTTACTAACAGTTTATTCATGATGTAGCAATTTAAGGAAACGCGGAACGTGAGTAGTTAATTCACTTAATTACTCTTCTTATTATTCTTGTTGCTAGTATCATGTTAGGTTTATCATTATTTGATTTGGCTAACGTTATTATGGTTAAATTGGTTCCAATGTTGATGTTGATTCTATTATATTTATTGATCACCGTATTGCATGTTTAAAGGGAATATGTAATTGAATATAACGCCTAATAAGATAATTTGGACGATTGGTTTAGGTTCCTTTTCAATCTTGTTGTTTAATCAAGTGATCACAATATTTTAGAATTATGTGTAGCATTAATATTCAACCAATTTAGCCTAATATTAGTTTGGAGCAAATTGAATCTTTGTTTGCATGCCTTTGAAATCACAGGAATTACTTTTCGCAATATGAATCGAGTAGAGGCCAATACGGGCGAATGTGACTCCATGACTCACTTCGTACCATCATCCCCGATCCTCCTTTCATGGTTCCGAACCATATGGAGTTAGTAATCACATGGATTATGAATGGGGTGTAACCTTCATGCGTTAATCGTTGTTGCCTATTGTTGTCCCTTAATCGTGGTCGCCTAAAATGATCCATGAACGGTTTACATGTTACTTAAAAACTTGTTGGCGGCTCCCTACTTTCCTTGTCCCTAATCGTATATGTGAATTCCCACTTCCTATGAGTGCTAACCAGATTCGTTCCGTAGGAAAATTACGAATAACCTGATTGCGAACGAAAAAAGAGGGGCACTGGATTAATATCCAGACTACCGCGCCACGGCAATCATGTCGTGTCACGATACAGAATACCGTCACGCGACGTTTCGTACCGTGACACTGTAAGTTCTGCCGTGTTGCGGCAATCCTAAATTTTTTCCAGTGGCTCTGTAATTTTCTCGTTATTAGCTTCCTTTGATTTTTTTGAAAAAATGTGTGTGTTCTACATACGTCTTAGCCTCGGGGGATTTAAGCTCTATCAACCCAAAAACACTCATGGCAATACGGGTTCAGCCGAGTTATTAAATCCACCCAAACCATGGAGTCGAGTTCGATTTAATCACGAACTTGCAGAGCCGCCCCTTGGCATACACCCTCAAGGGAGGCTGCCTTGCTAATGTGTCCAAACTCTTAACCATGGTACTCTTTTGACACCAAATAAACTTGATCATAGTGGAACATAGAACTTGACCTTAGGTTGCGAACTGTTCTTTGCATCATTGTGCCTACGTGCCCTATGTGTGTATATTTGATCGTTTCGATCCTAACCTTAATGATCTTTCTTTGTCTATGGTGGTATTTTATGACTAACTAATTCCAATGGACCGTACTCACTTAGTAATTAGCGCAAACTCTAAAATTGACAAAATTGGAAAAAAACGCACAAAAACAATCTGGAACTGATTACCGTGCCACGGCAGAAATTCCGCGTCACGGCAAGCAGTGCTGTGTCACGGCAAGTTGTACCGCACCACGGTACAATTTGTCATGTCGTGACATTTGTATCGTGCCACGGTGCTCAGGTTTAAGTCTAGTCATTCCCTGTTAATTTTGGTCCACGCGCCAGTCGTTTCAACATTCTTTACACGTCTAGCCATGTGGTCATACCATGAGTCTTATAACATCACCTAATCACTCACGAGTCAAGTATAGTCCACACACTTTTTTATTTTTAACTCGAGTTGTGCACCATGTCATTTATGATCGTACACTAGGTTCATGCATGTGTCTCTTTTTTCTGTCACAATAAAAAAGAGTGGAGTTTTTCTTACCGGTTTTCAAATGTCTATCTTTCCCTCCTCCGTCCCTATTTTGAACAGTGAGTCAGACCATTAAGTGAATTTGGTTTATATCGCAGTACTTGGTTAAGAAGCAAGGGTAGATTGGTACAATTCGAGTCACTGCCACAACAACCTCTTATACCTAAGAGGTGTACAAGGAAACCACCACAAGCGTCTTCACAAAGCTCATCTCCATCTCTAGTTTATTTTCAACTCATGGCCACTAAGAATATATTAAGGGAATCCACAAGTCCATTGAGGCTCTTATGGCCATGATGCAAAAGCTCACTACCCAAGTCAATACCATAGAGCAAACCAAGATCACAGTTGCTGCAATTGATAAGATAAAAGAGCAAGTGAGCAAGATTTCTGAAGAGTTCACCTACATAGAACAACCTTCCACTCCTTTAGATGTGAAGGATAAGCTCCTTGAAAAGTTCTTCACTTCTGACATACCCAAGTTCAAACACACTGACAATCCAATATTCCACTTGAAGGCGTTTTCTACAACCATGGTTCTCAAGGGATTGGATGTAACACTCTTCCCTACGGCGTTCCCTTTCTCCTTAGAGCATGCCCGCCAACAATGGTTTTATTCTCTAGATGCCAAGCACACTACAACTTGGCAAGATGTCACTGAAATTTTCATGAATCGTTACAAGTGTAACAGTCAAGCCAGAACTCCTAAACGTGAACTCTCCATTCTCAAACAGAAAGAGAATGAAGGCTTCACTGCTTACCTAAACAGGTGGAGGGAAACAGCTGCACTCTTGGTAGATCCCCCCAAATAAAGAGAGATGGTTCGCCTCTTCATACAAAACCTAACTTACAAGTACAAGCAACATCTTAGGTTCTTGCCTTTAAACACTTTTGAAGCTGTATATGATATCGAGATTTATGTCGAGGACGAGCTAATAATGACTGCTGGTAGTATCAATAATAACGCTTGGAAAAACAAGAAGAACGACCTTCCTTCTTCTTCGTCTTCTAAGCCCAAAAATACTACTAGCAATATTAGCTAAGTGGATCTCAATGAAGTTTTAGCTCTTAATGCTCCCCTTCAAAAGAAAAGGAGAACTTACAGTCCTTTGGGAATGACATATGACACCGCCTTTAATCGTCTTTACGGTCAAGGTTTGATTACACCAATTAGGCTATTTATAGAGCCAAAACCTGAACAAAGGAGTGCTAGGTGGGACCCCAATGCTCACGGTAAGTACCATCAAGGAAGGGGTCACTCCACCGAGCAGTGTTGGTACTTAAAAGACGCTATTCAAGATTTAGTGGATGCCAACAAACTTCTTGTCCCTCCAGGCGGCAAGAAGTGATAAGCAGCAATGAAGACAAGGTGCACGGCGAGCCCTTTATCCAAGTTTCATGATGTTTTCTTCCCTTTCCCCAATTCAAGTCTAGCATAGATTTCCATTTCTGTAATTTGATCATTTTGTTAGTTTATTCACCATTTTCATCGATAAAATGAGCATTATTCCTTTACATCTCGATCAGGTCTTGTAAAGGTACACCAATGATTAGAGGCACCTTTGTAACCTATTATTCCCATTAACCATTCAAGCACATATTCCATTTCTTCACTATTATGTTGAGCCTCGTCTAACGTTTGGCCTTCATTTCTTCAACCCACATTCACCTAACCCTGGGATGGGAAGGTGTGTAATTTGTGTAACAGTCAAAAGCAAGTTTAAAAAAGAAAAAAAAAATAAGAACAAAAATTCAAAAAAAAAAATGTGTGAAAAATAAAATTTGCAAATTCAAATTTCAAATACACAATTACACATTTTGGGGGGATTCTCTCGGGTCTTTAGCCTTTTACCCTTTTCTTCTTTAAACCATCAGCTTAACCACATTACAACCCTTGAAAGACCACTTTGTGGTGTACAAACACTTGTGCAAAGTTCGACTAGAGCTACGTTCGGCCTGATTCCTAACGGATACGTAGGCAACCTCACATCGAGGTACGACCACATTCACATTCATACATATATGATCGAGTCAAAACATTTCCAATGCTCATCCCTGTCCATCTAGACCTAGACTTGGGGGTTTAAACCCACATCACTTAGCTTACCTATCCTAAGGAGTCATCATCTTAGACTCTTCTCACATCTATTCCTATCACCATAACCTTCGCGGCCAGCCTTAGTATCACTTTCACACACTTCATTCACATATTCATGGTCATATTCTCCTTCCCTTTAGGAACCCCTTATCATGAAATCTTGTTCCCTCAGCACGCATGCTTCATGATAACATCCAGCAAAATCATCATCATTCGATAGCATTATCACAAATGTACTTAGCTTCTTGACCTAGGTACATTTATCAAGATTTTTGTAATACTATCGCTTCCAGACCAAAGCAATGTCCAAGATTGTACACTATAGCAACATACATAGACAATAAACTACGATTATACTGTGCTTAGCTTCATGACCTAAGTTCATTAATCGATCGTTGCACATGATGTAATTGTCCTTAGCCTCCTGGCTTACGAACATTCGTCATGTATACATTATTTGATAAGAAGAAAATCCAAGCGATTCATCTCTCTTTGCTCATCGAGGAAGTTCAAAGCTTCTTCCTTTTTTTTATTTTTTTTTATTTTTTATTTCTAATGTCTTTTCTTTTGGGGAAGTTCAAAAACTTTTTCAAAACTTTCTTGGAAAGGAAATACAATACTTCTTCTATTTTTCATCTTTTTTCTTTTGGGAAGTTCAAAAAATTTTCCAAAATATTTATCGAGGGAAGTTCGAAAACTCTGACTTCATTTTTCACGTGTTTCTTTTTCGGGAGAAAGTCAGTACCCTCCGCTCATGACAAAAAAAATGACGGAAATATTTTGAATTTTTAGTTGTTGGTGTCTACACACACTCAAATCATACATAAACACACACTGACACACAATGACAAGTCATGCACATGTCGTGTCAAGTCAAGCTTGGTCAAGTCAATCACAGTTTATGCGAGTCCTTTGGCAAATCCCATTTTGTAAATCTCATCTACAGCCTACGTTCGGGGACAATTGAACCCTTATCATCTATAGCCCACGTTCGGGGACAATCGAACCATCTACATCTAAAACCCACGTTCGTGGATAAGTTAACCATCAACCCACGTTCGGGGATAAGAGAACCATCTACAGCCCACGTTCGGGGTTAAGCGAACCATCTACAACCCACATTCTAGGATAATCAAACCATCTACAGCCCACATTCAGGGATAAGCGAACCATATACGGCCCACGTTCGGGGATAAGCGAACCATCTACGGCCTATGTTCGGGGATAATCAAACCATCATTCTTCAAACACCTAGTGATCATCCCGAGGTGTGGAAGATCGTCATTTAGTAGGCTGCTCGAGGCGTAGCAGTCTACGACATTTTTCCTAAGGCGCAAAAGCTTGTCATTTTTTATTTAGTGGATCGCTTGAGGCGCTTTGATTTACGATAGAATTCCCAAGGCACAGAAGCCCCTCATCCGATAGATTTCTCGAGGCGCAGAAACCTACCAAACATATTTGCTACTAGCCCATTGGTGTCAGATACGCATTCTACCCCTTTACTATTTTATCTGTGGAATTAACGTTTTTCTGCAGGTATCGGCGTATATAAAGTGATTTAGGATAGCAGAACGTCTTAAATCATTCTCCGCCCCTATCGACTACTTTGAATATCATTTTGGAAACTTACGTTTCTACAAACTCAGTCAAAGTGGGGGCTTTTGTAGACACTTAAAAATGTCTCCCCAAAACAAAACACGATGATGAACAACTTTTCACCGCCATTATTGGTCGGGTTGAGTATTTAATCTCAGGAGTGCTTAAAACCCATATTCAGTCAAACATATTCAACCAAACCATTTATTAAAACTCAGTCCAACTCATATCCTAGACCAAACCCTTTTAATTCATTTCGTGTTAGTTATTAATTAAGCCTGCTTAATAAATAATAAAAACCCTAAGCCTGAAATTAATCCGGAATAGCTGAAACGGCGTATAGTATATCACGTACTTAATTATTAAGCAAGGAATAAATGAATCTAGACTGTTTTCAGGAAAACATGTGCACCGTGTCACAGCAGACACACCGCGTCTTGGTATTCCTCCCCATGTCGTGGTATATTTCACCGTGTCACAGTATTCCGTGTCGCAGCACACATGCCGTGACGCGACATTTTTCTAGGGTTTCTCCGCGGCGCCTTATCATTTCTGGGGGTTCTGTGCTTCACCCCTCTTATTTTCTCTGTAAATACGAACCTGATTTCTCCAGTTTCAAGACACAACCAATCATTCTCTTCTTCATAGCCTAAACACTAGCCACCCTATTATCTCATAATACTTCCCGTAAGCACTCCAAGGAGTCCATACTTGACCCGAAGTTCTATACTTAAACCAAGGCGTGAAAGGTAGAATTAACTGAGGGTTTGGACCAAATCAACTCTACTTTTCATTTAGTTTAATTCAATTTGATTTATTATATATTGAAGTTACTAACAGCTTATTCATGATGTAGCAATTCAAGGAAACGCGAAATGTGAGTAGTTAATTCACTTAATTACTCTTTTTAGTATTCTTGTTGCTAGTATCATGATTAGGTTTATCATTATTTGATTTAGCTAACGTTATTATGGTTAAATTGCTTCCAATGTTGATGTTGATGTTGATTCTATTATATTTATTGATCACCGTATTGCATGTTTAAAGGGAATATGTAATTGAATATAACGCCTAATAACATAATTTGGACGATTTGTTTAAGTTCCTTTTTAATCTTGTTGTTTAATCAAGTGATCACAATATTTTAGAATTATGCTTTTACATTAGTATTCAACCAATTTAGCCTAATATTAGTTTGAATCTTTTTTTGCATGCCTTTGAAATCGCAGGAATTACTTTTCGCAATAAGAATCGAGTAGTGGCCACTACGGGCAAATGTGACTCCATGACTCACTTCGTACCATTATCCTCGATCCTCCTTTCGTGGTTCCGAACCATATGGAGTTAGTAATCACATGGATTATGAATGGGGTGTAACCTTCATGGGTCATCGTTGTTGCCTATCGTTGTCCCTTAATCGTGGTTGCCTTAAATGATCCGTGAACGGTTTATGAGCTACTTAAAAACTTGTTGGCGGCTCCCTAATTTCCTTATCCCCAATCGTTGTCCCTAATCGTATATGTCAATTCCCACTTCCTATGAGTGCCAAGCATATTCACAACATGCTTAAAGTAGGCGCGCTTCGAATAACGCCTACAGAATTCGTATTACAAGGATTTAAAAAAAAACAATCATTTTGACTTTGGTTGAGTGTTGAATGCTTGGTAGAAAAGGTATAAGTGTACGCGCTCAATTTCTCATGATACACATTACTAGATCATATTCCACATTCGCATCATAGTCCAATCACGATGAAAAAGCAACATTGGAGAAACTTAGAGAGGAACTCCAAAACCTAAAGGCCCTACGAGATGAAGAAGCCCAAATTAAGACTCACAAAAAAGCAGAAAAGGCTAAAATAAAAGTAGAAAAAGAAAAAGAAAACATTCTTCAAGAAAAAGTGATGTGTTTATTTTATATGGTATTTTATCCCCGTCCCGTGATCATAGTTAGGAGTATTTTTGGCTCTTTGGAGCCACTTTTATAACTAATATGCGTCTTCTAGTGTTTTCGTAGTTGTGGTATTATTTTACAGGAAATTGCAAATTTGGAGCATTTCCCCATACTTAGTTGAGCCACCGCAAGCATTGGAGCGGGAACACATTGCTATGATCGTATTCCGAAGCTCAGGACCGTATTTGAGAAGTCAATCAGGTGATTAAGGGCTCGGAAAAAAAGAAGAGTCTAGGGCAATGGACCATGTAATTAGAACCCAAAGATGAAATGCGAATTGGGCTAAGAAACGGCCCAATTGAAGAAGTCCAAGTCTGCCGGAGAGCTCGCTCGGAGGCTCGCCCGAAGGCGCGCCCGGCAGGGTGAGACCTCGCCCGACCAGAAGCGTGTTTTTATTAGGATTTTTAATTATTTTATCTTTTTCTTTTTAGGATTATTTGTTAGTATAAATACGTTTTTAGCTTAATTTTGACGATTACGCTTTCATTATCTAGAATTCCGTTTTCTTAATTCCATTTTTAGCTTTTGAGTATTTTCTTGTTAACATTGTTCTCTCTACTTCACTTCGTTAATGCAATTCATTTATTCCGTTTAATCTTGGTACGATTTCTTCCCTTGTTTTATTTTCAGCAATTTAATTCCTTTAGTTAATTATGTCTTGCTTAAATATTTTGTTTCGTTTAGATTTAATTATGTGTGAGTAGATTTATCTCTAGGGTTGTGGGGATCCATGAATAATATGATGGGGTAATTTATTATTATTGATTATTAATGATTGATTAATTTCCTATTGATTGATTTAATGCTATGCAATTAGATTAGGCCTGGTTTAATTGTATGAGTTATGCAATATTGATTCGAGATTCGAGAGATGAGAATTGATGTTTAGGCTTAGTTTCAATAGGCATGTTAATCTATAAATGGTTAGGTCAAGATTCGAGAGATGCGATTTAATACCGGTAGATTAATTATGTGATTATAATACGTAGCGACAGCCCTTTATAATCTAGTTAATTTATGCATTAATGATTGATTGTTATTTTTACCCTGAAGTATTATTTATTGGTGAACCTATACCCTAGATCTTTTATTATTGATTATTCCCTGGTTTAATTTGCTTAGTTTAATTATTAGTATAATTCACACATTACAAATTGGTTACTATATAATTTAGATTATAATAATTAATTAGGAGTAAAAGAACATTGTTTCCCTGTGGATTCGACCCTACTTCCCTATCTACTGTAGTTAGAGGACTTAGGAATTATTTTTGATTAGGTGATACGACTTTAGCTTGTCAAAATTTGGCGCCGTTGCCGGGGAAACGGTTTTTATTTTTATTTCTGATTATTTTTATAGTCTAAATTATTTTCTTTCGTCTCAGAGAACGCAAGTTCTTTGGGACAATTTCTCATACTTGTTTGTTTAGTTCTGTGTTTATGCCCAGGAGTTCTAGATCAGGTTACATTTCGTTTGACCTTGAGATTGAACGTTCTTTTCATAGACAGAAGAACCTTTTTAGACAGGTACGAGCTACTTCCGTGGGTACTATACCTTTAGAACCACCATCTAATTCTAGTGATACAAAAGTTTATTCAGAACTAGAAGCAGAGATGACGCACCAACCACCTCGCTAGCTCAGCGATTATTCGCAGCCGTCCCTGACAGATTTCCCACATCTTATTCCTCCACCTGATCTCGAAGGAGTACATTTTGAAATCAAACCCCAGTTCATTACTATGATCGAAAGGAAGAAATTTAGTGGAGCTAAGGGTGAAGATCCAAATCTTCATATTTTAGATTTCTGCCAATATTGCAATACTATTAGGCAAGCTGGGGTCACACAGGACCAAATCAGGGAGATCCTTTTTCCCTTTTCTTTATGTGGTAAAGCTAAATTGTGGTATAATGAATTGAATAGAACTGCTCTTGGTATTACTAACTGGGATATTCTTGCTTTGAATTTCTATAATAAATATTACCCTGCAGAGAAGACAGCTCTACTAAGGAGTTCAATCCAAAAATTTTCCCAAGAGGTTGATGAAAGTTTATATGAGTCTTGGGAAAGGTTTAAGGATTTTCAGAGAGAGTGTCCCCATCATGGTTTGGCGCAGTGGAAGATAATCCAAGCCTTTCTACAACGGGCATGGAAATACATCTAGATCAATACTTGACTCAGCAGCCAATCGAAGATTTATGAATCTCCAAGAAGACTTAGCAGGAACGGTTATTGAAGAGATGACAATTCATAATTCCCAATATGGGAATACTAGAGGTTTGCAAACAAGGGGAAACATAATGTTGATTCAGTATCCTTTGTGCAAGCTCAATTGACCTCTATTTCCCAAAAATTAGATAATATTAGTACTGCTATCCCTACTTCTGTAGCTAATGTTTCTGCTGTCAATAATACTAACGATGATTTTTGTGAAAATTGTGGAATTGTAGGTCATTGGGCACAAGATTGTAGGAGTTCCATGGAGCAAGTTAATGCCTTCCAAACCTATAGCCAAAATAACCCATACTCCAACACTTATAATCCTGGTCTCCGGAACCATCCAAATCTATCTTACCGGAGTACAAATGTTCAAAACCCTCCACCTCCACAACAACCACAACAACAACAGCAAAAATATTATCAACCACCCAACCAAAGGACCTAACTTCAAACTCCACCTCCATCTTCTGACCCTACCTTGTCAGACATTAAAACTATGTTGGCCAGTATGCAAAAACACATGCAGAGTAGGGATACACAAATTGATTCACTTTTATCCCATAATAAAATTATAGATAATCAAATTGCGCAACTTTCCGCCACTCTACAAACTCACCAGCAGGGAGCCCTACCATCGCAGCCGGTGCAACCTACGGATCACGTGAATGCAATTACACTGAGAAGTGGCTCAAATTACGATGGGGCTTCTATGCCCAAAGATGATGAACATATCATTACAAAAATTGCTAATCCTTATTCTGTTACACCAAATATTGTTGTTACTAACCCTGCAGGGCTCCAGAATAAAACTAACTCTTTTGCTAATAAATTACAGGGTAAAACTCAAGACAAGAGTGGAGATGTGCAGAAACCAGTTATCAAACTACCATTCCCAAATAGACATCTTAAGAGTAAGTTAGATAAGCAGTTTGGTAAGTTTCTGGAGGTTGTCAAGAATTTGCAGGTAACAGTTCCTTTCACAGAATTAATTACTTAAGTTCCTGCATACTCTAAATTTATGAAAGAGATCTTGACAAGAAAAAGATCTATTAGTGAGGTAGAGACAGTTGCTTTTAGTGAGGAATGTAGTGCTATACTACAAAATAAATCTCCACCTAAGCTAAAAGATCCGGGTAGTTTTTCTATTCCTTGTCACATTGGAAATTTGATGATCGATAAAGCTCTATGTGATTTGAGTGCTAGTGTAAGTGTTATGCCACTATCTGTGAGCTCTAAATTAAATATGGGTAAATTAAAAGCTACCAATATTACTCTACAAATGGTTGGTCGTTCTCTTAAATATCCTTTAGGTGTTTTAGAGGATGTACCTGTTAGAGTAGGTAAATTTTATATACCTGTTGATTTTTTTGTTCTTGATATGGAGGAAAATTTTCAAATTCCAATTATATTGGGTAGACCATTCCTTCATACTGCAGGGGCAATAATAGATGTGAAAAGTGGTAAACTTACGTTATGTGTAGGGGATGAACATATTATTTTTAATTTACATAATGCCCCCAAAAGCCCCATGTTGGAAGAAAAGTGCTATAGTATTGATGTGGTTGATGTATATAATTATTCTAATAAGCCCCAAGCTCTCGTTAGAGATCCCTTGGAGGCGATATTTTGTGTCACATCTTTCGCAGGAAAAGCCACTACATGGAAGGATGAAGTGGATGCTATAGAAAGGGCTCTAAATTGTGTAGGGCTTGGGTTTGAAGATGAGCAAGTGGAGAAAAAGGAACAAATTGAGAAAAATCGGACTCAAAGTGTTGTAGGGCGCCCGACCAGGAGAGCACTCGCTCGACCGGGCGCGAGAGGAAGTCCGTATACAAGCAATCTCCCCCGACCGGGCGCGAGAGAAAAGAGGATTTTTGCCAAAAATTCGCCCGACCGAGCGAACACTCGCCCGAACGCGAGCCCGGCCGGGCGGAGCCTCGCTCGACCGAGCGCGAGAGCACGATAGCAAAACAGGCCAACTTCAAAACGCCATAACTTTTGCATTTCTTAACGGAATTTTGCGTGTGACCTATTGTTGGAAAGCTCTTCAAGTCTAATTTCCAATGCAATTGAAATCACTTCATTATCATTTGTATAAAAAACGTTATGAAAGAAATAGTGAGCCTGATTCATTTTTACTTCTTTTCCTACTAACACTTTGTTTCTTTCTTGTCCAGAATTGTAACAAGGTGATGAATTGCAATGCTTGGGATGGTGGTGGATACAATTTTAATGATGAGTGGTAGTCTCCTGGGTTACTTTCTTCCCTTTGAGCCAATGAGGACATTGTCTGGTTTGGCTTAGGGGGAATTTCTTGTATATATAGGTTTTCTTTCTTTCCTTTTTCTTTTTATTTTCTTTGGTGTGCTTACTTTAGTCTTTTTTATTGCTTTATAGTTTAGATTTTATTGCTTTTAAAATAAAAAAAATACAAAAATACCATCCAATGAATGATAAATTATGCTTCCCTGTGCCCCATACATGTAAATTGTTTTGATTCTTGGTATATGATGATAAGTATTGTGGATAGGTTAGCCATGATTTGATGTTTGATTGCTTGGATGCCTTAACTATTAGGTTTTACAGTAAATGCAATCAAGAAAAATACTTAAATATGCGTGGGACAAAACCCAGATAATGTGATTACAATAACAAAGTAATGTAATTAAAACAAACACAACAAAGGTGTTACAATCAAGTATTAAAATGTCTAAGAAATTACAGAAATTTCTATATAAAACACTAATGTGAAGACTAACAAACTTGCCTTAACTCCAAGCCCATCAAAGCACACATGAACATGAGAATTGCTATGTCCCTTGAGACTACGACCTTGATACTCTGTCAAAGGCGTGTGAAACACTTTCCTAAAGAGGTTTATATTTAGAAGTAATCAAGTATGTCTAGTGTGAAGGAATTAACAACAAACTTTGTCAAACTCAAGAAGTTTGACGGTGTTGAATTTAGGAGGTGGAAGAAGAAAATGTATTATCTTCTTACATCTCTTAATGTTGCCTATATGATAAGTACTCCAAGGCCGGGTGAACATGAGAATGAGACCTTGGAGAACGTTCGGGAAAGATCGAAATGGGACAACGACGATTTCATTTGTCGTGGTCACATCTTGAATGGGATGGAGGATGACTTGTATGATGTTTACCAAATTAATCATTCTCATACGATTTCCCTATAAATATGCAATCCAAGCCCCTTTCACCGAGCTTTCTTTTCTTGTTGCCGGGCACTCTTACGATTGCCCTACAGCCCCAAACCTTGAGATACTTCAAGTTTGGTTTTCTTTTGTACCAAAGTTCATAAGGAGTAGATTCTTTTCCCTTAGTGGGAACCCGGTTAAGAATGTGACATGTTGTCAACATTGCTTCACCCCATAACCCTTCACTCAAACCAGAGTAAGATAACATGGAATTAACCATTTCTTCAAGAGTTCTGTTTTTCCTTTCAGCTACACCATTTGATTGTGGTGCATAACCCGCTGTTGTCTCATGAATTATACCCAAAAATTGGAAATAAGCAGGATCATAATCTTCCCCTCCCTTATCAGTTCTAATTCTCTTAATAAATGATTCTACTTGCAGTTCTACCTCTCTTTTATAAACATCAAACTTGGTTAAAGCTTCATCTTTGGAATGCAAAAGATACATGTAACAAAACCTAGAATAATCATCTATAAAAGTAACCATGTATCTTTTGTTCCCCAAAGAAGGAGTACTATGAAAATCACTAAAGTCACTATGGATTAGTTCTAAAATATTAGAACTTCTCTCAACTCTCTTAAAAGGAGTTCTAGTGATCTTGTTCAACATACAAGTAGAACACTTATTAGGAGATATATCACAAGAAGGAATTAATTCTTGTTTGGACATAAAAAGCATTTTATTGTAATTCACATGTCCTAATATTGAATGCCATAAATAAAACAAATTCAAATCAACATGATTAACATTGTCAACAACATTCAAACACATATCATCCAATACATACTTATCTCTCAAAGAGAGTTTAAACAAACCATTATCTAAGTAGCAACGACCTATAAATGTTACACCCCTAGTAATTATGTATCTATTAGCTTCAAATACAAGCTTATAGCCAAGACTATTCAGGGTAGGCCCGGATACAAGATTCCTACTAATTTCCGGAGCATACAAAACATTCCTAAGAATAATTGCAGTCCCCGAACTAAACACAAGCTCAACTTGCCCTCTTCCAAGGACCTTGATGGTAGAATTGTTCCCCATGTAGAGATCATCTCCATCAACAACCTTTTAAAAGGTTTTGAACCAATGTTTACACTTGCATATGTGCCTTGAAGCCCCCGAATCAATCCACCATGAGTCATCATCCTACACCATAAAAATGTTAGGATCCGTTGCATTTAAATCCAAACCAGAATTAAATTCAACCTCATGAATTGGATTACCTTTGGTGGGTGGGTCCTTGCTTTCATTAGCACGTCCCTCCTTGGCTTTCTCCATCCTTTTCTTAAAAGAAAAGCAGTCCTTCTTGCGGTGACCAACCTTACCGCATTCCTAACAAGAAAACTTGTTATTGTTTGCTTGCCTTTTGGACTTTCCTTTGGAAGAATTTTTATTCTTCCTTTTCCCACTAGTAGATGCACTAGCTCTCCCTTCATCTACCATATTCACGGTAGATGTGCTAGGATTTCCATCCTTAGCTCCTTCCATGGCACGAATCCCTTCTTCAATTTGAAGATGGGTGGCCAAACCGGACAATGTCATGTCCTCCTTCTTATGCTTAAGATCATGCTTAACATTTTTCCAACTAGGGGGTAACTTATCAATAATGCTAAAAACAACAAACAACTCATTCAAAGCTATACCATGTTGCTCTAAGCTACCATAGATACGTTGCAACTCATGAAATTGGTCCATTATGGACCGACCATCAACAAACTTATAATTATTAAAATTTCTAACTAAAAATTTCTTACTTGAAGCGTCTTCCATCATGTATTTGCTCTCCAAGGACTCCCAAAGCTCCTTGACCGATTCCACATTTTGGTAAACATCATACAAGTCATCCTCCATCCCATTCAAGATGTGACCACGACAAATGAAATCGTCGTTGTCCCATTTCGATCTTTCCCGAACGTTCTCCAAGGTCTCATTCTCATGTTCACCCGGCCTTGGAGTACTTATCATATAGGCAACATTAAGAGATGTAAGAAGATAATACATTTTCTTCTTCCACCTCCTAAATTCAACACCGTCAAACTTCTTGAGTTTGACAAAGTTTGTTGTTAATTCCTTCACACTAGACATACTTGATTACTTCTAAATATAAACCTCTTTAGAAAAGTGTTTCACACGCCTTTGACAGAGTATCAAGGTCGTAGTCTCAAGGGACATAGCAATTGTCATGTTCATGTGTGCTTTGATCGGCTTGGAGTTAAGGCAAGTTTGTTAGCCTTCACATTAGTGTTTTCTTTAGAAATTTCTGTAATTTCTTAGACATTTTAATACTTGATTGTAACACCTTTGTTGTGTTTGTTTTAATTACATTACTTTGTTATTGTAATCACATTATCTAGGTTTTGTCCCACACATATTTAAGTATTTTGCTTGATTGCATTTTCTGTAAAACCTAACATTAACATGAGTCAATTTTGTCCAACTGTTTGTGGATTGGTGCTTGACTAGTTGATTTGGTTAGGAATGTGTGTTAGTTCCTGGTATGTCAATGAATTTGAGTATTGGTTTATAACTTTTAGTAATGTTTGTATAACTCACTATTATGCACAATGAGGAGGACGAAGGCATTTGTTCTTTTAGGTAGCCTTCATAATTATTAGATACATTTGTTCCCTTCTTGCTACCCATGTTGTTGCTTGTGCCCTTTTATTGTTTATTAACCACATTACAAGCCTAATTTTCCCCATTGGTTACTAGTCCCAAGCTTGGCTTGGGGGAGCTATTAGTGAGTGAGGTGAGGGAGTTTGTAGTGTGCATTTTCATTTACACGATTTTGGGTGGATTTGAGAAGTTTTTTAGTTGTTCTTATTCTTGTGAATTGGAATAAATATTGAAAAAAAAATGTTCTAAAGTGAAAAAATTCCAAGTGAGATAGAAAAGAAAAAATTGTTTCATGTTCAAATGTTCTAATGAAGATTTCTTGAAAAAAAAGAATTCAAAGTTTGTTATCACTCAAGGTTATGATGTTATATATATATATGAGTGAGATTGTAAGTATGTTGGAATGAGAAATAAGAATTGGATGTTTGGTGAATTTTTAGTAGAGTTGAATTGTGTTGGAGATGATTTGGTCATTATTTAATTTTGACCTTGGTTTTATTTATTAGGATTTTGGCTCCCTTAAGCATGCTTTTACTCTCACATTTTCCCAAATTTATCCTACCTTTTACCCTAGCCTTACATTACAAGCTTTGAAGACCTTCCGACCTTTGTGCATAGAGTTGTGTGAATGTGAAATTAGTTGTTTATCAATGCGAAGAATGATTTGATATATTTCGAGTCGACTATTAGGTTAAGTGATTGTTTTCTTAAACACACGAGAGTTGTGAGTTTGGGAGGGCATTGTTCACAATGAAGGGGTTGGATGGAGAGCGATCGGATACATTCTATATCCGCCACAAAAAGAGTGCAGAGTGCGTGAGCACTAGTCTTGAATTCTATATACACTTGTGGTTTGCTCTATTTGACGATTGTTAGGGGGATAAGTAGTTAGATGGATTTGATTGGTTGATTTTGATGCATGCTTGTTGGATTTGCCTTGAATCGGTTGTGCTTGATTTTTATTGATATTTGGGGTGAAGTATGTTTTATTCATTCATTGATGAGCTCTTTGCTTTGAGATAAGCAAAGGTTTGTCTTGGGGGAGTTTGATGTGTTTATTTTATATGGTAATTTATCTCCGTCCCGTGATCATAGTTTGGAGTATTTTTGGCTCTTTGGAGCCACTTTTATTACTAATATGCGTCTTCTAGTGTTTTCGTAGTTGTGGTATTATTTTACAGGAAGTTGCAAATTTGGAGCATTTCCCCGTACTTAGTTGAGCCACCGCGAGCATTGGAGCGGGAACGCATTGCTATGATCGTATTCCGAAGCCCAGGACCGTATTTGAGAAGTCAATCCGGTGATTAAGGGCTCGGTGAAAAAGAAGAGTCTGGGGCAATGGACCATGTATGTAGAACCCAAAGAGGAAATGCGAATTAGGCTAAGAAACGGCCCAATTGAAGAAGTCCAAGTCTGCCCGAGAGCTCGCCGGGAGTCGCGCCCGGCAGGGCGAGACCTCGCCCGACCGGAAGCGTGTTTTTATTAGGACTTTTAATTATTTTATCTTTTTCTTTTTAGGATTATTTGTTAGTATAAATACGTTTTTAGCTTAATTTTGACGATTACGCTTTCATTATCTAGAATTCCGTTTTCTTAATTCCATTTTTAGCTTTTGAGTATTTTCTTGTTAACATTATTCTCTCTACTTCCCTTCGTTAATGCAATTCATTTATTCCGTTTAATCTTGGTACGATTTCTTCCCTTGTTTTATTTTCAGCAATTTAATTCCTTTAGTTAATTATGTCTTGCTTAAATATTTTGGTTAGTTTAGATTTAATTATGTATGAGTAGATTTATCTCTAGGGTTGTGGGGATCCATGAATAATATGAAGGGTTAATTTATTATTATTGATTATTAATGATTGATTAATTTCCTATTGATAGATTTAATGCTATGCAATTAGATTAGGCCTGGTTTAATTGTATGAGTTATGAAATATTGATTCGAGATTCGAGAGATGAGAATTGATGTTTAGGCTTAGTTTCAATAGGCATGTTAATCTATAAATGGTTAGGTCAAGATTCGAGAAATGCGATTTAATACCGGTAGATTAATTATGTGATTATAATACGTAGAGACAGCCCTTTATAATCTGGTTAATTTATACATTAATGATTGATTGTTATTTTTACCCTGGAGTATTATTTATTGGTGAACCTATACCCTAGATCTTTTATTATTGATTATTCCCTCGTTTAATTTTCTTAGTTTAATTATTAGTATAATTCACACATTACAAATTGGTTACTCTATAATTTAGATTATAATAATTAATTAGGAGTAAAAGAACATTGTTTCCCTGTGGATTCGACCCTACTTCCCTATCTACTGTAGTTAGAGGACTTAAGAATTATTTTTGATTAGGTGATACGACTTTAGCCTGTCAAAAAGCAAGAGCCAAAAGATTAGAGGCCTTGGAGAAACTTGTCCTTCGAGCTAGCTCAGGGACTAAGTTCTTGAATTATGAGCTTGCACCACAACCTAGTGGCAAGACTCTCCTAGATAAGTTCTTAACTACGGATTTATCAACCTTTAAGGTTACGGACAATCCTAGGACTCACTTAATGAACTTTCTTGGAATTATGGCATTGAAAGGGGTTGAGCATAGCTTCTATGCATGTACTTTTCCTCTTTCATAGGACCTAACTGCTAGATCATGGTTTTATAACCTTGATGCAAAACAAACTTCCACTTGGAGTGACGTTGTAAAAGCGTTTTTAGCCCAATATGAGATAACATCGAGCTCACGATTACCTTGCGTGATCTTGAATTACTCAAGCAAGGGGAAGAAAAAGGTTTTATTGACTTCTTTTTTAGGTGGCGATTAAAGGTTGCTCTTATTTCACAAAGACCTCTGGATCATGAACTTGTCCCAAAGTTCATAGAAAATATGTCTCCACCATACAAGTGCCATTTACAATACCTTGGTTTAGACACATTTCAAAAAATCTATACTGTGGGAACATTAATTGAAAGGGACTTGATAAATGAAACCATGAATCATATAGATAGACTAGATTTCTAGAGAGGATTTCACCTACATTGGAAACGGACAAAGCTCGAAGACGCAATCTCAAGAAGTTTTCAACAATTCAAGATGTAGCACTCTAGGTCTTGTTTTGTTTCTTTCCTTTTTTGTCTTCTTTATGATAGACTAAGAGATTCGTGTTGTCGAATCTACTTATTATGTACTCTCAAAATGAATAAAAATTATATTTTCTAGTACGTCTATCTTGTTTTCTTTTCAATCTCTTTTGTTGTTATTAGCTCGAATTAAATGAAACATACACATACAAACAAACAATTAAAAAAAAAAGGCATACATACTCAACACTTTAAGAATCTTGATGAGCTTTGACTTACTAGATGTATCGAATGAAAAGAGGCCCATCTTTAGCCCACAAATAAAGGATATGATGATTACACCAACACAGGAGGCAACTTGAAACTCCATGAAGATGATCCCATGTTTTTTTAACCTTAGAACAAATCCATCTTTTTGGCAGCCCTTTTGAGCCTCATCAATTGAGCCGTACTTATTCAACCTACATTATTCAAACCTTAGGATGAGAATGGTGCAAAGAAATAGAAATGAAAAATTAGGGAACAAAACATAAGAGGGAGACACAAATTTAGTCTAAACCCAAAAAGGACAGATCCAATGCAAAATAAAAAATCATTCTAAACCCAAAAACAAACTTGTCAAAAAAAAAAAAAAAAAAAAAAAGAAGGACAAGGAAAAAGGCACCCAATGTAGGAGTTGTTGTACAAAATAAAAAGGTTTTAATATGAGAGGTGAAAGGAATGGTGTCCTTCCAACAAGTGTATTATTCCGATAGAGGGTTCAAAATTATTAAAAAGCTGATTCTTCAGTAAGGTCAAGTGATCGGAATGCCTAGGTGGAGGCGCTTCCGATCAGTAATATTAATGTACAATTAATATTACAGCTTAATCTTGACTGAACCCTCCGGGTCGAACCCAATCGAACAACCGATCCGAGATGACGAATCAATCCAAAGGATTTGATGAATCGGTGAGAGTTTTACGAACAAAGACGTCGGATATCGAGCTTAGAGCGTCGAGACCGAGCGTCGCAAGTCGAGTCGAATTCGGAATTCAACGAGACGTGAAATCAATCAAGTTAAAAGTTCGAGTTAGGCCGTAGCCTCGCATTGGCCTAGCCATGCGAGGGCTAGGCTATCTCGAGCTAGCATGTGCATCACAATTCTAGTCGCAAGCCTAGCATGCTAGGCGTCCTAGGCCCATGCATGCTAGCTTGCCACCGCAAGCATCGGAGCCTTGCATGTGTGCTAGCATGCCATGCGCCCAGCCATCGCAAGGCTAGGCCTTGCTAGCATGCTAGGCGCTGGCAGCAGCAGGATGGCATAGCACCACGCACCAAGCAACAGCGAGGCATTGCGTGCTGGCTGGCCTTGTGTTGGCTGGGTGCGCATGCATGCCGGCTGTATACGTGTGTGTGTGTGTGCCTCGCATAGCAGCGCCCAGCACCACGCACCAAGCAGCACCGAAATAGTGCGTGCTGGCTGGCTGCGCATACATGCGGGCTGTGCGCGTGTGTGCTAGCTAGCTGGCCAGGCTGCCCAGCCTTGGTGCTAGGCACCAGCTGGCAGCCTTGGCAGCGAAGGCAGGCTGCCAGCCTGCCACTTGGATGGGGAGAGCCGGTTTGCTTATGGGGACCAAGGGTGTGAGCTTTGCCTTGTGGAGCAAGGCTATGGTCCCCCCCGGGAAATGGTCTTCATCTAATCTCTCATCCTCCTTGTGCCACTTATAACTTATTTATTGAATTGCAATTTTATTTTTGTTTTAATTAAAAAAATTGGGAAAATTGCAAGTCTCCCACATTGATTGAGAATGGGAATTCAAGGTTCATTTCCCTATAAATACCAAGGTTTTGGGATTTGGGAAGAACACTTGAGTGGAACTAAAAAGGCATCTCCTTAGAAAAGTGAGAAAATCTTAAACTCGTAAAACTCTAGTTTTTATTGGTCGGGTCCCGACTAACCTTCGGAATTTTGACCGTTTGGGTCGAGTTCGTGGGTACGAGCCATCGGAGACCTTCGCCTTTGCGGGGTTCGAGTTTTGAAGTATGAGCTCGGGATTCGAGCGAAGCACGCACCAAGGGTAAGAATGTCTTTTCTTCTCTCCCTTAATTGTTGTTTAATTTGTGATTGCATGCTTAGTCGCTTTAATTAGTGTGTGGGCCTTGGGTGGGTTTCTTCTTCCGCGTAGAGTCGGACTCTACGAAACCCAACAGCGGTATCGGAGCCACGCTCACTTTAATTATTGTGACTAATAATTAATTAAGGTGATTTAAAATGGATTCAAATTTTTTGTTATGCTTTCTAATTGGATTAGAAGCTCGTTTTAATTAATTTTAATCTTGTATTTTTACTAATTTGGCTGACGAACCCAGATTTCGACTCAAAAAAAGTAATTTTTGGGTGGAATCGATGTTCTAAATCGTTTCTGGTTCTTTTAGGGCTGTCCACAAGCCAAAATCCACCCAAAAATATGTTTTTTGAGGGTTATTTCGTTTTTTAACGAAAATTTTTAAATCTTTTAACCTTGATTAATTATTGCATGTTGAAGATAGATTAAATGTATGGTTCCATCCCTAATCTACTGCAATTATAAACCTCATTAAGCATGTTTATGAAGTCATAATTGGTGCTTAATTTGGTGTGTTCACTTTTCACATAAACTTGAATTTTTCACATTATTGCAAATAAATTGCCTCAAGTGTGAATGTTTATGGTGAACTTGCAATTTTGAAACCCCTAAAGTTTCAAAGATCCAATCTTTAATTGTTTATTTGGTTGGAACTTTGATTGCTAAATTCCATGTTGAACTAATTTTTGGATTTAATCATTTTTGTGTTGATTAAAGTCCTTAAAGTTCAAAACTTGTGATTGAATTTTGATTAATCTTCATATTGGAAGATGTAATTTTTCGATTTTACACAAGTTATTGTTGGGAAATTTTTCATTGGATGAAAGGGTTTATTTTCCAACCCCTTTAATTTTGTCAAATCTCATCATTAATTTTGATTAAATTAATTATGAGTGTAGCTCATCAATTTTTTTTTTCTTTTTTTTTTTTTTTTTTGTAGCATAAAGAAAGACCTAAATTGTTTTAAGAATGGTTCTTGAATAATTTAGGCTTGTGCACTATTAAAAATTGAATTTAATTAAATTAGACTTGTTTTAATTTCATATTTGGCCTAAATTAATCCCTCATTTATTTTTATCATAATAAAAAGTTGGAAATACACACAAAATTAATCCCTCATTTATTTTTATCATAATAAAAAGATGGAAAGACACACAAAATAATTAATCCTTCAATTATTTATAGGAAAATTTATCAAGAATAAGCCAACCTTTGTCTGATTAGCTCAAAATAAGTCAATCTTGTAATTAACTAAAAATAAGTCGTCCTTTATAGAGTATCTTCTCAAAATGAGTCATGACCTGTTGAATTATGGGATAACCGCTTGTTTCGATAAATTATGACACATGTCATTCTGTGATTGTCCCTTTTTTAAATAAAAAAAATAAGTAAGTTGTATTTTGATTAATTAATTAAATTTTTTTTTTCAATCAACAATAATATATAAAATAAAAAACATCCAAGCCATCCCATACCCATTGCAAGCCCCCTTCCCCACCAGCTCCCTGCCACCACCCGGTTGGTTACCATCCATCCCCGGCGCCGGCGACTCCCTTTCCCTCATCCCCGACGCCCCCATCCCTCCCTTTCAATTCCCTCACCCACGACGCCCCTATCCCTCCCTTTCCCCTTTTCCGCTTCCCCAAACCCCCACCGCGACATCAGCCGCGACATGCACCCCTCTTTCTCTCCTCTTTCACTCTCTAGTTTGCAAGGAATTTGCTGCACAAAATATGGCGATAAAGTCATCCATTAAGTCTCACTAGAATCCGACTTATGCTAATTTCTTCAGTTTTTGTCATCGTTTTTTGTTTTCAGTTTTCTATTTTTTTAAAAAACAAAAAACCAAAAACAGGAACTAAGAAAATAGTGTTTCCACTTTTTTGTTGACACCATTCTATTATCACGCTTGTCATCGCACTTTTTTAACAATTAATATCTCTAATTCTCGACATTGTAAAATTATAAAAAGTATACATTGAGACGATTCAGACAAGATCTCACTTGACTATATTTTATCGTAACTATAAATCACAAAAACTAGTCAAAGTGTAATTTGTGAATAGTGTGAAAGTCAAACAGTTTCAATTGAAAAAAAAACAGAGGAAGTATGATTTTGAAAAACAAACAACCAAAAAACAGAATACCACAATAACGCTAAACGAGCCATAATTATTATTGAATACTCGCAACAATATGAAATAATAAGATTTTTAATATTAACACTCACTGATATACCATTAAAAAAATGTACAAAATATTCAATTTCTTAATAGGAGCTTGCTAACGAGCGTCCCCGGACGTTATATAACAATTTAAATTTTTCCGAATATGGTAATTTGAGAATACATGTCAAAATCACTCGTCGGTTAGTAAATTAATATGTATTTCAATCTAATATTTATTCTTTTAGTTATCTTATCCAATCCCCCGAGTTGTTTGTTAATATTAAGTTTCTTATTAAGGATCATTATTTACTAGATTAAGCAATACTTTCAATACAATTTTGGGATGTCCAAAGCATTGTTTATAACATTAATCAATTTGTTTTTATGATAACTTTGATAGATACGAAGTGTCTTAAGATGATTTTACATCCGAATTAAAGATATTTTATTTGTTGACCCCACAATCTAGAACTTTGAGAAAATTCAACAATCGAATGGCTAAAAAATCAATGGTAAAAGACTAAAAGGATTACGTTGTCAATGGAGGATATTAGCGTTAATTTAACGAACTGAAGGACACCATAGGAGCCAAGAAAATTCAAGTAATATCTTATTGGGATCTAATTAAAGACAAATGGGGCCTATGACTCTACGAGGGTCTATATATCACAAGGCCAACTCCATGTGAATTCAATTTATGAATGAACAACTGAATTGTACTCTCACCTAGACTTTGGCAATCCTGATCTGACCCGGATGACTCGACTCGAATGATCCGACCCGCGACTCAAAAATTGACCCGAAATCATTGATCCGATAATGACCTGAACCCAAATTAACTCAATCTGACACGAACACGACTCGAAATAAAGTTGACCCAAACGTGACCCGATGCCCAAAATGACCTAACCTGAAATTGACCCGACTCGAAGTGACCCGAATTGATTGACCCAAACTGACACGACCTGAAGTGACCCGACGCGAAGTGACCCGACTCGATATGACCCGACCCGAAGTGACTCGATAGGTGGTCACAATTCCTTTTTTTTTTTTTTTTTCCTTTAAGAAATTTACTTTAGTTTCTAATTATTATATTATAGTTACTCTTATTATTGAAATAAGAGGGAATTTTTCCACAATTTCTTTAAGTGAATTTATTTTTGGCAATTTGACCCGAACTAACCCGACTCGATTTGACCCGATCTGAACTAACCCGACCCAAACTTGACCCGAAAACTAGTCCTGAAAATTAACTCGACCGGAACTGACACGAACCGAATTGACACGACCCGAACTAACCCGTCATGAACTTGACCCGACCCGAACTCAACCCAATGTGTTGACCCGAAACTTGAATTGACCCTACTCGACCCGAATATTTGCCAACCCTAAATCAACCCGATCTGAAATGACCCGAGCTGAACACGACCCAAACAACCCGTTTGCCAAGTCTACCTTCACCTCCCACGTACTTTTAAATAAAATAAAAACAAGTTATTAGTACGGACGATGTCCCCGGTCATTATAAATTTATTACTTCAATCAAAATATATTTTGGCTTGTTTGTTACTGAGGGCTCAAGTAGTGGTTTTTTTTTTTAAATACACAAATGAGAGTTTAAGTAGTTAGACCATATTCGCTTCACCTTATTTTTGCTGAAGTGAAACTGAACTAATATATTTGCTTAACTAAAATTAACTTTACTGAACTTAAATTATATTTATTAGTCTAAATATATTTTGTTGAACTGAAATTATTTTTAATGATTCTCTACTATATTCTTCTTTAAAGTTACTGAATTTTGCTGAACTTAAGTTATATTTACTCAACAAAAATTATTTTTACTGAAATGAACTTATTTTTATTGAATTGAAATTATTTTTACTTAATATTATTTTTGTAAGGTGAAGTGATTAGGCTCTTAGTTGTTTATATGAGCTGGTTTGACTATAAGAACAATTTTTTGCATTAATATATTATATAGGATAAATGATAAATCAAATAATCTTTATAATTTTGATGTCAATATATATACTAGTAAACATTACTCTATAATTACAATTTTATGGATTAATGCACAAAAAAAGGGGCATTTACGTTACTTTTTTTTGCCAATTCCGAGCTTAATTTGTATCCAAAAAGGATCAAAATGACCCCTAAACCCTTACCCCAGCAATTTTCACGATTAAAAACTTTACACGAGCAATTTTCATTACGAAAATCGAGAAAAAAAATGTTATTTTCATTACTTAAAATAAATTATTAAAGTAACCAATTATATCATGACACGTGTCATGATTAACCCTATAGACTTGCAGATTTAACGGTCGTTAGTCATTAAGGGCATTTGGTGAATTTTGTAAAAACTCGGTGCCATTTGGTAAATTTGTGAAAACATCGTGGCGTTAGGTGAATTTTTAAAAAACTTGGTGAAAATTTGTGAAATCACCGTAATTATTATATTAATTTCTTACAAATTATATCATTGTGCATTTATTAAGGAGTTACATTCCAAGGAAAATAGGGTGTTATACATATGAATAGTTTTCCAATTAAATTAAATATTAATATATGGAGATTAAACCAATGAACAGTTATACAAGAAGACTACACATTACTACCATTTGATTATGTGGCAAGTTTGAAATATGACTTAGCGAAATAACACAAAGAAAAGTGATACATGACAATATGACACTCCTTGCCTTGGAGTTTTAATAATAATATAGATCTCAATTCTCCTAATAGAGATGTCAATAGGGCGAGTCAAGTAGGAATCCCGCCCCATGAGTCTTGATTTGACGAGTGGTGGGGCGGGGTGAATTTAAGGTTGTACCAGCCTTATCCGCACCCTGTCTGATCACCTGCCCCACTTCGTACCATCCCATGCCCACATTTAGGAGTGTTCATATATATCTAGGTACCCAAAAAGGCAAGTACTCGAATCTTCTGGTGGTTTGAAAGTCACCTCATGACTCAACCCGAGAAAACCAGGCACCCGGGTTTCAGTACCCGATTTTCTCGGGTTAGATCATTAGGTACCCAAATTTTTTTTGATAGTAGTTTGCTATCCAAAATGTGAAAAATGATAAACAATCTATACTATCCAAACTTCTCACAATTAGGAAAAGTTAAGTAAAACCAAATCAATAACACAAAGGAAAAATTGGTAAAAATAAACTCAACTTTCGCCCGTTCGCTCAAAATAATCCCAATTTTGATTTATTTTTAAATAATCCGAACTTTAGGGGTCATTCACTCAAAATGGTCTCAACCGGTCACCTAACCTGTTATAACAGGTTTAGGTGACACATGTCACCACGTGATTGGCTGGAAAAAAAATCACGTGGTGACACGTGTCACCTAAACTTGTTAAAACAAGTTAGGGGACCGATTAGGACCATTTTGAGAGAATGACCCCTAAAGTTTGAATTATCGAAAAATAATCCAAATTTGGAATTATTTTGAGCGAACGTGCAAAAGTTGGGATTATTTTGACTAATTTTTCCTAACACAAATGGGTTAAAATTTACAAAGAATCGGAAGATATGAAAATATTAGCATCTACATTTTTATTTCATCAAACCCTAAAAAAATTCATAATCCTCACAAGACAAAAAAATTAAGACCAATAAACGAACCCAAATTAGTCGTTCAATGATTAAGCCTACCCACAAATTTATCCGGCCTCAATATTATAATAACAAATCGTTCGTCTACTAAAATAACGAACAAAAATAAATCCAAAAAATTCTAGGATAGAGAACAAAATGAAAATTAAAATTAAAAAATCAGTTACGGGTGGGCGGTGCATTGATCGATCGATGGCCAGTGGAGTGGAGTCGTGTCTGCGTGTTGTGAATGAGTAACCAAATAGAGAGAAGGGGCGGGTAGAGACTAAAATGTCTGAGAAAGTAGAAACTGAGAAAGAGAGAGGTGAGTAGAGAGTATAAACGAGGCATTTTCAATAACTTTTTTCAAATTTTGACTTCAAATCGAACCTTGTAAAAATGACTCCTAAAACCTGTAAAGAGTAAGTTTTGGCACTAAATTTAATGTTTTTATTTTTTAAAGTGAGATTTTAGTTAAGAGGTGGTGAAAACTAAGAGCATTTCGAATGGACCAATGGGCGATAGTAGAGACCTGATGCTTGCAATTTTCTAAGAATTTATATTAGTAGCCCAACCATTGGAGAGGAAGGGATTTGTTAAACATCGCCCACAAATTACTACATAAAGCCCACAAAATTCACTTGGTTTGCCAAAATTGCCCTTGACCTTAAAAAAAAAACACTCACACTCTCATCACTCACACTCTCATTGCTCATCTTCTTTCAACCTCTCTAAAAAAAAAATTCAAATAACGGCAATGTCGAGGCGGCAAGGCAAGGAATTGGCGGCGGCGGCGGAGGGAAGGATGTCCCAAGGAGGAAAGGTACATTTTGTTTAAAAAAAAAAAAAAAAAAAAAAGGGAAAAACCGCCGTGAACGCGGTGGGGCGCCCTGGCTGGACGCCCAGCCAGCGGTGGTGGCGCCAGATGCAGACGCCGCCACCAGTTGGCTGGCGCCTGGGCTGGACGCCACAGCCACGGTTGTGGCGTTTATTCTAGGCGCCGCAGCCGTGGCTGTGGCGTCCAGCCCAGGCGCCAGCCAACTGGTGGCGGCGTCTGCAGCTGGCGCCACCGCCGCTGGCTGGGCGTCCAGCCAAGGCGCCCCCCCCCCCCCATTTTTTTTTTAATTTTTTTTTTATTTTTTTGAAAAATTGTTTTTAATTTTTTTTTTTTTTTTTGTAATATAATTTTGAATTGTTTTTATATTTTGTTGTTTATTTTTATAAATTTTTTCAATTTCGTTGTATTTTTTCTACATTTATATTTTGTTTACAATTATTTTTATGTTTTTAGTTTATTTGATTTGCGATGATGATTATTTATCGTATAAATTTTTGTATGTTTATATATTTTAAAATTTTGTGTAGAATTCACTGGGTCGTCATGGTGCGGGGAAGAATATAGAGCTTCTTAGTAGAAGTTATTCAGTGGAGAGGTCGGGGCATAGACATGTCAGATCCCGTGGTATTTCGGCCTCAGTTCTTAGAGAACGGATCCACCGTCGGGATGAGGATGACGATGACGATGATGATGCTGAGGAGGGTGACCAGGAGGAGGAGCAGGAGGAGGGCGCAGATGAGGATGAGGATGTGGACGATGGCAGTGGACCGTATGATGATTACGGTCCATTCAGTCAGAGGGTTGATGACATGTACGAGACGCATATGGTGGAGGTGCGTAAGGGTAGGGGTGGTAGGTTTGTTAGTAGATCTGGCACATCATCTGCGTCCACTGTATCTGGGGCAAGCAGGAAACGGTCGAGGGCCGGTAATGATTCTTGGGTTGTTAGGAGTGAGGTGCCCGGTGGGCCTGTTGACGGGAGTGTGATTCCTAGCTTTCTAGGACACATAGCTGCCCGTATTTGGGAGGACCAGGCGAGGCCTTCAGTTACGGGGTTGTTGAAATGTCATACCCGGGAAAAGACTTGTAGCTTTTTGCGTACATAGGCTGAGGCCTGGCCGGCGGAGAGCGAGATGTTCGAGCGACTGGAGGGCACTGGGGTGAAGCACGTTCCTGCCACCATGCACGATAAGATTGACAGTACGCTGATCACGGCTTTCATTGAGCGATGGCAGCCGGATACAAACTCTTTCCACCTTCCGTTCGGTGAGATGACGATCATGTTACATGACGTCGAGGCCATTCTGGGGATTCGTGTTGAGGGTAAACGACTTTGTGCTGTGGCTGATGCGGATCAGGCAGATTCGCTGGCGGAGTTGTTGGCGGTGGACAGGGTTGCACTGTACACCGAGGCGCTAGGTGTTTGGGAACACGGAGGTGTGAAGATCGCATCCGTGTTGCAGCGGTGTTTGTACCCGAGTGCACGTAGGACGCCCGACGCACAGCTGAGTGCTTATGTTTTTCTACTCCTCGGATGTACCTTGTTTCCGGATAAGAGCGGCGGAAACAAGCTCAGGCCACGCGACATCGTAGAGGCGTGTGACCCCGACAGTGTAGGCCAGTTTTCCTAGGGATCGGCTACGTTGGCGTATTTGTATCGCCAACTAGGATTTGCGAGTCGGGCTAACGCGGCAGGTATCACTGGGTGTCTGACTCTATTGCAGACCTGGATATACGAGTACTTTCCTGCATTGCGACCACATCGTGACCCAGTTCCTATTGATGAGGGGATGTCGCGTGCTTGTGCGTGGAGTCCGCGCTCGGAGAAGAAGTCCGTTGACCGCCTCCGATCGATACGGTTATTGCTGGACAGGCTGTCCCCCTTAGAGGTAACGTTTATTTATAGAGTCTACATTTTATTATTTGCACATATTATATTCATGTTATTAAATTTTATATGTTGTTATTGTACAGGTGAACTGGATGCCTTTCGGCCCGAACCCTAGTGTTAGGGTACCCAGGACCCTGTACACAGGACTCATTCAGTATCGTGACATCGTCGAGGCGTACATGCCCCAGCGTTGTCTTCGCCAGCTTGGATTTGTCCAAGTTGTCCCTCCTCCCCCGGCGTGCCCGATGAAGGCGGTCCGACCTGCATCGTCGAGGGACTACGTCGTGGAATGGCCGGATATCATGACCGGGACGTGGAACCAGTTTCCGATGGTGGCCCGCTTATGGACTGCGGAGTTGCAGCGGCCGCCCTCTGGGGTTACTCCCATGTGTGACCATTACTACATGGAATGGTTCAACCGGTATTCGCACCCGAGGTTGATCGCTGATCTCGACCACAGCGATGATGATTATGTGCCACCGTCTACTGCCACGGAAGCGGTATGTCTTTTATTATATTTATCGTTGTCTTTTAATTAAGTTTTATTTGTTGTTATTGTATTTCATCTTCTGTTTTTTGTTGTATGCAGTGGATGGGAAAGATAATGCAAGACGTACAGAAACTCTCTCTTGAGAAGGACAGCATGAGTGCAACAGGGAGAGCTGTTGTTGATAGTCTGGAACAGACCCTTGCGCAGTGGGAGTCGTCGTCGAGGAGGGATTACTGATGGTTATTGTATTTTATTTATAGAGCATTATGTTGGACATTATGTTGTAAAATTGTAACATTTTAGATTGTTCTTTTAGCTTCCAACTTAAACATATTATCAGTGCTTTTTTAAATTTTGATATAACCGTTCGTGGATCCGCGCAACTTACCCATGCAACATATAGAATGCAGTAAACAATACGATATAAAATATTAATGTTCTCATTAAAAGAGCAACGTACAAATAAGATTACAAATAAAGAATGTAAACATGAAAAACTAAAATGCAGCTAGGGTGTTCCATTCGTGGATCCGGTCATTATATAGCGCATCCCAACCCTCTACGCTCGCTGTGCGAATGTTGTACCACCGAGGTATAATCAGTGGCACCGGAAAAATCGGTTGACATGTCTAGTCGGATGAAATGTCTGTATGACGACCCAAGAAACGCAATAGCTAGCTCTCTGACCGGTGTGGTGACAGTCTCACGCGACCGCCAAGGGAGAACCGTGGTACAAGGATAATAAGCTTGACTATGCACTCCCAGGCCGAAATGCATGACTGCGCATTTGTAAATGTTTGCAACGGCAAACAGATCTAGGGGCGCGTCAAAATAATGATTTTCGCCGCAAGGTCCACCTCCCCACCGGATACGCCGCAGAGCGCCATCCAAGTCATCCTGGTACACATGACGATAAACATTTCGGTTAGAGGCAATTTCGCTGTACATCAACTCACGCACCAAACCGTAGTTGTCTTCGCCCATTTGAAAAACATCAGCCACGACCCGGAATCCGCAGTTACCATCTCCGATTACATCATTCCACCCTTCCAAGTACGACATGATGATCGCAGGTATCCTTTCCTTGTACGGAAACTGATCAACATCGTTTCTTCCTATTCACCACATAATTAATTATAGACAGTTAAGAAGGCAGGAGTAACACTTTAAAACTATGTGCAATAAAAACAACCAAAACGTACCAATTCTCAGGGGCATATTCACAGACAATGAAGATTGACTACGACTAGATGACGATGTCCGACCACGAGAACGACCACGACCAAGACCACGGATATACTCAAACGCACTCCTGTTCCGCCGTTGTCGACCTCGAGGACGGTCAACTCCTTCGGGTTCCTCATAATCTAATTTAGACGGGTGGAACATGTCATGAAGTACATGAGTAGCGTCACGAATAATAGAAGGATGGCTGGAGGACACTCGGTCGTACATCGAACGGAACTGCTCCAACTCCTCCTGTTCACGGTCGGCCGTTTGATTGTCTGCATGCTCACCAATAACAAGCGTCCTCCAGAATGAATGACCAAGACTTGATCATATCAGCACAATCAGGATGCACAAGGAAAAGATGAGTCACCTCCGCTATATCTTCATCAGAATCAAACCAGAACAGGTAACCACGTGATTGTGCCTGGTGTAGCAGCTGTTGTATAGGGTTCCTTCCCTCTGACCGTTCAAACCTGAGTTGCTGTCTGACGTTGTAGATGTGTCTTCGGTTTGGATGGTCTTCTGGAAATTTCTCTAACACAGATGCTAATATTTTAGCAGGCTTCACTTGAGCATCACTCATTTCTTTCACAACTAGTTTCGCAGCAGGACTTAAGCCGCTCAGTTGTCGATGACCCTCTTCATATACTATCATCTCATGGTTGTGATACCCCCATTTAGAGTAACCTCTCACTTCCCAACCGTCACGACTCCGTAGTTGTCGAACCTTTACTCTGAACTCACACCCACAACCTTTCCGCTTTGTGTCAAACCGAGTGGCTGTACGAAAATCTCTTTCTTCTCTTTTGCGATAACGGTCACATCTCAAAATGCGATCCATTCTACCATCCCGTTGAGATTTATGAGTTGCTACTACCAAGCAAAATCCAGCTGCAATTGCAACCTGTTTTGCCCAATCAATCGCCTGTTGAGCTTCTTCGAATGGACCATCATGTCCAAATATCCCACTGTAATCATTTCCGTCTCCACCATATTCCTGCATCAATTATATATTACAATAAATACATTTAACGAATAATACATTTAATTTCTATATTTCCACAGAATTAACACAAAAAAAAACATAATTATATATAATCAAACTTAATTTTTATAAAAACCCAATTCGAATTTTCAAACTAAATTTAAAAATATACCATTTCGAATTTTCAAATTTAATTTTAAAAAAACCTATTTCGAATTTTCAAATTTAATTTACAAAAAACCCATTTCGAATTTTTTTTAAAAAATCATTTTCGATTTTTTTTTTTTACAAAAAAATTAAATAAAAAACAACAACAAAATCAAAAAAGAAAAAAAAATTAATTATTAAAGGTGGCGTCTGCCAGGGCTGCCACAGCCACTGGACTGGCGCCTGGCAGGGCCGCCTCACCCAGTGGAGTGGCGTCTGCCCAGGACGCCAGTCTAGTGGTCTGGGCGTCTGGGCTGGACGCCATTCTGGTGGTTCTGGCGTCCGGCTTGGACGTCCAGGCTACGGTTTGGGCGTCCACCCTAGGCGCCGGAGCCACTCCGACGGTAAACCGTGAATTTTAACGGTGACTTACCTCGTTTTCCGTCGACGACGACGTACCTCCGGCGTCCCCCGCATCTCCGGCCTGTCATCCGGTCTCCCCCGGCGAGCCAGTACGGCTCCACATTTTTTACACCGAGATTATTTCAATTTTAGAAAAAGGGCATAATGGTCAAATCATATCATATTTGTGGGCTTTATATGGTAAATTGCGGGCGATGTTTAGCGTTTCACAAAAATTAACCCTGCTTGCAAGCAGGGTGCTTAAAAAAAATATATCAATCTTAAAATGACACATGAAAGCTTATTATTATTTTATTTTTAATATTGATTATGCAAGTTAGATGGTGGTATTGTATTTAGAGTTATCAAAAGTTGACCTAACCCAAAAAATTTACCCGAACCCGATTATTAACCGACCTTTTTGAACCCGGAAAAATGGTAACCCGAACCCGATATGACCCGACCTAAAACTAACCCTAGATCCGAGTTAACCAGAGTATTTGAGACCCGAACCCAAACATGAACCGACCTGAATATAACCCGTAAAATATTGTCCTGAATCGAGATTGACCCAAACCTATTTTAATCCGTCAAAACCCGAATTTAACCCGACCTGTTACTAACCTGACCTATCAATTAACCGACCCGAATTCAACCTGACCTGTTACAAACCCGACCCGAAATTCAACCCGATCTGCTACTAACCCGACCCGAAATTAACACGACTTGTTATTGACCCAACCCAAATTCAACCCGAATTGTTCCTGACCCATTTCGAACTCAACCTAACCTATTATTGACCTGACCCGATTTCAAATCACCTAAATTCAATTTAGACCACCTTATTAATATATAGTTATATAGTTACATATTTCTTTCTAAATTATTTCTACTAAGAATATGATGTTCATCGCGCAAATCATATTATATCACTAATAAATAAGCCGATCTTGCAGCCAAGCCATGATACATCGACACTTAACATTCCAACTTTTTGCCAAGTGTCGCGCCACGTAGGCGACAAATAGGTATTATTGTGATATATATGAGGCTAAGTAAGCGATATTTGGATAGATTTTTTAAGAAAAAAATGTTGTATACAGCTTTATTATCACTATATTTTTAATATTTCATATATACAAAATTAATCATAACTTTTAATAAATATCCTATAACTCGATTTTATTTCAATCATAAAATTCGTTTCAAAATTTTCTTTAAAATAAGATCCATTTACAATATATTTAATTTAGTTACAAAAATTATAGAGAATCGGTAAAAATAAGTTTTAATTAGTAAAAATAATTTTGTTTTGGTAAAAATAATTTCAATTCAGTAAAAATAATTTAAGTTCATAAAAATAATTTCAAATCAATAATAACATAGATATCTGTTTACAAACAAAACTACAAAAAGTACATTATTCTATAAATAAGCGATAGAATATCATATGTCTAAATATCTTGCATTATCAAAAAGGATTACATGACCACATTTCAAGCCAAGAAGTCTATCCTAAAATTTTATCAACAATATACTACGTATAAAGCTAAACTTTTAGCTAGATCACGAGACATTGACACTTGGCATTTTAACTTTTCACCAAGTGTTGCGCCACATAGGAGACATATAAGGATAATTATTTTGACATGTATAATTTATTTGGATAGATTTTTAATAAAAAAATGTTGGATAGATTTTATAGGATAAAAAATTAAAGTTAGTTAAGAGTTTTATTTTCAATCAAATTTGGATAGAATTTTAGGATAAAATTATTGGTTTAGAGTTTTATTTTCGATAAAATACCAATATTTCATATGTACAAAATAAATTATAATTTTATTCAAAGAAAACTAGATTATAACTCTAACAAATTATCTTATAAATTTATTTTTATATATCATAATATTTGTGTTAAAGAGTACTTCAAAATAAATATATTTATGTTATATTTTATTAATAGACATAAAATATAATTTATTCATTTTTTAAAATATAAAGTTGTACAATTAATCAAATCACGCAATATAACAAAATTTAAGCGGTATGATTAGCTAGGACACGAGATATGACATTCCAACTTTTCCTAAGTATCGTGCCACGTAGGTAACAACTAACCATTAGATTGGCACGTATAATTTATTTTTATAGATAAAAATTTTATATTAATGATATGTTTTAAAATTCACAAATTCTTATTTGTGGCTAGACACACCGTGTGGCTAGCCATAATAAAATAAGGGTTACTCAGTCAGTGTTTTAGGGATTACTCAGTCAATGTTACATGGGTTAATCGGTCAGTGTTATAGGGGTTACTTTGTTCTTTTACAACCGGTCACACCGTGTGGCCAGCCACATACAAGACTGACTGTTTAAAATTTAGCATATAGATAAAATAAATAAATAAATAAAATAAAAATTAAAAAAAAATTATCTTAACATTTATTAAACAACTTAGGCATTGCACGGGGCACAAAACTAATAACTAATATATAAAGCTAACTTTTAGCCAGTTCACGAGACAGCGACACTTAGCGTTTCAACTTTTCGCCAAGTGTTGCGCCACATAAGCAACAATTAAATATTCATATGACATGTAAGATTTATTTGGATATATTTTTTATGAATAAACAAGTTGTATTTTTTAATTAGGATAGAAACTTGGATAGATTTTGTGGGATAAAAAAGTTAGTTTAGAGTTTAATTTTCAATAAAATTTGGATAGATTTATATAGGATGAAATTTTTGGTTTAGAGTTTTATTTCCAATGAAACACCAATATTTCACAGGTAAAAAAAATGATAAGTTTAGCCAGACCACGAGACAGCGACACTTGACGTTTCAACTTTTTACCAAACGTCGCACCATATAGACAACAATTAAATAATTTATCATATAAATTTATTTTTATATCATTTTTATTTTTGGAGCAAAAAAATGTGCTATATTCATTTATAATATATTCTAATCGATTGAAATAAAATACTTCACAATCTAATAAGACTTTATTACTATATGTAGACTTGACAATTGGGTCGAGTCACTTTAGGTCACGGGTCAAAAAATGTTCAACGCTAGCCTAAAGTTTTGGGTTTGGGTCAACCCAACGGGCTTAGAACAATTTTTTTTGTTTAATTTTTTTTGGCTAATTTTTAGAAATTTCTAATATTTTAAGTTTACTTTGCTATTTTTTTTTTTTTTTATATTTCTAAATCGAACATTTTCACCAATATTATTATTAGTCATTACATGCCTAATGCATAATTTAAATCGTCACAAAAATCACATTAATTCCTAACTAATTTTTTATTAATGATATATTTTAAAACTTGGTACGTACATAGATAAAAAGTTTATCTTAAAATTCAACAAACAACTCGGGCATCGCACGGGGCACCAAACTAGTAAGAATATAAGATTATATTATATGAAATTAATGAACTTATTATATATATCTTATCTAAACTTATTTGAACTTATTAACTCGAATTCAAACTAATCTGGAATTGTTTCCTAAAATGAGTGGAACCAGTGAAAAATAGATCAGAATAGGGTCAGAACTTATCTTCCAAAAATATTATCTAAACCTATCTTACCGGAATTAATATGAACTTATTATATCTTAATATCTTATCTTAAATTTATATGAGCTCATTACTTCGAATTTGAACTTATATGAAATTATTTATCCTAAAATAAGTGAAAAAATGTAGTTTAAACTTATTAGCTCGAATATGAACTTATCTGAAATTATTTCTCTTACAATAAATGAAGAAATTGATAATGATTAAACGTGAACGTCAATACATGAATTGTTAACAAATCGACCCAAAAAATGTACCCGAACCCGATATGAATCGACCTGAAATCAACCTGAGACCCAGATTAACCCAGTAATTGAGATCTGAACCTGGACCCGACTTGGAAATGACCCGACTTAATTATCACCCGCAAATTATTGACTTGAACCGAACCCGACTCGAACCCGAAAATGACTCGACTTGGAAATGTCCCGTCCTGATTATAACCCGCAAATTATTGACTTGAACCGAACCCGACTCGAATCCGAGAATGACCCTAGCTCGTTTTAACCCGTTAAAACCCGAATTAAACTCAACATATTATTCACCCGACCCAAATATAACCGACATGTTATTGACCTGACCTAAACCCGACCAAAACCCGACAAGATGATGACCCGACGTGACCCGACTCAAACATGACCTAACCCAACCCCCACCCACCTAGATTACGACATTAACCCGAACTGACCCGACTTGAGTTGACCTAACCCACACTAACCAAACCCAAACCCGACTCGTTTACCCGAATTGACAACTCTAATTGTAGTTAACTGATGGGGCAACTTGTAGCATGAAATTGATGTTGCTTGAAAAAGTGATGTGGCATGGCCAGCTACAATATTTTGTAGCCCGCCATTAGAGTTGCTCTAACGCTTTTGAATAATAATAATAAAAAAATAAAAAAAATAAAAAAATAAAAAAATAAAAAAATAAAAAGTGGTATTTGATAATATTGAAAAAAAATGGTGGTTATTTCTAAATATGATGTATTAAGGGGTGGTTATATACAAAATTTACTTTCTTTTTTTATGCATATAGAAATTTTTTTTTAATTTTTTTTTTAAGGAATGGAAAAAATATATTACAACTTTATATGTATAAGCATTTCAATATAATAAAATCACAACAGAAAATAGTTAGTCATTGATATTTTATGATTTAAAATATTAGATATTATAATAATTGGTCGATTAGTTATTTCAAAACATTTACATCAGAGAGGTTCTGTCAATTCTTATGCAGACAAAAACACACAAAAGAGAATTGAGGAAGAACCATAGATACAAAATTCAGCTCTTGGACACGATTTTCCCGCCAAAATTGTTAACTGCTAAATTATACAGTACCAAAAGAGAATATTTAGAGATACAACCACAAGAACTAATCATTTCCGAAAGTGAATATTCACAACGGAAGACTGTGAGAACATAGTTTGTTGAACGGAAATGACAAGAGGTAGAATAGGATGGAACAAGAACGAGGATATCTTCTTTGCCCGAGCATCTGAATTCCCAGCTTCAGGGCCTATGATACAAGTAAGCATTGTTTGTTAATTACTAAATTTCATACTAAATCAAAATGATGACGAGTATAGCGGTCCATTACGGACACCAAAATTTAAGGACGGATGTTTGATTATCCAATAATCACACAGGACACATACCTGGTTTAATCTTGAACTTTGGAATTTTGGGTTGCCTCCTTGAGATAAATTTAATGGGATGGTCTGTAGATTGTCTATGCCGATCAGTAGCCGAAATCAGCTGTATTAGTGACATTTAATTAGAAAAGGTAAGAAATAATCAGCTGTATTAGTGACATAATTAGAAAAGGTAAGAAACAAGGTTGTACCACCAATCACGTGAAAAACTAATACGTAGTATGATGAAACACTGAAACTGAAAATTTGTTCCAATACTTAAAAGTGTGTTAGCAAAGGCATAAAAGCCAAATCTAGCACACTCCATCCAAATAATTAGATCATTTAAACAATCAAACTAGTTCTAAAATATGACAAAACCGAGAGAAAATTTAACCACGCATATTAAAGTTTTACTACTCAATGTATAAAAAGCTCAAGGCACGTTGAAGCAAGAGGGGTTTTGCTGCGCCTAGGTGTGCCTAGGCGTGCCAAGTGAGGCACACTATATGAACAGTTCTTCGGGTGGGCACACCTCATGCGCCTAACCAAAAACGCCTCGCCCAGACCAAATTAAGTGCTTACCCCCTATCGCCTTGCACCTTTTCAAACAGTGTTCCTACTTCAAAGCTATCTATAAAATGACAATATTTTTCATTGCAATAACAGATCTTGTAGCAGAGGTTAGCTATCGAATGAAACTGGCATGAAGCATATATAAATCATGCACTTGGACATTCAGAACTGACCATCAACAATGTCGTGATAGACAGGAACCAGACAAATGAGGATTATCGTACTACTTCTCTAGCATGTTTTATTTAGTTCTTGGTCAACCCTCTACATATCTGATGTTGGTTCAATAGTAATGCTTCTTATGGTTATTTTGGACATTTTAGTTATAGAAAATGGGTGGAAGAAACACTTTTCTCTTTTCAGAATTCAAATAGAATAAATAAGACCAAGGTAATCACTGTAATCCCTCCCTTCGTTGTAATACTTGTATATAATCCTTTATCTTACTAGAGAAGGTACCCTTGCAATGAACATAGAATTAATTAGGTTCGAAAGTTCCAAAAGGTATTTTGATTGATGGAAAGGTCGGAGACATTTCATTTGGTTCAACATTTTGCATTAATCATGCACCAGGTGTCTTGTTTTAATACATAGTTTTTTTTAAACTAATTTTCAGCTTTAAAGTAAACAATCAGAAGAGTTAAACCCAAATTGTTTCCTCAGCATGGCACATGCATCAACAAACTTCTTTAGGACAATGATTGCATGCATGATCTTATGTTATACATCTTAATATTTCATACAGCAAGTTTCTGATAAAATTTGTTATGGTTGAAGCAAGTTTCAATAATCTATTAGTTAAAGTAGATTTTGACAACAATAATAGGCAGTAAGCCACAGCAAGCAACTCCAGGCAAGGTCAAATCCTGCTTTAACAGCTAATACGATCAGACTTGTTAGGCAAAGGATAAGAGACAAACCTTCTCATCAAACCGAAAGAGCGACTGATCAAAATAGGGTGATGGACTCTGTGACTGACAAGTGAAAGGTAAAGATCCCAATGTTTTCTTCACAAACTGCAATTACTGGCCATATGTTAAAAAGAACGCTAACTTTTCTAAGCATTTGTAAAGTCATAACTACAACAGCCAAAAAAAACCAGAAAATGGCAAAGATTAAAAAAAAAAAAACAACTTGCCTGTGAAAAGCTGCCAGACTTATTTTTCAAGCAAATCAATTGTTCAAAGGCGTGGAGGTTATTTGAATGAGATGAGATAAATTTCATATGCAATGAATTGTTTGGAGATGTATGGAAATGGTCAGCAAACTTCTCGAGCAAAAAATAAAGCTCATCTGCTGAATTCTGAATCATGGGGACAAGTGATAAGCAAATTACAATCACGTCAAAAGTAAGTAATTTTCTGTGTAACAATCATAGTGGGGAAAACTGTTGAGCTTACATAAATGTAATTTCAGCAAAGACAGACCTGGTAAAATGCTACAAATTCCGCAGCCTCCATGCTATATATAGCGAAGAAGGCTGGATGGTGGTCAGCATTTCGGGAGACCTGTAATTATATTTCAATCAGCAACTCATGTCCTATCAAAATCTTTCTTAGGCGAAGGCAGATGGATGTTTCTCGAGATTACAGAAATCCCCTTTCTGCATATCATATCAATCCTCACACACACACACAGAAAAGGAAAAACACCAGGTCCATATTACAGTATAGGCACATACAGGTTTGCCTGTAAGGAAAAAATAAGGGGGGTGGGGGGGGGGGGGGGTGGGAGAGATCGCCTTACCCCTCCATCGACACTACCAAATTTGATCAACAAGTGATGTCTGTCCAAGAATTGAACCTAGACAACAAAAGAGTTTGCATTTAGATTTTAAATTTTTGCGAGGATAACTAAAGAATACATTGAGAATTCTCTAACAAATCAATTTACCTTCCACATTATCAAGTCAACGTAAACTTGGAAATATAAATAGAATTTCTTTTTCAACCGTTGGACCCGCTGAATACAATACGACAAGAGGAATAAACAAGCTGCTTTCTAAGAAGAGATGAAATGCAAACAGATAATATGAAAATAAAATAGAATAAAGAATAAATACTGAATTAACAATGCATATACTATATCACATTGATAGAATATTATAATCCATCCATGATTTAATAGCTGCATCAATTAATATTTTTAAAACATCATTGATGAGAAATTTAAACAGGTAAAATGACTCACATTTGCTTCATCTGCTTCTTCATTCCATATCCCTCTAAATATGAATGAAAGTAACCGCTGTTTGATTCCACTTAGCATAGAATGCTCACTGCTGGGAACACCTTCATTGTTGTTCACAAGAGCTTGTCTCTGGTTATTATTGTCGTTTATTGTTCCATACTGTAGAAAGCAACTCTTGGAAGTTAGATAATAACTCTCAACTGCACAGAAGCATCAATCTCTGAGATTGCTAATGAAATGCATTATTAAGAAGATGCAAGAGAGTAAGAGATAGAAATAGAAGTAAAAAGCTTGACAAAACCTAGGTCAAGAGTGCTGCATCTCAGCAAACCCTTATTTCTTCTTGATCATCAGATCTCTGAAAACCATACATCCAAATTTCAAGGTCTTCAAAGTTTAATCAGGTTTTACTCGATAGCTCTACATACGTTGCTTCATTATACAAAACCTCAAGACAAGAGTAATCAAAGATATAACGTTATGTGATCCTGCCCCCTTATTTAGCTATTTGTTTACTAGTTTCAGAAAAGCGATAATCTCCAAGCTCCAATGAGAAAAGAAAAAATCCCAGAAGTATATCAAGTTGGCTAAAAGATCTCTCAAAAAGTATGCCCTACATCTATGAGAAGAAGACATGTATAATTCAATCTTTTTATTTGTCCCATACTCTGTTATGGGTCTTGGCCTATTTCCTCAATTTAGCTTAAGTTTGCGAGATGTTAAGATTTAAGAGTCTGTTTGTTACAACTTATTTTATCGTATTTATCTTATTTCAAACAAGATAAGTTCGGAAAATATAAGTTAGGAAATATAAATTTTGAGATAGCAGAGATTTTCAGACAAAAGCCTGCACCTCAATCTATTCCTTTTGTAGGGTTTAAATGAGAATATTTTGGTAATTTCCATATTAATGAATGTGGGCCCACAAGGAGTCCAAACATTAGCCCCACGACAAATTCGTGAAGCGCGCTCCGCAGTTCGGGAGTTTGTCGGAAAAATATCGATTGAATGAAATCAACCGTCTTGGAAATATGAAGTTTGCACAAGTCGCGTCAATAAAACACTTTTTATTTTTTACTATACTTTTTTTTTTATTACTGTTAGTCGTCGAGCACACAGAGGTGCAGTCGAAACCTTGTGCTAGGGCGACCTGGGCGATGCTGCTGCTTAGCGATGATGTGATGTGATTGCCTGGGCGATGTTGTGTTGCATGCTGCTGGGCGATGATGTGCTGCGTGCTGGCGGTGATATGCTATGCACCAGCGCGTACCAGCTCCTCGGCCTGGGCGATGACTTACTATGCACTGCATCCCCTTGGTCTCTTGGCGATGACTTGCTATGCCATTGCAACCCCTTGGCCTCATGGGCGATGACTTACCCCTCGGCCAATGGCTTCAAACCTTTTTGATCGCGTTTATGACTTGGAAACAGAGGTATTTTTGGCACTCATGTGTCTTGTGAGCGATGAAGTGTCATAAACACTTTCCTTTACTATCAACAATGCTTAAAAATGACCCCACTTCGTCTTTAGTTGGAAGCAATCTCGCCCGTTGCTTTGTAATTCTGACAAAAACTTCGGGAGGTCATAACTTGGCCCTCGGGTGTCCGAATTGAGCAATTTTTTTTTTCAACTTGTGTATTTTTTCGAGCTCTACACGGTAAAAAATATCCACAGGGAATTAGGCCAACGAAAATGCGAAAAAAGGCCTCTAGCATGGTGAAAATGCCATTTTTCTAATTACGATCTTACTTTAAGACATGGAATTGGAGGGTGATGTGCACGGGTGGCCCCTTAACGAGCCCCTAGGATGGGCGATGATATGATTGGCACCCTTTGGGGTTAAGAGCCCCTTGGATGGACGATGATATGTATGATGCCTCTTAGGGATAAAAATCCCTTGGACATGCGGTGAAAAAGAGTTTACTTTATGTATGCAATTTCATATAATTATACTTATTCTCCGTACTCTTTTGCATTAGTGACAAGTGTCTATGACACACTCTTTCTGCATGAGTGACAAGTGTCTTGTGGTTCACTTTTCAAAGCAAATATTTTTCTAAATATGGCCAACTTCTTATTCATTTCTCATACACAATTTCAATCTTAAAAGATTTGTAGTGAGAGAAAGCGTTTGTAAGGCGAGGTGGTAAAAGAAGGCTAGCAAGCTCTTATCCGGAGGTAAACAAAGAGGTGTTCGTGATTTAACATTAGCAGAAGCTCACTTTAGTTGGAAGACGCTATCTTTTAAGGTACACCTTTGTTCCTCTCTGCTTTCTTTCTTGTTAATGGCTTCATATTCAAGTTCTTCTAGTATTAGACTGCTAAGGTGGACCTCCTTAGGCGAGCCCGCGGTGGAAGTAGCGGAGGATTGCTGCGTTACCTCCAACATCCCTTATGCCGACGTGTTGTCGGATTTTCATAGCGAGTCTCCATACTCGTATTATGAAGAAGATTGGATCCCCGGTAACTACGACCTTCCTTCGTGAAGACGATTTATTTGTTAGGCACTGTTACCTTGCAAATGGTGTAGTTACAATAATGTCACGGGAGACCGGGGAAGATCGAGGCAACGAAGGCCAACATCACCCGACAGCGTACAACATTACCCATTGATTAGAGGAGGCCTGTCGGCTTATGGATTAAGGGCGGTATTTAGACGCAACTTAGACCACTATTAACAATCAATGGCCGTTAAATAAGGAGTACCTAGCCAATATATGGGGTATGCCCCCGATGAATACGACACTCCGACAACTCCACCTCCTATGTGTACCACCGTGTATTGGGTTTATTAAAGCAAGAAATGCGCTTTCCTCTCCATCCATTTGTGAGGACCTTGCTGTGTGAGTACAACCTAGCCATTTACAACTTAACGCCCAACTCTTGGCTCAAAGTGTACTCTTTTTTAGTCGTGCGCTGCATGCTAGGACAATCTCTGACTCACAAGCTTTGGAGAAACTTGTTCACATTTATCGCCTTTACGGATAATTTTGGACCCGGTTGGTCACGTTCGCATGGGTTTTAGAGTGGTGATGAAGGAACCTTCAAACGTGAAAAACTGGCAGGGTCAATTTATGTATGTTTATTATCGTAATTGGTACATCCCATTGGTTCCGAACTTGGGCGAACCCAACTTGAGTTTGAATTATGACATTCCTCCGCGATGATTGAGGAGGAGGTTGTAGTTTCTCTTTGTCTAGAGACCGAGGGTCGCATGATCAAGGGTGACCTACATGCACTACCCTCGACCTAGATACCCGACCGGGCCTTTCTAGAGGATGAGAGAAAGGGGGGTTTTCCACATATACTATTGTAGTTACCTTTGTTAACTTCTAAATTTCTTTTAACTTGTATACAGTCCCGAAATAAATGGATTCGGAAGCACTAAAGAACCAAAAAGTCATGGCCCTACAAGCCGCTATGGTGAGGAAGAAGCTGAAAGAGGTGACTAAGAAAGTACCTCTCCCGCCTTGGGTAAGTTTTCTCGGTTGATTTTGAATACATCTTGTGTTCTGAATCTCACTACTTGATATTTTGTGCAGAAGACCCAATGACATTAGCTACTTGGTCGTGGTTGATGATCATGGCCAGAGTTCCTCAATGGCTCGTGAAGACAAGGAGCTTCAGCAAACTCAAACTCAGATTTCTCTCACGACGCAATAAGGTTATGACCACTCGGTGCCAATACCATTCCCTAAACGCCCGCAAGTCCTAGGAGAAAGAGGGGCGATGACGGCAGTTGTTCATCTAGCTTGACCTCCTTTTGGGATCTCGATAGTTGGGTTAGAGAGGCGCGTGCCGAATCGACGTTGAGTTACCTTTACTCGAGTGTTGACGCCGACCACTACAAGGTTTTAAATCACGAGAATGAATTTAAAGCCATGCAACAATCGTGGGCGGAGGTTAGTGGCTCTTTTTCTTTTATGCTATCTTCCTTTTGTGTTATGACTGACATGCCCTTGTTATAGTTTTCCGTAGGGCCACCGTATTTGCAAGACATGGGCTTGATGTGCAACATTTGACCCATGAAAGGGATCAGGCCCACCGTAATTGCTTATAGTTATGACTGACATGCCCTTGTTATAGTTTTCGGTAGGGCCACCGTAATTGCTTAGACATCAGATTGTCGACATGGAGTTGAAACTCAAATAGGTAAGGAACCTTCGGGAAAAGGACGCTTCAAAGTTACACCGGCAGAAAAGAAGGCTGCCAAGGAAAAGTTGGAGTAAACTCTTGTAGATTTGGAATCTACGAAGGAAAAGTTGGCCTGAGGGGCAATTTTCCCGGCACTCGGCAAGAGATGGCGAAGGCATGGCTCCAGACGGCAGACGGAAAGGCCCATCATGCTGACGAGAGTGTGGAGGCTAACGAATTGAGACAAGAAATGGGCGTTCGTCGTCTTCAGCCCTTGAAATTGTTCACCCTATGCTTAAGTTTGATCTTATCTTTGAGAAATATGAGAAGATCCGTCAAAGAGAGCTCAACGAGTTGATGCAAAATGTTACGATTGGCGACCCTTTGACGAAATTGGGGCTTGAAGCGGATTCCGATGATTCCTAACCTAATGGGAAGGCCTTTTGAGGTAATATCTTTTTTGAAGAAAAAGCGAACTAAGAATATCTTCCTGTGAAAAAGATTGAAATGGCACCATGAAGACAACCCACCGCTGGAACTTGCTTTGCTCTCGCTCCGCTCGTTCCCACCTGTCTTCTTCCCGCTAGAGTGAAAGAGGTGAAAAAGAAAAAGTTATGTAGTTGGACCATCCGCTCTATCCCCCCCGTCCGACTTGCATGTGTGTGTTAAGAATCTAGCTAGCGTTCCTTCTCCATTCCATTTCCCGGTTGGGAAGAGAAGTCCCGTCTCTTTATTTTTTCGATAGGGAAGGAAGGGTCTCCAGAACTGGGTGGTCATGGCCAAGTGGGCGGTTACCATTACTAAGTGGGCGGTGACTAGTCACTCATTGATGATGGACAAATAGGGCATTAGCTATGAGAAGGATGCCTCGAGCTCGTACCATGCTTAGTTTCCTTGTTTTGTTGCCTTCTTTATGTTCTTGTATCTCTATGTTTTTATGTTGGCTTGTAGATTGTATTTGAAGTGATATCAATAAGAAAAAATATTTGATTTGAAAGTTGTAAAAAATTGTTGAAACATCGATGGATATTGTTATGGCAAAATTACATTTATTTTTGTCTTACGCCCTTTGGGACTAATAAGACCCTTGGATAGGCGACAATATGTCTTACGCCCCTTAGGGATAATGAACCCCTTGGTTGATGAAAGGGCATTGAAACTAACCCTGACAAAATTAAAGCCATTCTAGATGTGCAGTCCCCTAGAAGCGTAAAGGAGGTGCAAAGGCTAATAGGATGCATAGCCACCTTGGGCTGATTTCTATCAAAGTCAACAGACAAAAGCTTATCTTGTTTACGAAAGCGAGGCGGTGCTACCTCTCGAAGTAGGAATTCTATCGCCTAGGGTCACATTCTACGATTATGACATAAATGAAGCAAACAAAATCATGGATCTAGATCAATTGCCTGAAATAAGGGGCAACGCCCGACTCCGAGCTCACACAGAAGTAGAAAATGACTCGTCACTTCAATAGGAGGGTCAAGGAGAAGCAGATCGGGGTAGGAGATTGGATGTTGCGCAATGTAGGGGCCTTAGTTCATATATTTCATTATTCTGTTTACTTTATATTCTAAACTCTTAAATGATGTAATAGGGTGTAAGACATATTGTCGCCATCCAAGGGGCTTATTAGCCCCAAGGGGCCTAAGACATAAAAATAAACACAATTTTGCCATAATAATATCCATCAATGTTTCAACAATTTTTTGCAATTTTCCAAATCAAATAGTTTTTCCATTGATATCACTTGAAATACAAACTACAAGCCAACATAAAAACATAGAGATACAAGAACATAAAGAAGGCAACAAAACAAGGAAACTAAGTATGGTGCGAGCTCGTGGCATCCTTCTCATAGCCAGTGCCCAGTTGCCCATCATCAATGAGGTATCGGTCACCGCCCACTTAGCCATGACCTTCCAGTTCATGGTCGCCAATCGCCATCGTAACATTTTGTATCAACTCGTTGAGCTCTTTTTGACAGATTTCCTCGTATTTCTCAAAGATAGGATCAAACTTGAGCACAGGGTGAACAATTTCAAGGGCAGTCCGTTGCCATCTAGAGCCATGCCTCCGCCATCTCTTGCTGAGTGTCGGGATGGCCAACTTTTCCTTCGTTGATTCCAAATCCACAAGAGTTTACTCCAACTTTTCTAACTTCGAAGCATCCTTTACTTGAAGGTCCCTTACCTCTTTGAGTTTCGACTCCATGTCGGCAATCTAACATCTCAGCAATTCAGCCTCTTTGCAATCCCTTTCATGGGTCAAATATTGCACATCAAGCCCATATCTCGCAAATGCAATGGCCCATACGGAAAACTGTAATAAGGGCATGTCAATCATAACACAAAAGGAAGACTTCATAAAAGAAAAAGAGACACTAACCTCAGCCCAACAATTGTTGCATGGCTTTGAATTCATTCTCGTGATCTAAAACCTTAGTGGTCGGCATCAACACTCAAGTAAAGGTGACTCAACGCCGATTCAGCACGCGCCTCTCTACCCATACTGGCGAAATCCCAAAAGGAGGCCCTGCTAGACGAACTACTGCCGTCATCGCGCCTTTTTATCTTAGGACTTGGTGGGCGTTGAGGGAATGGTAGTGGTCATAACCTTCTTGCATCATGAGAGGAAACTGAGTTTGTGTATGCCGAACCTCCTGGCCTTCATGAGCCACCGAGGAGCTTTAACCATGAACATCGAACACGGGCCGAGTAGCTAATGTTCCCTTAGTCTTCTGCAAAAAATATCAAGTAGTGAGATTCAGGACACAAGATGCATTCAAAATCAACTAAGAAAACTTCCTCGAGGCAGGAGAGGTATTGCTTAGTCCCATCTTTCAACTTCTTCCTCCCCATGGCGGCTTGTAGGGCCATGACTTTTTGGTTCTTTAGTGCTTCTAAATCCATGTATTTGGGGACTGTATACAAGTTAGAAGAAATTTAGAAGTTAATATAGGTAACAACAATAATATATGTGGAAAACCCCCACCATCATACCCGACGAGTAGCAGAAGCCTCCTACTGTACACCAGCTTCCTCTCATCCTCTAGAAAGGCCCGGTCGGGTATCCAGGTCGAGGGCAATGCGTGTGGGTTGCCCTTGATCATGCGACCCTCAATCTCTAAACAAAGAGCAACTACAGCCTCCTCCTTAGTCGAAGGAATGTCATAATTCAAACTCAAGTTAAGTTCGCCCAAGTTCGAAACCAATGGGATGTCCCAATTACGACGATAAATATACATAAATTAACCCCGCCGGTATTTCACGTTCGAAGATTCCTTCATCACCGAGCAGAGAGGAACAAAGGCGTACCTTAAAAGATAGCGTCTTCCAACTAAAGTGAGATCCCACTAATGCTGAATAAGGAACACCTCTTCGTCTACCTCGAGACAAGAGCTTGCTAGCCTTCTTCTACCATCTCGCCTTACAAACGCTCTCTCTCACTACTTTCTCTCACTAAAAATCTTTTAAGATTGAAATTGTGAATAAGAAATGAATAAGTTGGCCATATATAGAGAAATATTCGCTTCGAAAAGTGAGCAACAAGACACTTGTCACTCATGTAGAAAGAGTGTGTCATAGACACTTGTAACTCATGCAAAAGAGTACGGAGAATACGTGTAATTATACGAAATTGTATACATAAAGTACAACTCTTTTCATCGCCTATCCAAGGGGTTCTCATCCCCAAGAGGCATCATATATATCATCGCCCATCTTAGGGGCTCTTAGCCCCAAGGGGCGCCAATCATATCATCGCCCATCCTAGGGGCTTGTTAAGGGGCGACCCGAGCACATCACCCTCTAATTCCATGCCTTAAAGTAAGAATGTAATCAGAAAATGGCATTTTCACCATGCTAGAGGCCTTTTTCCGCAATTATGTTGGGCCGAAGCCCCTACGGATATTCGAAGCCGCATAGAGCTCGAAAAAATACACAAGTTGAAAATAAATTTTGCTCAATTCGGACACCCGAGTGCCAAGTTATGATATCCTGAAGTTTTTGTTAAAATTTACTAAGCAATAGGCGAGATTGCTTTCAACAAAAGAGGAAGTGGTCATTTTTAAGCATTCTTGATAGTAAAGGAAACTGCCCATGACACTTCATCGCCCACAAGACACATAAGTGCCAAAAACACCTCTGTTTCCAAGTCACAAGGATGTTTAAACGCGATTAAAAAGGTCTGAAACCATTGGCCGAGGGGCAAGTCATCACCAGGAGGCCAATGGGCTGCAATGCATAGCAAATCATCGCCGAGGAGACCATGGGGCTGTAGTGCATAGCAAGTCGTCGCCCTAAGGAGCGAGGGTTGGTGCATGCTGGTGCATAGCATATCACCACCAAGCACGCAGCACATCATCGCCCATTAAGCTTAGATGTTTGCTAGCGCGCAGCATGCCCAGGCGTCACCCAGTAGCTCTCGCCATGCAAAGCATCGCGCTTGACAACTAACAGGAATAAAAAAAAAATAAAAAAAAAAAGAATAAAAAAATAAAAAAGGTGTTGTTGACACGACTCGAGCATACTTATATTTCCAAGACGGTTGATTTCATTCAATCGATATTTTTCCGAAAAACTCCCGAACAGCGGAGCGCGCTTCACGAATTTGTCATGGGGCTAATGTTTTGACCCCCTTGTGGGCCCACATTCATTAAATACGGAAATTACCAAAATACCCTCATTTAAACCCTAGACAGGAATATTTCGAAACCGTGCTTAGCACGCATCCCGAGAAACCCTAACACGGTCAAACAGGCCTAAAACAGCCAGAAACCCTAATTCGAACCCTAGTCAGTTAATCCACTCCTATAAATACTAATCTACACATATTAGCCAGGTAATTAATTTTCTCCACTCTCTCTCTACAAATTCTCTCTCTAAACATATTTGCCTGACTTAACTATCGGAGGGGCTTTCTCGAGAACACCCCCCGAGTTGACTTTCTTTGTTTTGCAGGACTCTGTTTCACCAGACGAACAGGCTCCCCCACAGCTCAAATCCCGAATTTCTTTTGCAGAAACAATAGTGAATGTCAATAATAATGATAGGAAAGCATTTAGAAGGATGACAGGAAATCAGAGTTAACTCTTGTTGAGTAAATATTTAGAATGTCCAATTACTGACATAAGAGTTAAATTTTTATATAATTCAATTTTGTAGCTCAAAAGTATATAGGCATTCAAAGTTTCTAAATCTATTAATTTTAGGGCTGAGGGTGGTGTTGAACTTGGTCACTTGGATTTTGGATTTATTTTGAAATAAAAGAAAAACCATCCAAAATCTAGTTTAATTACTTCTTAAAACACTTATAAGAATTTTCAACCAAAGGCCTATGGTGGTCTAGGAAATAAGAAAGCAAATGCAATGAAATAAAGAATTTCTAAATTGTATTTCAGATCCTCTAAGCCTTTGGATAAATTAGTTTGGAAATAAAAAAAATATATGGAAAAAATACCTCCATGCACAAAAAATCTTGATGAGGTCAAAAAGATGGTTTAGGAAAATTAATTTAATTTGGCGTATGAGGTGTTTAGAATCATGATTATTATCAACAATGAAGCTTTTTTACTACATTATTAGTAGGTTGATTAGCAAATTCCATTGCATACCCATATTGAGAGGTAAAAACCTCTCCTAGGCTTTTGTAACATAAATTTTGATGGTTCTAAATGTTCCCGTGTGAAAGCTGCTATAGGCTGTCATTATAGACTAGAGAGAAAAAATAGTCATGGAAGGGCTAAAGCAATGGGCAAAGCAGAAGCATTGGCATCAAGGCAAACTATCAATTCCGCTATTCGTAAGAGATTTTGTTTAGTTATACAGGGAGATAATAGTTTGTTTATTGAGACCCAAAAGAGCTTTAATGTCCTGTGACTATTCAAAATTACCTTTAATAATTGTTGTTCAAATCTTCAGAGATTCAATTATTTCTTAATTTCCAATTGCTTTAGGGAAGCTACCTGTGATAGCCGGGCCTTAGTTTGCATCTTTGAAGTGAGGCGCACAATATAAAACAATTAAAGAAATTTGCCTAGGTGCGCCTCAAGTGCATCTTAGGTGTGCCTCGCCTGGACCAAAAAAGGCGCTCTACCCTAATCACCTAACGCCTAGGCGCGCCTTTTTATACACTGCCCGTGTTTTTAGCCAATTATTGGCACAACTGCCCATCTTTGACAGCTGATTTCCGCTATCAACCGCAAGGATGTGTAGTGTGTTAGGTTAGTCCTATCCAGAGGGGTAGACTTAAGTTAATTTTACCAATCAAAAAGAAAAAAAAAAAAAAAAGTCTGCAGAAAAGCAATTCCCTAAGATTGATAATACAAGGGTAATCACATTATCTCACATGTCATTTGTATCAATGCACAATTTCCCTAAATCACGGCGATCAACAAAATTTGATTAAGGAATCCAGCTTTCAAGAGAATGACTTACTTGAGCACTTGAATGCAGGAAGAGTTCATCATCTTCTCGACAAAATTCTCCAATGACACGCACATCAACAAGATTTCCAGATTCCCTAACTTGGAGTATATGTATAATCTGATAGCGGAGTGAGACAACAGCGAGCAGATCATCATATAGATATACACCCACATTATGTGTTAAGTTAATGAAATCATTGTGAAAGATCCTCTTGTCCAACATAATGCCATCTTCCAATCTAAAAGATCAATAGATGACAGTTAAATAAAGCCAGCTCCTAGTAATCACATAGGGAGGAGAGGGAAAATAAAAACAAGAAAAAAAAAAAAAAAAAAAGAAGCTTATTTGGTCAAAATGAATGTCAGACTAAAGTACTAACCAATACAAGACCAAAACTATTGAAAAACCCAAGATCAAACTGCACACCTTAGTAGGTGAAATGTAATCTTTTCTATGGATGGAACACCTTGTACAGCACCTTCTGTGGACGCAGCATTGTTAAGTTGTGAAGTAGAAGTTGCAAAGAGTCCAAATTGGTTACTTTCCTTGTAAATAAAAAAGTCTTTGCAAATAACTTCATCTGTTGATGCAAGTGATACGCAATATAACTGAGTGAAGAAGCTGTCAAACTTGTTTGCTCTCGAAGGGAGATCATGAGCATCACACTCTTCTCCAGAATATGAAAATGATAGCCATGATGGTCTATAAACAATTAGCTCCTGGTAATTTTTACTAAAGCTGATCAGGTACTGACCATCTTCAGTGAATTTACGAAAAGAATAGTCGGGGCAATCAACGTCATATATGGTATAACTTGGCACAATATTCTCATAAAGCTGCCTAGCACGATGAATCTGGATATATAACGTCACAGTTAGATTCATAAAACAAAAACCCAAATGATTGAATATGACAAATTTGCAGCCAACATATTAGCAAACAGCTATTTCTAGAATAACACAGATCAAAGACTAGGCTACTTAACAAATATTAAGAAAACCTTTGGACATGTCTGTGTTGCCCTGTTGGAGGAGAGTCCGATCACATACAAGATATCAAGACCATCAATTTTCCATCCTAAAGCAATTATTCATTGAGGCGGGAAACTAATCCAAACTCACAGGTGGGTTATTCTCTCAAACACTAACCCAAAGAACTCCAACCTCTGCTCCACTTCCATAATTTAATTTGAAGTCTCACACGTTACATACCCACATAAAAAAATTCACCAAGTTCATCATCAATCAAATTCTATATCACTCAAATTCTTCATTTTACGTCTAGATCACAATCCACGAACTTACACATGAACAATTGACATTCAAATAAGTACCAAAAAACACAATTTCTCACTCAAAGGCCAAGATTAACACATGGGTAGTCACACAATCACATATGTATCATAAACAAGAATGCTATAAACAAGAATAATATGCTAGTAATCAAAATAAATCAGTCAGTAAGAAATTCCAAGATAATCCCTAAAACAATCAAAACTAAAATGGTTCAAAAAATGTAATTAAAAAAAGCGAGAAAAACATACATTGGTGCCAGGAGTAGAAGCACGAGTCTGGCGTTCAAACAATCTAGCAACAAGATTGTTGCTTCTAAACATGAGAACTGCGAGCAAGAAGAGATACAGCAACTCGAAGCACCAGTTAAAGACAAGATATGCAATTGCATACCTTAATTGAACAAGAAATGGAAGAGAAGAGGAGGCACCACAGTCAGTTGCTGGTTGTTCGCGTGGTCGGCGTTGGGTGTTGTTGGGGAGGAGAGAGAAATGAAGGAGTGAGTTCGGTGGACAAGGTGTAAGGATGGGAGAGATACAGCAGGGCTACGAGATTGGGGGCGAGGGGATGCTGTTGGACTTTGATATTTTTTTATTTAATTTTTTTTTTTTAAATGTTGCTGTGATCTGAAATAATTAGTGAAAATCAAATAATTAGGGTGGGTTTCTTTCACTTAATTGAACTTTTTAAAAAAAAAAAAAAAAAAAAAAAAAAAAAAAAAAAAAAAAAAAAAAACTCGAGGTAGCACCTTTACTGAGAGGAGGAAATAGTAATGGGGTAATGTATTGTATTTGTTGGTACATAACATAATAATTCGTAAATATTTTAAAAATTAACATTGGTACCACTGAGATGTACAATGTATCATTATTAATACAATAGTATTGTAAATGGTCTAAATTATGTTAAAAATTGTTACAATGGTATGCTTTTGAAGCTAATATATGTACCACTAGGTTTTAAAATCATACTATTGGACTGTAATAATATAATAATTAGTTGTAATGGTACTAAAATGACTATAATGGTACAATTAAAACTCCTCGACTAAGAGATACATAACGATACTCCCTGAAAACTCCTCGTGTAATAGACAACTTGTCCATGATTACATAAGATGAAACAACGTGAGGGCAATGTCTCTTCCAAACTTGTTCGTTTCCAAAAGATTGGATCACTTAATTGAACTTGAACTTATTAAATCTGATAAATCTTATTAGAGTTAATAAATCTAATATATATCATATCACTAATAAATAAAGTTGGTCTCGCAGCCAGACCACGAGATAGCGACACTTGGCATTCTAGATTTTCGCCAAGTGTCGAGCCACCTAAGGAAGAGAATTTTGGATAGATTTTTTAAGATAAAATGTTGTATAGTGTTTTATTATTGATATATTTCACATATACAAAATTAATCATAACTTTTAATAAATATCTTATAACTCAGTTCTAATTCCATCATAAAATTTGTTTTAAAAAGTTTTTTAAAATAAGATCCATTTATAATATATTTAATTTATTTTTAAAAATAATAAAAAATCAATAAAAATAATTTTTAATTAATAAAAATAATTTTAGTTTGATAAAAATTAAACCGATCTCACAGGCAGGCCACGAGACAACGACACTTGGCATTCCTGTTTTTTGCCAAGTGTCGAGCCACGTAAGGAAGAGAATTTTGGATAGATTTTTTAAGATAAAAATGTTGTATAGAGTTTTATTATTGATATATTTCTAATATTTCACATATACAAAATTATTCATAACTTTTAATAAATATCCTATGACTCAGTTCTAATTCCATCATAAAATTTGTTTTAAAAAGTTCTTTAAAATAAGATCCATTTATAATATATTTAATATATTTTTAAGAAAATAAAAAATCAACAAAAATAAAACTAATTAGTAAAAATAATTTTAGTTTGATAAAAATTAAATATTTTCAGTTCAGTAAATATAACTAAAGTTCAATTATAATAACATAGATATCTATTTACAAACAAAACTATAAAAAGTACAATTATAATATAAATAAGCGACATGATATTGTTTGTCTAAATATCTAGCATTATCAAAAGGGATTATAAGACCGATTTTAACATTCAAACCAAAAAATTTATCAACAATCTGGGCATCGCCCGGGCACAAAACTAAGTATTATTTATCAACAATCAAGACACACCCGGCCAGACCACGAGACATCGACACTTGGCATTTCAGTTTTTCGCCAAGTGTCGAGCCACGTACGCGACAAATAGGTATTATTATGACACATAGGATGCTAGGTAAGCGAATTTTGGATAGATTTTTTTAGGATAAAAATATTGTATAATGTTTTATTATAGATATACTTCTAATATTTCATATATACAAAATTAATTATAACTTTTAATAAATATCTTATAACTTGTTAATATTTCCATCATATAATTCGTTATAAGAAATTCTTTAAAATGAGATCCATCTATAATATATTTTAATAAAAAATAGAATATCAGTAAAAAAAAAAAAGTTTTAATCAGAAAAAATAATTTTAGTTTGGTAAAAATATATTCAGTTCATTAAAAATAATTTAAGTGCAATAAAAAAATATCAAGTTAATAATAATATAGATATCTATTTACAAATAAAACTACAAAAAGTACACTATTATATAAATAACCAAAATGATATCGTTTGTCTAAATATTTTACATTATCAAAAGGGGTTACATGATCGAATTTAACATTCAAGCTTAAAAGTTTAGGACAATCCAGGCATCGCCCGGGCATAAAATTAGTATATATATAAAGGGGAGTTTTTTCCTGTGTTTTTAGAGCACCACTTAAGATTTTATTTTTCTTAAAAATTATTAGAGCACCACTTAGGATTAATATTTTTAAAACGCTACAATCTGATTATGCCACGTAAGATTAGTTTTTTAAAGCACTGCGTAGGATTATAATAATAATAAAAAAATCGCCACGTAGGATTAATAATTTTAAAACGCTACCATAGGATTATGCCACGTAAGATAAATTATGTTTTTAAAAGTGCTACGTAGGATTATATTACAAAATAAAAAAATTATCAGTGCGACACATAAGGCCACGTTCACTTCACCTTATTTTTGCTGAACTGAAATTAATTTTACTGAACTAAAATTATTTTTAATGATTCTCTTTTATAATTCTTCTTTAGAGTTACTAATTTATACTGAACTGAAATTATTTTTACTTATACTGAACTGAAATTATTTTTACTGAACTAAAATTATTTTTGCTGAACTGAACTCATTTTTATTGAACTAAAAGTATTTTTACTGAATATTATTATTTTAAGGTGAAGTGAACAGGGCCTAAGATTATTATTTGTAAGAAATTATCATGAATAAAATTAATTGATTTAGTTGGGTGATTAATGGAACCAATATTATGATAAATTTTTACAAAAATAAAATAAAGAAAAGTTTTTTCAAGATATTTTAGAGCGTCACATAGGAAAATGTTATATTTTAGCTAATGAAAAAAAGAATTGCAATTTTTATATATTACAAATTTTATCTAAATATGAGAAACAAAATTAATAATTCATTTTATAATAAAAATTCAAGTAGTAAGCAACTAAGCAAGCGAATATCACAAAGTTTATAAGATAAATACTATATATTATGTAAAATATTTTGTTTGAAAAAATACAAACAAACCGTGCATCGCAATGGTTTCATCTAGTAAATATATATACCGAAAGTATTGGGTAAGCCTCACCCAACAATTGGTGAGACGCTAAAGTCACAATTAAAATAACAAAATTCTAACGGAGCTTGCGCATGTGAGTTAATAGTTGTTTTCGCCATTAAGATGGTCCGCTTCTTTGGTTTTGTAAACAGTAGAAACAAATGCTACAATGGAAAATTTCACAATATTTTCAGCAATTTATTTATTAAAAATTCTGATCTAAAATTATTTAGAGAAGAAATTGGAGAATATTCTAGATTTTTTATTTGAACATTAATGGAGGATATTATCATGTGTAGACATCTAAAAATGTCTCCCCAAAACCAAACCTGATGATAAACAACCTTTCACCGCCATTATTGGTTGGGTCGAGTATTTAATCTCGGGAGTGCTTAAAATCCAACACAGTTTACAAATCAGTTTACAAATCAGTCCACATTTCAGTCCAAGTATTTAGTCAAGCCTTGTCCAATCCTCATTTTAGCCCAAACCATCTTTAATCCATTTCATTTATTTATTAATTAAGCCCTATTAATAAATATTATAAAACCCTAAACCTAAAATGAGTCCGGAATAGCTTAAACGCCGCCCAATTATCACGTGCTTTATGTAAAATATAAGATAAAAATGAATTTTATACAGATTTCTAGATAACAAAATTGCCATGCCACGGTACATTTTTACCTATTTTTATCTTTCTCCACGCGTTTTTATGAGTACCACGCTACGGTACATTACCGTGCCACAGTACGTACATCTGCCGTGCCACGGTGCCCAATGTCGTGGTGCGGTGCTCATTTCTTCTACTGCGCTTCATTTCTAGGGTTCCAAACCTCATTTCTCATTTCCCCTCTACAAATACAAGGCTCATTTCGCAGTTTTAGGGCACCAATTCAGATACTCTCTTTCTCTCTTATGCTCTAGCCTAAATACTTGCCTTCCCTATTTCACAATTCATCCATTAAGCACTTCCTGGAGTCCGTACTTTACATGAAATTCCATACTTAAGCCAAGGCGTGAAAGGTTGAACTGTTTGAGGGTTTGACCCTAAATCAACTTTATTTCCATTTGAATTAATTTCCATTTTATTATTTATTCTCCTTGAAGTTACTAATGTGTTTATTGTCTTATAGTTGCAATGTAAGCAAACGCAATCAAAGTAAGGAATCATTTTTCTTTTGTTCCTGTTATATTTCTAACAATTTTTATTATATTTGTCTTATATTAATTGTTAGATATATTATGGTTAAATTGCTTCCAATGTTATTTGGTAGGCGTGTCGCGTACCTATAAAAAATAACTTAACAGACCAATACTAATGTAGACTGGCAAGTAAGGGTCGGATCCCTAGAGACTAAGGTTCAAAAATAATTAAATAGACTGGAATTTCTACTAAGCAAGAATCAATTATAATCAATTATCTACGGAACTAAGTATGAGAAGAATTCGAAAATAAACTTAAATGAGATGATTAAATCAAGTACTTAAAACATCCAAGATCTAGTTTCACCACAATTATTATCGATGCAATTGTAATTCTACCCTTAACATACGATTTCAATCGAACGGGGAAAAGTAAACCCTAATAAATACCAAGGATCTCTCTCGAGTATCAATGGCTTCCCTAACATACAATCAGTCCTATTCTCATGGTATCATGCATATTTAAGACATTAAACACATTACTCCGACTTCCCAATTATCAAACATAACTACTCTCGTGATATGAATCAAACCCTAAATTAATTTACTAAAATCCATTTATACCCAACTCTCGCTGTGATAAAAACAATGGAATAATCGCAATACTATAGTTACGTCTAACCTAGCATTGGCATAATCACAATCATGTTAGCAATTCAATTGTTAAAGTTATTAAAGAATTTAAAGATTTAATTCATGCATCAATAATAATAGGGCTACACTAGACCTTGAATTAAAGAATCTACTCACACATGATTAAAGAAACAAAAACATCAATAAATAATGAAAACATAATTAAATAACAAGGGATGAAAAATAAATACCAAATCTTGAATAATATTGAAAGTAGAAAGCTTGAATCTTGAATTACAAAAAACTTGGAAAATAATAATGGAGAACTAATTCTTAAGGAGAGAATAATAAAAAAAATAAAAACAAGGCTTAATTAATTAATTGTCCTCAAAACACGGCTAAAAGGTTTATAAACAAACCTAAAAAGATAAGATTTAACTCCTAAGTTTGGCGCACTGAAATTCCAGGAGGCACGGACGTGCCTCTCTAAAATTAAAAACGCTGCTGAGTCTGTCTTCCAAGCACGGACGTGCCTGTCTCCTGGGCACGGACGTGCCTGTCTCCTGGGCACGGACGTGCCTTCTTCTTTACCTGGGCACGGACGTGCCTAGGGTCTTCAGTAAGGCGCTTCTGTATACTCAGAAGCACGGACGTGCCTCATAGTAGGCACGGCCGTGCCTACCTCTAAAAGGGCCTTTTCTTCAATTCTTCAACTTCATGGGCCTTGGCTTACTTCATGGATCCATAACTCATCCAAATTAGTTCCATTATTCCTGAAATTCATCAAAAACAACACAACTACCCATAAAAGCATCGAATTATCCAAACTAAAGCAAAATACGCCAAAACAAACTCAAATACTCAACTAAACTAACAAAACTAACTAAAAATAAGCCAAATAATATACACAAAACACGACATATCAAACTCCCCCAAGCTAAACTAATGCTTGTCCTCAAGCATTTAACCATGAATCACAAGGGAGGAGAATGACAACTCCTCAAACAATCACAATGTGCCATCAAGTTCAAAACCACGATAAAAAACGAAATCAAGAGTCAACATGCACAAAAACCACCATTCATCTCATATACTTGGACTTGACAACCAATCTTACCACAAATCTCCCCATACCTACTCACACAAACATGAATAGTTCTCACTTAGTTGTGAAAAATAAGAACAATAACGCTCATGTGTTTTCGGGGTGAAAAATGAAGCCACTCAACCTAAGCATAGCATGCATATCAACTTCACACAACTGGCCTCTTTAGGCTTGCAATGTGACTTTCTCCACTTTTAGTGATTGATGCAAACATGAAAATCATGAAATCCATATTAGGTAAGCTCGGTAAATCAGGGTTAGACGACGTATTTTGGGAATGTGGTGCTCAAAATAAAACAAATCCTAATCCTACTACACATTCAAATGTCGGGTTCAATCCAACCTTATTTCCTCCAACTCCATACAATTATAAACATAGCCCTTTATTCTTTCCTTCCCTTTTTTTTTTCTCTTCACACAAAGAGGAAGGGATTAAATAAAAATAAAATGGAAGACTTCTCTATTTTTTCAAAGGCCTTTAAGACCATATTTCTTTTCTTTTTTTTTTTCTTTCTTCTTTTTTTTTCTTTTTTTTCCCTCATAATCTCCCTTCTTTTCTCTTTGTTTTCTTTGTTTTCTCTTTTTTTTTTCTTTTCTTTTTTTCCATTTTTTTCCATTTTTTTCAACATCATTCACACTCATAGGGCTTAACAAATGTAAAACACCTTCAAAATAAACCTAGAAAAATAGCTCTAAAGCTTTAAATGTAGGGTATCAAGAAGGGGTTAATATGGCTCAAATTGGTTCAACCTACGGGTGAATGTAAAATAAAAATAAATAAAAACAAAAAGAAAAAACATGAAGGCCTAAAATGTGGAGGCTCTAATTTCTACAAGGAAATTTCAATCATCTTTTCGCGACATGCATCATATAGTCTCAAATAGTCAAAAAGCAAGACCAAGAATTCGATTATATGAAGGACAATCTAATCACACAAGAAGAAACATGACTGAGGTAGAGTGAAATTAGTCAAATAAGGCTCAAGACTCTCATCGGGTACACAAACTATTCACATAAGTAGAGCGGGGAGACCATCCTGGCCACAACCTAGCTCAAATCCAAGCACATCAATGAATTGGTTTTCAAAAACTCTTTTTTTTTCTTTTCAAAAAGCACACATATGTGATTATAAATATAGAAGCATAATCATGCAATGGCATATTATTTGACACTAGAAAGAAATAAACTACCCAAAAACTGGAATAAATCTAATATATACAAGGTGAAAAGCATATCCTCCCCCAAGCTAAACCATACATTGTCCTCAATGTATGCATAGAACAAAGCAAATAAACAAGGGGAAGGGAAAGCAAACTACTGATCGGGAGGGGTGGGGGGACCATACCTTGGGCCGGTGCTAGGACCGCCCTGGAAATGCTGTCTCATTATGCCCCCTATATCAAAGAACTCGGCCTGGAAGGTGGCGAGCTGATCCCGCAGGTTGCCGAAGGTGGTCGCCATGCTATCATGGGACATCGACAGGTTTGTGACCGCCTTCTGCGTGTCACTGACGTCCCTCCTCAAGTCTCCCATGCCAAGCATGACATGGTTCATGTCGGCCCTCATGGAGGCAATCTGCTCCTCCAAGCTAGGTGGGCCTTGCAGCCCTGGAACTGGGATATCCTCCTCCATGTGCGCATGACCCTCTCCTGCGTGCAGCTGGGCTCCCTCCCCCACAGGCAATGGGACACCCTCAATATGCTGTGGTGGCCAAACGAAATCAGGAGGGATAATCCAAGTATCCCTCCCAGCCACCGGAGGAATCCCGAGCTTCGGGAGGAAAGCATAGGGAACCGGTCGTGGTAGAGTAGGACGACCGACTAGCCACTCGTAGCCTTGGTTCCGAAGGCGTCTCTTCACCCAGCTCATCTGCTGGAAGCTCTGAAAACTCAGTGTGGTGGGGCCTCCGACCCTGTACTGGTCCAAACCTGCCCAATCCTGCACATAGCCAACAACCAACAAAGAAAGCATACCACCTATAGCAATGTCCCCGGACCCCATGGCTACGTTATATAGGTGATCTAAAAACCATGCCCCTGGGTTAATCATGTCATCATACTCAGTGGGGTCGGGGTGAGCTAACAAATGCCATAGAAAATAGAGCTCCTTGGCCGAGCAAACTCCCCCTGTGTTACATCTAGCAAATAGGGTCCAGGAAAAGAGTCGACAGATAAGTCTCATGGCTGGGTGGATGATGCATGAGGTCTTAGAGTGGCTAGGGTTGTAGTCATCTAGCCCAGTCAAATCCCGCCATGTGTTAAGGTCACTGTAGCCAGTCAACCTACTGTAGTTTGGTCTACCTATTTGGCCAAAGGTGGGGAAGCCTAGCAAGACATTAACTTCCCTCACCGTAAGGGTGTGATGTTCACCAAGACAATTGAACGAAACGTCTTTAGGGGTGTTGCCGTCGGGTCTACGACGGACTTCTAAGGTAGATAGAAACTCTTATGTAATGTTGGAGTAGGTGTTGGCATGTTTGGCTAAGAAACCACTCCATCCTAACCGGCTAAGTATGCATTGGACCTCACCTCCCATACCCAAGGTTTCCATAGACTTTTGGTCAAATAACCGTGTAGGCACTAAGGGTCGGGATCTAAGGCGAAGAAAGTTCTTCATGTATTCCTCATTTCCCTTGAAATCAATCCCGAATGTCTCAATGGGTGGAATATGGGCAAGTGGTACGGGAGGAGGTTGTGGAATGGGAGGGGTTCTAAGGTTTTTGGAAGAGGTGCTCCTAGGCCTATTTCTTATTTGGTTGTATGAGGAGGCCATGGTTTCAAATTTTTTTCAAGCAATGTATATCAATCAAGCACACAAAGAAACAATCAATTAATCAACCACAAACTCACAAAAATCCACAATACTTCAACAATGCTTCAAAATCAATATTAGTTTCTCAATCACACTACACAAACTTATAATCACAAATTGAACAAACAAATTGAACAAACCAAACACAATCAACAATCTCTAACAATGTTTTATGAGCAACTTATAAGAAAATTATTTATGAAAACCTAGAGAGAGAAAGTATGAGAAAAGGGGTTACCCAAGGTGTGGTGGGTGTTAGATACCCGCAAATGATCCACAAACGTTGCGATAATCACCTAGAATCCCTTTCTTGCTTCCCAATTGCTTCAAAAAGTCTCAAATCAAAAAGCCCCAAATTGATTTTTAAATCTAGGGTTCTTTGAAAAACTGCACAAATTGGGTTTTGGGTTGAATTTTGTTGTTAATGGAGTGTGAGAATTGAGTAGAAAGATGAAAATGTTGAAGATTGATGCAAAAAAATTGAGAAATTGAGTGAGTAATTGAAGGAGGAGGGGCGAATGTTGTGAGGAAAGGAGGAGAGAGAAAGCTTTGAAGGTTTAGTTTGAGAATGAAAAAGAAAGAGAAAAAAAAAGATAAAGCAGCCGTGCCTTTTGATCGGGGGAGGCACGGACGTGCCTCTCTAGAAATTAAAGTCCTGATCTCTCTGCCTCAGAGGCACGGGCATGCCTCAGAGGCACGGACATGCCTCTGAGTAGGCACGGACGTGCCTAATTTTTTTTTAAAAAAAAAAATTAAAAATAAAAATAATTAAAAAAACTGAAATACGGAAAACCTGAGGCACGGACGTGCCTAATGGGGGGGGGGCACAAACGTGCCTCTCTAGAAATTCAACCCCCAAACATTCTGCCTCAGGGGCACGGACGTGCCTCTGCAGATTTTGATTTTTTCTCCTTTTTCCTTCTTCTTAGAGCTTTTCCTCCTTGTTTCTTCTTCTTTTTGCTTACTTTTCACCTAATTTAACACCACAAACAAAACAAAAACTAGACATAAGAATCAAATAAAAAAAAAACAAGATAAATTAATGAAAATAATAAAGAAAGATTAACGAAATAAGAGTAAAAACTCAAGAATGGGTTGCCTCCCATTTAGCGCTTGTTTATAAGGTCTTTAGCTGGACCGTATGGCTTCTCAGGATCTTAGTGATGGGGACGAGAGTGTGATATCCACCCCCTCATCGATGGGATCACCGACTCGGTAGTGCTTCACTCGCTGTCCTTTAACTTTGAAAGGTTCCCTCTTGTGTTTTCCAACTCAATAGTGCCATAGGGGAAGACTTTCCTAATCTTGAACGGTCTCGACCACCTAGACCGAAGCTTACCAGGGAATAATTTCAACCTAGAGTTGAAAAGAAGGACTTGATCCCCTTCTTTGAACTCCTTTCTCACAAGACCCTTATCATGCCACCTTTTAGTCTTTTCTTTGTACAACTTTGAACTTTCATAGGCTTCAAGGCGGAGCTCATCTAGCTCATTTAATTGTAATAATCTCTTTTCTCCTGCCGCTTGAGCATCGAAATTTAAACTTTTAATAACCCAAAAAGCTCGGTGTTCTAGCTCGACTGGTAAGTGGCACGCCTTTCCATACACAAGTCTATATGGGGTTGTACCAATAGGCGTTTTGAATGCCGTTCGGTATGCCCATAGCGCATCATCAATCTTAACTGACCAATCCTTCCTTGTCCTTGCAACCGTTTTCTCCAAGATAGATTTGATTTCTTGGTTTGACACTTCAACTTAGCCACTAGTTTGTGGGTGATAGCCAATGCCAAGTCTGTGTTGTACTCCATATTTCTTCAACATTGCTTCAAACCGATACTCCGTGAAATGTGTTCCCCTGTCACTGATCAAAACACGTGGTAAACCAAAATGAGGGAAAATGACTCTCTTGAAAAACTTACTTACCGCCCAAGCATCATTGGTTGGAGTGGCTATTGCTTCCACCCACTTTGAAACATAATCAACAGCTAGCAATATGTAACGGTTGCCATGAGAAGAGGGAAACGGACCCATGAAATCTATCCCCCACACATCAAACAACTCGACCTCGAGTATGTTGTTAAGTGGCATCTCGTTCTTCTTAGAAATTGTGCCAGTCCGTTGACATCTATCACATGCTTTGACATAGGCATAGGTATCCTTGAACATAGCAGGCCAATAAAATCCGCATTGCAAGATCTTCGCAATTGTCTTCGAGGGGCCTGCATGTCCACCACAGGGTAAGTCATGGCAAAGTGAAATAATGTTGCTTACCTCACTTTCTAGAACACATCTTCGGATCATGGCATCCGTGCATTGCTTGTATAGGAATGGATCGTCCCAAAAATATCTCTTTACCTCATAAAGAAATTTCTTCCTTTGTTGAGAAGAGTAGCCATGAGGCATTGTACCTGTTGAGAGAAAATTAGCTAAGTCAGAAAACCAAGGGGATTCAGTCTGTAATAAAGCTAATAAATGTTCAGCAGGAAAAGAATCATCAAAAGGAGTATCATCTCCATCCTCGAGGTCAAGGAGAAGACGAGAAAGATGGACTGCAACAACGTTCTCTATCCCTTTGGTATCCCTAATTTCGATGTCATAATCCTGTAGCTGTAGAATCCATCGAATCAACCTAGGCTTGGCATGTGTTTTGGTCATCAAGAACCTCAATGCTGCATGATCTGTATGTATGATGACTTTAGAACCTACCAAATAAGAATGAAACTTGTCAATAGCATATATAACTGCTAGCATTTCTTTTTCAGTTGTGGCATAATTCATTTGAGCAGAGCTCAAAGTCTTGCTAGCATAGTATATGGCATGGAGCTTCTTCTCCTTCCTTTGCCCCAACACGGCTCCTACCGCATAATCACTAGCATCGCACATGATTTCAAACGGCAGACTCCAAACTGGGGGTTGCATGACTGGAGCAGTGATGAAAGCTTCCTTCAACCTGTTAAAAGCTTCAAGACAAGCATTAGAAAAGACAAAAGGGACATCCTTGGCTAATAGCTCAGTTAAAGGTCTAGCAATTTTCGAAAAATCCTTAATAAAACGCCGATAAAAACCTGTGTGACCAAGGAAACTTCGAACTCCTTTTACAGAGTTAGGAGGTGGTAAGCGCTCTATGACCTCTATTTTAGCTCTATCAACCTCAATACCCTTATTAGACACGACGTGACCTAAGACAATTCCCTGTTGTACCATAAAATGGCATTTCTCCCAGTTTAAGATTAAATTAACTTCTTTACATCTTTGGAGCACCTTTTTCAAATTTTCAAGACATACATCGAAAGATGTTTCATAGACAGAGAAATCATCCATAAATACTTCCATAGAGTTTTCTATGAGTCCTGAGAAAATTGCCATCATACATCGCTGAAAGGTGGCAGGAGCATTACATAATCCAAATGGCATCCTGCGATATGCGAAGGTGCCATATGGACATGTGAAAGTAGTCTTTTCCTGGTCACAGGGACGGATGGGAATTTGAAAGAAACCTGAATATCCATCCAAGTAACCAGAAAAGGAATGCTTTTCCAATCTTTCAAGCATCTGATCAATAAAAGGTAAGGGGAAGTGATCCTTCAGGGTGGCCTTATTCAACTTTCTATAATCTATACACATCCGCCATCCTGTGACAGTTCTAGTGGCGACTAGCTCACCCTTGTCATTCTTGACAACGGTCATACCTCCCTTCTTTGGTACTACTTGTACAGGGCTAACCCACTTACTATCAAAGAAAGGGTAGATTATACCTGCAGCAAGTAATTTCAGAACCTCTTTTTTAACTACCTCCATCATATTAGGATTAAGTCTTCTCTGAGGTTCTACAAAAGAGGCATGATCGTTTTCAAGAATGATCTTATGCATACAGAAAGAAGGATTAATGCCCTTGATATCATCAATGGTGTACCCAATGACACTTTTATATGTTTCCAGAACGTTGAGCAATTGCTCCAATTCTGTGTCCTTGAGTTCATCATTGACAATAACAGGATATGAATTATTTGGACCAAGATATTCATATTTTAAGTTAGAGGGGAGGGGTTTTAACTCTACCTCGGGAGGCTTAGAACTCTCCCCAATACTCATTACTTCCAATGTCTCTCTGATCGGGTTCTGATTTGGATCGGCCTTTGCTACATCAAGTAACCTGGTATACTCCTTAGACTGCCAATCTCCATTATCATCTTCCTTCCCTAATAGCACTTGTTCAAGAGCATCATCATTCTGATTCAAGGGAAGTTGCTTATTCTGCAGCTCATCGAGCATATCTACCTGACAAACAGTGTCTCCCATAGAAAGAGCACCCATAACATTCAAAAGTGAGTATTCCAATTTCTCATCACCTACTTCAAAAGTAATCTTACCTTTCTTCATGTCTATAATTGCACCTGCAGTAGCTAAGAAAGGTCTACCTAGTATGATAGGAACATTCACATCCTCATCCATCTCCATCACAACAAAATCACATGGAATGAAAAACTTACCTACTCGGAGGGGTACATCCTCAAGTACACCCAAAGGAAACTTCACTGACCTGTCTGCAAGTTGCAGAGATATGCGTGAGGGTTCGAGTTCACCCATCTGCAGCTTCTTGCATATAGACAGTGGCATGAGGCTCACACTTGCACCTAGATCACATAGTGCCCTGTTGATCTCAATATCTCCAAGTTTCACTGGAATTGAATAGCTACCCAGATCTCCTAATTTCTTAGGGAGAGTGTTCTGCAAAATAGCACTGCACTCTGCATTCAAAGCAACTGTAGTATTCTCTTCTAATTTCCTCTTGTTAGATAGCATATCTTTTAAAAATTTTGCATAAGAAGGCATCTCAGATATGGCATCTAGGAATGGAATATTAATATGAAGCTTTTTAAGAACATCGAGGAACTTACTGAACCTTTTCTCAAGTTTAGCTTGTGCTAATCTTTGAGGAAAAGGAACCTTAGGCATATATGGAGCAGGTGGCTTTGGTGGTGCTTCCTTTGATGCTTCCTCGACCCTAGCATCCTCTACTTCCTTCTCACTTGCACTCACTTCTTCAATGACCTCTCTTGATGGCTCCTTGGTAGGAGGATCTTCCAACTGCTTTCCACTCCTCAGGGTGACGACATTTATTTGGCCTTTTTGAGATTATTCAGTTTGGCCCGGGAAGGTTCCTGGAGTCTTTAGGGCTTGGCTAAATTGGTTGGCCAATTGGCTTATCTGATTCTCCATAAGTTTACCCTGAGCCTGCAACTGTTGGATAGAGCTATTTTGATGTTGGATGACACTGTTTGTTGCGGTTATAAAGCTCTCTAATGTTACCTCTAGGCTTGATTTCTAAGGTTGTTGTTGCATTGGTTGGTGGGCATTGGGTGTTTTCTGTTGGAAACCAGGTGGTGGTTGGTTGTAGGTGTTGGGTGGAGGTGGTGGTGGAGGGTTTTGTTGTGCTTGGGAATTTTTGTATGAGAAGTTAGGATGGTGTTTCCATCCTTCATTGTAGGTGTTGGAATAAGGGTCATAAGGTCTCTTTGGGTTAGAGGAGTAGAAAGCATTGGCTTTCTCGATTGAAATCTCTTCCGTATTCTGCGAAATCTGTGGGCAATCTGGAGCAACATGACCCTGCACATTACATAACTGACACAACTCCTGTGGGGTGTTAGAAGTTCATGCTTGGAACTTATCAAACCTGCTTGTTAGTGCCTGCACAGAACTAGTTAACATAGTTAAAGCATCAACATCAAGTTTACCTCCTTTTTTCACAGTGTTTCGGCCTCCAGGATGATAGTTATCATTGGCCGCCATCTTCTCTATGAGCTCCCTAGCTTCAGTGGGGTTCTTTGTCAAGAGAGAACCTCCTGACGCAGCATCTATGTAAATACGGAACTCATGAGTCATGCCATTGTAAAAGGTCTGCATCAAAATCCAATCTGGAATGCCATGGTGAGGGCATTGTCTCTGCAATCTTTTAAATCTCCTCCAAGCCTCATAGAGAGACTCATCATCTGACTGCAGTCTTCTCATTCCCTAAAAACTTCACTAGGAAGGCCTTCACTAACTTGTCCCATGTATCGAACGAGCCAGTGCCTTCATCTCTTAACCACTCCTTTGCCCTGTCTCGAAGTGAGAAGGGGAAAAGGCGTAGTCTGATTGCATCATCTGTAACACCATTCAACTTCATAGTATCACATTTCTCCAAAAAGCTATCTATATGACTTACGGGGAAATCATGTGGTAGCCTTGCGAATGAATCATTGGAGATGAACTGTATGAACTGTGGCTTGAGCTCGAAGTGCTGGGCCGTGACTGGTGGTCTTATGATGCTTGAAAGGACTCCGGTAGTCGTATCAGGAATACCGTACTCCAAGAGGGATTTCGTTGGTTAGTTTACCATGTTTCTCCTACGTCTGTTCCCTATTCTCCTTCTTCTTAAAGTTGCCTCGATCTCAGAATCAAATGGTTCAAGATCTTCTGAACCTGAGCGTCGTGTGGGCATGCACAAGAAAAACTAGAGAAAAGTATCAAACACACAAGGGGAAATAGCCGAAGCAACGAAATAAACTTAGTGAAGATGAATCACAAATAATTCTAATGAAACGTTAGTCCCCGGCAACGGCGCCAAAATTTGGTAGGCGTGTCGCGTACCTATCAAAAATAACCTAACAGACCAATACTAATGTAGACTGGCAAGTAAGGGTCGGATCCCAAGAGACTAAGGTTCAAAAATAATTAAATAGACTCGAATTTCTACTAAGCAAGAATCAATTATAATCAATTATCTACGGAACTAAGTATGAGAAGAATTCGAAAATAAACTAAATGAGATGATTAAATCAAGTACTTAAAACATCCAAGAGCTAGTTTCACCACAATTATTATCGATGCAATTGTAATTCTACCCTTAACATACGATTTCAATCGAACGGGGAAAAGTAAACCCTAATAAATACCAAGGATCTCTCTCGAGTATCAATGGCTTCCCTAACATACAATCAATCCTATTCTCATGGTATCATGCATATTTAAGACATTAAACACATTTCTCTGACTTCCCAATTATCAAACATAACTACTCTCGTGATATGAATCAAACCCTAAATTAATTTACTAAAATCCGTTTATACCCAACTCTCGCTGTGATAAAAACAATGGAATAATCGCAATACTATTGTTACGTCTAACCTAGCATTGGCATAACCACAATCAATTTAGCAATTCAATTGTTAAAGTTATTAAAGAATTTAAAGATTTAATTCATGCATCAATAATAATAGGGCTACACTAGACCTTGAATTAAAGAATCTACTCACACATGATTAAAGAAAACAAAAACAATAATAAATAATGAAAACATAATTAAATAACAAGGGATGAAAAATAAATACCAAATCTTGAATAAAATTGAAAGTAGAAAGCTTGAATCTTGAATTACAAAAAACTTGGAAAATAATAATGGAGAACTAGTTCTTAAGGAGAGAATAATAAAAAAAATAAAAACAAGGCTTAATTAATTAATTGTCCTCAAAACACGGCTAAAAGGTTTATAAACAAACCTAAAAAGATAAGATTTAACTCCTAAGTTTGGCACACTGAAATTCCAGGAGGCACGGACGTGCCTAGTTTGAGGCACGGACGTGCCGCTCTAAAAATAAAAACGCTGTTGAGTCTGTCTTCCAGGCACGGACGTGCCTGCTTCTTTACCTGGGCATGGACGTGCCTAAGGTCTTCAGTAAGGCGCTGCTGTATACTCAGAAGCACGGACGTGCCTCATAGTAGGCACGGCCGTGCCTACCTCTAAAAGGGCCTTTTCTTCAATTCTTCAACTTCATGGGCCTTGGCTTACTTCATGGATCCATAACTCATCCAAATTAGTTCCATTATTCCTGAAATTCATCAAAAACAACACAACTACCCATAAAAGCATCGAATTATCCAAACTAAAGCAAAATACGCCAAAACAAACTCAAATACTCAACTAAACTAACTAAACTAACTAAAAATAAGCCAAATAATACACACAAAACACGACATATCATTATTGTTATTCTATTGTTATTGTTGATCACCATATTGCATGATTAAAAGGAATATGTAATTGAATATATTGACTAATAAGATAATTTGGATGATCGGTTAGGATCCTTTTTAATCTTGTTATTAATTCAAGTGATTACTAATAATTAGAATTATGTGTTGCATTAACATTCAACCAATTTACCCTAATTTAGTTTGGAGCAAATTGGATCTTTGTTTGTATGCCTTTGAGATCACAGGAAATACTTTTCGCTATATGAATCGAGTAGAGGCCAATACGGGCGAATGTGACTCCATATCTCACTTCGTACCATCATCCCTAATCCTCCTTTCATGGTTCCGAAGAATCCGAACCATATGGAGTTAGTAATCTCATGGATTATAAATGGGGTGTAACCTTCACAGGTCAATCGTTGTTGCCTATCGTTGTAATCCCCCGTATTTTTAAATATTTTATAAATGATTTTATTTTATTTATAATATGTATTTGTATTTTTCAAGAATTTAATTTTCAAATTATTAACTTGGGTTCAAAATTATTTAGGCTAAATTATTTTATGAACCTATATCCTACAATCCATTATTATAAAAACAAAAATTAACCCATTTGTTTATTTAATTGGCCCAATATTTTCATGAGGCCCAATTCTACCCTACAATTTTCTCCTATAAATACCCCATAAATCCCCAAATTTTCCCCAGACAAAAAGGTTAGTCTTATTTTCTTCCTCCTTTATCTCTTATTATTTTCATAAAGCTTATGTAATTGATTTTTGGGTTTTGGTTTTTATTGCTATAAATTAGTTTATTTAGTATCAAAATCATGTTTTTGATGTTTTAAACTAATAATTTCAGATTATAATTATTGTTTTAATTTTTAGATTTCGTAATTTTAAACCTAGGGTTTTAATTTAGTTAAATTGGGATTTTAGGGTTCTAATGATTAATTAATTTGGGGCTTTTGTTCCTATTGAATTTCTATGATTAATTAAGCATGAAAACAGCTTTTTAGTTTTCCGTAATCAACTTATGATCTCCGTTAATTTTTTTTAATCACGTCTTAATGACGTATAGATTCTAACTCGTTTGTTTTTTACAAAAAATTATAGTGTTTGTCGTGTGTAAACAACGTTTTAATCAAAACTCACTACCTTTGGTATTGAGCCCACCCTCTCGTGGCCAAATTCAGCCTCCAAACATGGTTTTCGGGCAGTTTATGATTTTTAACGAAGGTTTAATGTTTAAAATAAATTTTTAGATTATTAAAGTTTTAATCTTAGGTTTAAATTGTATTGATTTCATGTGTTTCGAGTCTCTAATTTAATTAAACAAAGGTTGTGGTTATTTTACGATTATAAAGTTTGAAACTTTAAAGTTTAATTGCAAGAATAAATTTTCAGATTTTTGGTTATTGTTTTTGGAGTCTTTAATTACTTTGAATTGATGAATTTTTGGGTTTAAAGTCTACTAACTTTCTATATAATGTATGTAGTGATAAAGATTTCTATAATTTCAAGATTTCATGTATAAAATAAATTTTCAGATTTTTATAAAGCACCAAACTAGCTGTAATTTCATAAATAAGTATGTATTTTAAGGTTTTTATGTAGGAAACTTAAAGAACTATATATATAAGCTTTTGATTTTAATTAAAGAGAAGGTTTTAAAGAGTTGTTTAATTGAATTTTGAAGGTTTTAAAGTAAGTTAGTATTGCTGTAAATTATATTGCTTGGGTATTGATTGAATTATTATTGTTTGGTTTAGGAGAGGACTTTGTAGAAGGCGATTTCTAGTTCCTGAAGTGGCTAACCAACTCGTTTACTCAAAGTACGTACAAGGATACAAAAACCTTGACTTTAGGAGCATGTTTAAGGACTGGGAAAACTTAGAATCATGTTAGAAAACTTGTAGATTGGATGAAATTGTTTGGTAGTGAATTTGATTGATGATTAATGTGATGAATGGTTTGATTCATGTATGAGAAATGCGTATTAATTTTTTTCTTGTAAGTATTATGTATGCTATAATTTGTAAGGTGAGCTTAGACACAAAGGTACAAGAATATATGGAATGAAATATTATATTACTCTTTCATGATTATTGAAATGGAATGAATAAAGGGAGATTTAAAGTCTTATGAGACGAGGTTGAGGATTGAGATGCCTTATGCACTTAAGTTGTTTATACACCGAAGTAGTTAAGGGATTCAATACTAAATGTTGTTTGTCACTAATAAATCAAGAATTGAGCTGAAAATTTAAATTGTTTGAATGATGGATGTATGATTGGTTGTATTGTTTTGTATTTGAGTCATCACCAAGTTTATACTTGTAAGTCACGTAAAGTGCAAGATGGATGAGCAATAAAGCTCTGGATTCGTGCACATGTAGAGTATTGACAATCAGGGGTTGGGGTTCACGAGGTATTAGCCGTGTACTTTTTAGAGACCGTCTAATCTACGAGTCTCTTGTTTCAAATACTTTTTAAAACTATAAGGAGTTAGATGGGATCTCATACTAGCTATGGCCACGGAGTCGCGCCCGTCTGCCATTGGATGTTTATTGATGTTTCCGAAAGGAGACATGGGGTTTTTCTTTTATTGATGTTCCGAAATGGAGGATGGGGAGACGACCTTGTCTATTGCTTAATCCAATCAACAAATGGAATGAAATTAATTATTGTTAGTAATAAGTGAAGTCTTAGTAATGGTAACAGTTGAGGCGTGTGTTTGAGTCAATAATTAGATTGTGTGTGCTGATTGATTTTTAGTAACATGTTAGGGATTCTTTGTTATAATTTGTAGCTTGTATATACTCAGCGTTGCTGATTGCGTGCTTTTGTGTGTCTCTTTGCTGGTCATGGCCTTCGCCTTTTCAATGACCCTGTAATAATCCAATTTTTACACTTGTAATATTGGGGAGCAGATTAATCACAAGTTTATACATAATCAGAACTTGCATCAAGGTGGTGGGATTTTGAGTGGAGTGTTGGATAGTTTCACAGTATTTTTCATTTCATAAGTTTGGATTTATTTTAACTCTAGTTTAATGTATTTACTACTTTTATTGGGTTTTGAATAAGGGCCTTAATGGTTCCAACTTTTAAGACTAAATTTGGTTTTGATTATTGGTTTTGGAAACTTATTTATAATTGAGTTAGTTTTTCTGCTGTTAAATTTTGAACTAGCCTTAACGTTTGAACACGTGGCGGTAGCACGTTAGTAATTCTCGTGCAGATTGTTAAAGGTAATTATAGGTTTTTAAAGAGAGATTTATTGGGGTGTTACAAAGTGGTATTAGAGCTTAGGTTAGATTTAATTACCACTAAAGCCAATTTAGTATGTCTTAGGCGCCTAACTAATCGATTAAGGATTTTGTATTTAAAAGTTAAAAATGATTTTAAATTTTACTGTGTTTGAACTAATTGTTTTAAATGTTTATAAAATAACTTTGAAGCTTGAATTATTTATTTGGTGAGATTTAGGTAGAATTAGAAAGGGCATGCATGCATATTGATTACCTTGCATTTATTTAATTATTTTGCAAGTTGCTTAGTTGATAAATTGTGTGATGGTGTTCTAATTGAATTTCTTTTATGATGTGTTCGTGTTATGCTTTTCGAATGCTTGTTGCATTGGGATGACGTAGAGAGGAGATAAGTGACGCAGTAATCATGTCTAAGGATGAGAGAGACACTAGCAATGAAGATACTCTAGAAACTATGGAAATGATTCTAACTCCGAAGCTAGACCAATCTGAGAAAGGTTATTAGGACTTGCATGAGTTTAAAACGGCTAGAACAAAAAGAATAAGATCAAAACTTACAAGAGAATTTTTGATGAGATGACTCTTATTTCATTCTCGGACGATGAAGATGACCTTGAATGGATGATAAAAGAACATGCGGATCCAAATGTTGGAAAGAGAACTACTAGGAATCCGAATCCGCTCTACAATGCTATAATTATTAAGGACTCGGAGGATGAGAATGACCCTGATTTTGACATTAACACTTATAATGAGAAGAAAGACAAGAACTCTAATGTGGTCCCTAAAAAATTATGCTTATTATAATAGAGTTAGTATTAGTAAGGTATTTGCTATGAATAATGGTTATTAGAATCTCATTTTAATTTTGGCATTGACTATTGGATTTTAATAAGTAGCTAGAGCTACAGAGTTATGGATTGGGATTAATATTTTTATTTGAGTTATAATAAGAGTTGTTATTTTATTTTAAGGATTCCATTTTGATTATATTTTTGATTCAAGGCCAATATAAGTTTTTGTGATTACATATAATTTTGAGGAAAACTTCTTTGTTTATGATTAAGTTGAGTAAAAGTGGCGCGAGATGGGAATTAATTTCTTAACTTTATTTAATCCTGCGTGTGGATTGTGCTTATATTCGTTTGATTTTGCTTGGGACAAGGGGGTGCAAAGACCAAAGTACCCTTTTGAACCAATTTATGTGATAAAATGTAATATTGTGATTGAATGAATATATGTGCACGATGTTTGAATTCTATTTAAGTTGGAGTGAATGTTTACCTTCTTTTAGGCGTAGAACTAGAATGGCGAATAATGCTGCTTTAGCTGAAGCCATCCGCATGTTGGCTGAGAACTTGAATCAGAACCGGGCAGACTAACCCGATCCCCAAGCTGAAATGTGTAAGAAGTTGGCTCAAGTTAGGCCACCAGTTTTCAAGGGAGGTGCCGATCCTACTTTCTTGGAAAACTGGATTCAAGAGTTCGATAAGTTATTTGTGGCACTGAATTGTCCTAAGGGTATGAAAGTTGACCAAGCTGCTATATACCTTAAGGATGAGGCTGATATCTGGTAGAGAGATAATGCTGAAATAGTTAAGGCTAAACCAAATTTTGGGTGGGAAGATTTTAAGACTGCATTGAGAGACAAGTTTTACCCCCCATTTCTGAAAAAGCAGAAGGCTCAGGAGTTTATAAACTTAGAGATGGGCCGAATGTCAATTTCAGAGTACTATAATAAGTTTATGACCCTTGCTAGGTTTGCCCCTGAGGTTGTCCCGACTGAAGAACTAAAGGCTCTGAGGTTTGAACAAGGATTGACCAACAGTTACATAATAGTTTTTAAGACCTTAGATAAGGTATATGAGAGAGCTGCACACATGTATCATCTGAGCTCTAGGGATGTGGGAAAGAGTGCTAAGGTTGGGGAGAAAAGGAAGGACTGTGGGAATTCTGAAAACCAAGGTAACTTCAAGAGGTTTAGGAGTGGGAACTCATCTGAGATGGGTAACCAGAATGTTAGTAATTATTCTAATGATAACAATGGGGAGAGAAAATTAGTTTACAAGTGGGTAGTAAGAACCACCCTGGGAGAGACTATGATGGAATTTAATGACTTGCAAGTTCTGTAATAAGAAAGGGCATAGGGAGTATGAGTGTTACACCAAGCTGAACCAACAAGGAAATGGAGGGAATGGTGGAAACAACCAACAGAGGTCTAGTAATTCCTATAACTAGGGAGAAAAGAGTAATGGGCAGAGTGGTCAGAATGGGAAGACTGGGATTGGTAACAATAATGACAACAATAATACTGGTAATGGCAAATATGGTAATCAGGGAAGAAACAACACTCCTGGGCGTTCGTCTGTAATGGGTAAATGTAATACCCCGTATTTTTGAAAGGTATTTTCTAAATTATAGAGTATTTAGTCTCGTATTTTCGACGTATTTTTTAACTTAAGAGTATCTTAGTTTTGGAGCCAAAATGATATTTGAATTTTGGCGCCTAAACCATTTATTTTAATTAAATGGATAAACTAAAAATTTTATAAATAGTATTTTGATTAAATAAATAATAAAACAAAACTATATTAATTAATAAAATTAGAGGCATTTTCGAATTTAAAAATCTGATTTTTATAAATATATTTTCGGATTTTCCCAATAAAATCCAATTTTACTTAATATCTTGCTAAACTAATTATTTTCATGAAATAAATTTCCTAAAACTAAATAAATATCATTTTCGCATTTTTAAAATTAAAAATCTGATTTTCACTCTAAGTAAAAGTATTTTCATAAAATAAAAATCAATTCCTAAACTAATGAAACACATTTTTGGATTTTATATATTAAAAAATCTGATTTTTATTAATTATTTGCTAAATTAATTATTTTTTTGAAATAAAATGATTTCCAAAATTTATCAAATAATATTTTAAACTTTATATAATAAAAATATGATTTTTATACCTTAGTATAGTCCAAATTCGGCCACCCTAATAATCTAGCAAGAAAAATTGATTTTATTCTTTCAAATACCTATAAACTTATTAATTTTTGACAAATAAATTATTTTATAAAATCCCTAAACTAACATGATAGGTCCGAAAATATTGAGTAATATCTTGCTCAATATTTTCGGCCATTCATGGTTTTTCTACAAAGATTTTAAATAATTTTATTAAAAATAAAATCTTTTAAATTCCTTTACTTCCATTCTTAAACCTAAAAATATTTGATTCTATGTCATCCTTGCACCCCAAGCTTAAAAACTACCAAATGGAATTTCATGATAAAAAACTTCCATAATTTATAAACCCTAAAATGCCATAAACCCATCCCCTAAATACCTATAAATACCCCTTTCATACACCCCAAAAATCACACCAAAAACCTCAAGAATTCTCTTCTTCTTTCCCCCTCTTTCTCACGGTTTTCCTCCTCTCCCTCCTTCAATTTTTTCGGCCACCGGCGACCACCCTCACCGGCGACCACCTGCAGCCGCCAGCAGCCACCAGCAGCCGCCACTCCAGCCGGCCACAGCTACCCTTGCTCCTCCCTTGCATTGGTTCCTCCACCTTCCTTCAATCCCTCATTTTCTCTTAAACTTATTTTATTAACCATTTTCTAAATATTATTTCTTATACAAATTAATTTTATAAAAAAAAAAAAACAGAAAATTCTTTAAATTATAAACATAAAATTATTTTATATAATGATAATTAATTCATGCACATATATGGTAGTTTAATTAAATTGTTGTGTTTATTTGATAACCTTATATTAATTAAGGTTATAATTATGTGTAGGGTGCTCGTGATTTAGAGAAGTAGTTGTGAAATCGCTCGTGATTGATCAAGGTACGTTATGTGGTTTGATACCTTCGAAAGTTGATTATGAAACTACATTTTATGATCGTATGAAATTATAATTTATTCCGTACGAAATTTTATTTGTGAAACTATAATTCATGTTCCGTATAAAACTATGATTTATTATGAGACTATAAATTATTATGTTCCGTATCAAATCATATTTTATTACATTCCGTATTAAATCATGTTTTATGTTTCGTATGAATTTATGATATTATGTTCCGTATTAAATTATGAAATTATGTCGGATTGAATTAAATGATTTGGATTTAAATCAAAAGGGCCTTAAATTGTGATTGGAAATTATTGGAAATGATTTGCAAGTTATGTAAGTGTGATGGATTTTTTTTTAAAGAAGAGTTTTTAAACAAATCAATCGATATGTTGAATCCCACTTAGGGAATGGTTTAGAGAAGACTATGGACTTTGCATGACCTAGTCTTTCCTCAAGTTTGGCCTTTGATTATAAAATAAACCACTTGGGGGGTGTGCACACTTAGTGAGGAATTGGTTTGTTATGAATCGATTGAGTTTTACTTGAATTAAAAGAATTGGATTGAAAAAGTTCTATTTGAATACGGCATTGGTATTTCTTTTATTAATTAAACGTAAATGATTTAAATTACGTTTTACTTATCTTACACATGACTTACTTAGCATATTTGCTAATACGTGCTTTTGTTTTGGCTTTGCCCTGTTTATCATTTATGGTAAACAGGTGAATTTTTCAGGTGGAAATTGATTGATGCATACGGGAGTCCACGGGAAATTTCACCTAGCCAGAAAAAGTTTGAGTCATTTTTGTGTCACGAATTATGAATGAATTTTTATTATGGTTATTTAATAAAGAATAAAGTTTTCCGCTGCAAAAGTATTTTTGTATAAGCCTTGCGTTATACGCGGCAGTAATACGCCCAAATCTATCTCTACGCTATTTATACGTATTTTTTTCTACAATCTACGTAGAGGGAGATTTGGGGGTGTTACAGCAAAGGAGAGGCTGAGAGGTCCTCAGATGTGATTACTGGTACCTTTTCTTTTCACTTAAATCTTTTCTTAAGGTGAGTTACGAGGTCGTAACTCTTTTCTTTAAGTGGGGTAGAATACGATATAACTTCACGCTTTTTAACCACATTTATGCCATTTATTACTTAAGTTTGCATGATTTTGCTTATAATTGAACAATATTGTTGTTTTTACATGCTTTTAAAGTATGTAAACTTTGGCCAAGTACGAATTTATCGAGTATAATTTCAGTTTGTTGAGTATACATGTTGAGAAGCAAGTAATTTACGGCAATACAAAACACAAAAGTTTGAATAACTTTAAGAAATTACGGATTTGGGTTAAGTTTCGGGGACGAAACTTCTTTTAAGAGGGGTAGATTGTAATCCCCCGTATTTTTAAATATTTTATAAATGAAATTTTATTTTATTTATAATATTTATTTGTATTTTTCCAGAATTTAATTTTCAAATTATTAACTTGGGTCAAAAATTATTTTAGGCTAAATTATTTTAGGATATTTTTTATTTTAACACCTGACAAAAACCCGAAAATGGTTTTTAACAGCCCCCCCAAAAAAACTTTTATTTTAACACCAGACATAAACTATAAAAATAGTTTTTACCACCACTTAACGGTTTCCGTCCAAAAAATTCGTTAAGTGGGGTCATGAGCCACGTGTCGCTTTATTATTGGTCAAAAAAGAAAAAAGAAAAGAAGAAAAAAAAAACTAAAACTACCCAGCCACCCTAGCCCCACCACTGCCACCTTCTTCTTCACCTTGACCCACAGCCGTCGATGCAACCACTGGCGCACCACCTCCCCCTCCCTCACTGGCCGACCTAAACCCATCTCCACCCTTTTCTCGCAGCCCTAAACCACCCTAGCCCAACCACCACCATCACCAGCCACGAATTTATGGCCGTTGATTCGGCCACGAATTCAGCCGTTGATGGCCGAAATCGGCCGGTTAAGGCCACTCGGCCCCAAAACCGGTCGATTTCAGCTGTTAATGGCCAAATTCGTCGCCGTTTTTGGGGAAGGAAGGTTGCTCAGCCCCAAAACCACCACCCCTGAAATTCGTCGCCGTTTTCTGGGCATGATTTTCGGTGGCGGTTCCCGATTTTTCGGCTGCGGAAAGCGAGGGTACACTAATTTCCGGTGTAGGGCAGGTTCGGTCAAGTTCGATGGCGAAACCTGATGGCGGGGGCCTGGGAGAGGGTCGTTCGGGAGTTGGCCGGGGTGAAGGGCCACCGTTGGTGGCTACCTTCTGGTTGTTTGAGTTTTTTTTTTAAAAAAATCTTTTTTTTCTTTTTGTTTTATTTTTTTAAAAACAAGTAAAATGGTGACACGTGTCACTGTAGACCCCACTTAACGGAATTTTTGGACGAAAATCGTTAAGTGGTGGTAAAAACTATTTTATAGTTTTTGTGTGGTGTTAAAATAAATTTTTTTTTGGGGGTGTTAAAAACCATTTTCGGGTTTTTATCAGGTGTTAAAATAAAAAATATCCATTTTTTTATGAACCTATATCCTACAATTCATTATTATAAAAACAAAGCCTAACCCATTTGTTTATTTAATTGGCCCATTATTTTCATGAGGCCCAATTCTACCCTACAATTCTCTCCTATAAATACCCCATGAATCTCTAAATTTCCCCCCAAACAAAAAGTTTAGTCTTATTTTCTTTCCTCCTTTATCTCTTATTATTTTCATAAAGCTTATGTAATTGATTTTTGAGTTTTGGTTTTTATTGCTTGAAATTATTTTATTTAGTATCAAAATCATGTTTTTGATGTTTTAAACTAATAGTTTCAGATTATAATTGTTGTTTTAATTTTCAGATTTTGTAATTTTTAAACCTAAGGTTTTAATTTAGTTAAATTGGAATTTTAGGGTTCTAATGATCAATTAATTTGGGGCTTTTGTTCCTATTGAATTTCTAATGATTAATTAAGCATGAAAACAACTTTTCAGTTTTCCTTAATCAACTTATGATCTCCGTTCTTAATTTTTTTAATCACGTTTTAATGACGATAGATTTTAACTCGTCTGTTTTTTACAAAAATACAGTGTGTGTCGTGTGTAAAAAACGTTTTAATCAAAACTCACTACCTTTGGTATTGAGCACCACCGTCTCGTGGCCAAATTCAGCCTCCAAACATGGTTTTCGGGCAGTTTTTGATTTTTAACGAAGGTTTAATGTTTAAAGTAAACCACTTGGGGGGTGTGCACACTTAGTGAGGAATTGGTTTGTTATGAATCGATTGAGTTTTACTTGAATTAAAAGAATTGGATTGAAAAAGTTCTATTTGAATACGACATTGGTATTTCTTTTATTAATTAAACGTAAATGATTTAAATTACGTTTTACTTATCTTACACATGACTTAATTAGCATACTTGCTAATACGTGCTTTTGTTTTGGCTTTGCCCTGTTTATCATTTATGGTAAACAGGTGAATTTTTCAGGTGGAAATTGATTGATGCATACGGGAGTCCACGGGAAATTTCACCTAGCCAGGAAAAGTTTGAGTCATTTTTGTGTCACGAATTATGAATGAATTTTTATTATGATTATTTAATAAAGAATAAAGTTTTCCACTGCAAAATTATTTTTGTATAAGCCTTGCGTTATACGCGGCAGTAATACGCCCAAATCTATCTCTACGCTATTTATACGTATTTTTTTCTACAATCTACGTAGAGGGAGATTTGGGGGTGTTACAAAGTGGTATCAGTTTGTCTGGTCTTAAAACAAGATTAAAAGTGGAATAAATAAATTGGATGGGTAGACTTAAGTTGGGCATATAGGATAGAGTTTCGCATTTCTTCTTTTTTTTTTTAAAAAAAAAAAAACCATTTTCATAATAACTATTTTCTTCTTTGGAAAGATGATTGAGAAAAGGATGCTCAGGTTCTCATAATGAGGCCCTAAAATGGGTACGCCTCTCTATCTAGGCAAGGCTGTCCCCGACGCTGTGGGTAACTTACCTGGGAGACGCGGGCTCGACCATCCTATATCATGAGTCAAGTACATTATTAATTTCAAAAGAAAATGAATTGAAATTTTTTTTAAGTTTCAAAGACTATGTGTGCATATAAGATAAGTATATTATGAATTTTTGAAGAAGTCCATGGACATGATCTTTGAGTATATATGTGGCCCATATATGTTAAACTTATATGTTTGTGAACATTGGTATGTTTATATGGATACTTATTGAATTATTGTTTTCTAAACAGATGTTGGATGATATTAGGAAGAAGTACTTTAACATTCACTACTTGAAAACTGATGCAATCAGTGTTAGCGACTTTGTGACTGGAATAACAGTATTAGCTCTACACTACTATGAGAAGTATAATCTTGAAGTCTTCACCCAACCCCCTTGGCTAGTTCTTTTGGCATTAGCCCACTTACCCAAGCTTAAGAAGTACTACCCTTTACTTGAGAAGTATGGGGATGTGATTAAGGAGGATGGGCTTTGGAATGAGAGGCATCACCATGAAGGAAAATGGCTAGCCACCTTGACCCATTTTAAGAATGACTTACACTATTTGGAGCGTAACTATGAACCTAAGAGGAAGTCCGTCAAGCCACCTAAACTTACCCCTCACCACACATTAAGAGAGGTTGACCAACTCCGCTATCTAAATGCTCAACTTCCTTTCTCTTACCCAAAGTATGAGGGAGACTTTGACTCCTCTGATGATGAATCCATTCCACCACTTGGACGGCGTAAGAACTACCCTCATCCTTCCCACTTTTTTCAGTACAATGTACCTATACCACGTGAACATCCAAAACCTCAAACAAAATCCCGAATTCTAAAAAGGCCTAGAGTCCATGACTTCTCATCATCTTCTAGCTCCAACTCTTCACCTCCTCCACAACCCAACAACCCAAACCCTCAAGGAAACCCAAATCCAAAGTCAGGCCAAACCCCAAACTACAGTGACTATGTACCAACCTACTTGAAGGAGCCCAATGGTAACAAGAAGACTAACAATGAAGATCAAGAGTTTGACCCAGTAGAAGAGGAGTGATTAATCAAATGATTCATGTTATGATTGTTTCGATAAATTATATGCATAATAAAGTGTACTCGAATATTAATTAATAATAATAAAGTATTTGCTTGATTTCCTCTATGTTTATGTATATGAATGAATTTTAATTTTTTTTCTTTCTTCTTTCTCTCAAATGTGAACATCAGGAAAATATGTCTTTAAAGTTAAAGAATAAGAAAGCTGGTTCCAATATGGGCAAGGTCCTTAAGAAACTAACCGATCTTGCTAAAAACATTAGCCAAGTAGCAAACCAAGGGAAGGGTTCAGGAAAGGGGGATAATTTTGGTGAAGTCTTTAAGGGTGTAGCTGCAGCCAAACCACCCTTTTTCTTAGGAAAAGAGGACCCAACTAGTCTTGAAAACTGGATCCGAGAATTTGATAAGTTGTTTGATGTAATCAACTGTCTAGACAATATGAAGGTTAATAATGATGTATACTACTTAAAGGAAGAAGCTGACTTATGGTGGACCCAAAAGAAAGAAGAATTGATGGTAGACCCTAATTTTGGCTGGGAGGATTTCAAGGTAGCTTTGAGGAAAAAGTTCTATCCTGATCATTTGAGGAAACAGAAATGTTTGGAGTTCACTAACTTAAGGATGGGAACTATGACTGTGAGTGAGTACTATTCTAAGTTCTTAGAGTTTATGAGGTTTGCACCAGAAGTAGTACCAACAGAGGCTATCAAAGCACAAAGGTTCGAGCAGGGGTTAACTTGGAATCTGCAAGGAAAACTGGGTGGGGCAACCTTTGAGAGTCTAGATGAGGTGTATGGCCGAGCCGCCCATTTGTATGGGATCAAGGGAAGAGAGCTAGGGAGCATGTCTGGGGAGAAAAGAAAGTCCAATGATCAACCCCAAGGGAGCGATAAGAGGCCCAAGAACCATGCGAGTTTTGGGAATGGGAATCATGGGGATAAGAGGGACTTTAAGGGGAATTTTCGGAGAATTTCAAACCATGGTGGTGAGAATAGAGAGAACAAGGAGAGAAATAAGAGAAGTTACTTCTGTAAGAGATGTGAGAAGGACCACCAGGGGAAGGACTGTGCAGGCAATAAAGTGACATGCCGATACTGCCAAAAATTGGGACTCCGAGAGTACAAGTGTTTCAAGAAGGAAGCAGATTTGAAGAATGGAAAGGCTCAGGATGGACGGAATCCCCCAAAACCCCCACAAACTAGCGGACCTGCCCAGAACACTAGAATCAGCAATGGTGGAAACACTTCTAAGGGACGGATTTTCGTAATGAATAGCCGTGAAGCTAAGACTTCCATAATGTGGTAATTGGCACTTTTCTTATACGTTCTTTATCTGTGAAAGTTTTATTTGATTCGGGTGCATCGCACTCTTTTATTTCTAAGACAATAATAGAAAGTCTCCAGTTAGAAAGTCCAGAGTCAGTCTCCTTGGATGTAGCTATTCCAACGGGGGAAGTTAGGGAGTGTTCTAGACTTTTTAGGAATGTACCCCTAACTATTTCTGAAGTAGAGTTTCCATCGGACCTAATTGAGTTCGATCTCAAAGACCTTGATGTGATTGTGGGAATGGACTGGTTGGGGAAGTACAAAGCCCAGATAAATTGTTCAGCACAAAAGGTCACGCTCTATGGCCCAGCAAAGACCAGAGTGACTTATAGGAAGGAAGGGAAAAGTCAAGGAATAAGGATTATTTCGGCTTTACAACTTCAGAAGTGCCTCAAGAAAGGGTATCCGTTATTTATGTGTAGCCTCCAAGAGATAAGGGGTGAAGAAGGGAAGAGTGATACAAAGTTACCTGTTGTGGAAGAATTTCCCGATGTATTTCCCGATGAAATACCAGGCATGCCACCAGAAAGAGATGTGGAATTCACGATTGACTTGGTTCCTAGAACTGGACCTATTTCCAAGGCTCCATATAGAATGGCCCCAGCTGAAATGAAAGAGCTAAAGGCCCAATTGGAAGATTTGCTTGAAAAGGGATACATTAGACCCAGTTCCTCACCCTGGGGAGCTCCAGTATTGTTTGTGAAGAAAAAGGATGGGAGTTTACGGTTATGTATTGATTACCGTGAGTTGAATAATGTCACTGTTAAGAACAAATACCCATTACCCCGGATCGATGATTTGTTTGACCAGTTAAAGGGAGCAGGAACATTCTCGAAAATAGATTTGAGGTCGGGTTATCACCAGTTAAGGATTGCAGAGCAAGATATTCCTAAGACGGCCTTCAGGACCAGTTATGGCCATTATGAGTTCACAGTAATGCCGTTTGGGTTGACAAACGCGCCGGCAGTATTCATGGATCTGATGCATCGAATCTTCCGACCCTATTTGGACAAGTTTGTAGTGGTATTTATTGATGACATTCTGGTTTACTCGAGTAGTAAGGAGGACCATGAAGACCATTTGAGAAAAGTGTTACAATTGTTAAAGGAGCACCAGTTATATGCCAAACTCTCTAAGTGTGAGTTCTGGTTAGAGGAAGTTGCCTTTTTGGGGCATGTAATCTCTAAGGAAGGAGTCTCGGTTGACCCAGCTAAGGTCCAAGCTGTACAGGAGTGGCCAACCCCAAAGAATGTGTCAGAGGTAAGGAATTTCCTGGGATTGGCCGGGTATTATCGGAGCTTTATAAAGGACTTTTCGAAGATAGAAAGACCGATGACCAACTTGATGAAAAAGGAATGTAAGTTCATTTAGTCTCCTGAGTGTGAAGAGGCATTTCAAACCCTAAAAGAAAAATTAACAACAGCCCCTGTGTTAGCATTACCTAATGAAAGCAAGGAGTATGAAGTGTACAGCGATGCGTCAAAGTTTGGGTTAGGATGTGTTTTGATGCAAGCTAGAAGAGTTATTGCTTATGCCTCAAGACAGCTGAAGACATATGAACAGAATTACCCAACGCATGACTTGGAACTTGCTGCCATAGTGTTTGCTTTGAAGATTTGGAGGCATTACTTGTATGGAGTGACTTGTAAAATTTTCACCGATCACAAGAGCCTAAAATATATCTTCACCCAAAAGGAATTGAACAATAGACAGAGAAGGTGGTTAGAATTCATTAAGGATTATGAGCTGCTAATCCAGTACCATGAGGGTAAGGCTAATGTAGTGGTCGACGCCTTAAGTAGGAAGTCAAGACACTCGATATATGCGATGATATTGCCGGACCAACTGTGTATCGAGTTCCAAAAGATGAGTTTGGAGGTGGTAGATCAAGGAGAAGTCAGTCGGATGTTGAACGCTTTGATTATCCGACCGTCGATTTTCGAGGAAATTAAGAACAGTCAGTCGGAGGATGAAAAGTTGAAAAATATAAAAGAGAAAATGAGTGAAGGGCAGGTATCGGATTTCACCATTGATGAAGATGGTGGACTTCGTTTTAAGGGAAGATGGTGCGTCCCACAGCACCGTGGAGACATCAAGCAAAGGTTGATGGAAGAAGCTCATAGTTCTCCTTATTCAATGCATCCCGAAGGGGACAAATTGTATAAGGACATGAAGAAAATTTTTTGGTGGCCCAATATGAAAAGAGAGGTTGCAGAATTTGTGACTAAATGTCTGACATGTCAAAAAGTAAAGATTAAACATCGCAGACCACAAGGGAAGGTCCAATCATTAGAAGTGCCTAGTTGGAAGTGGGATTCCATCTCTATGGATTTTGTTGGGGCATTACCCAAAACTCGGGCAGGAAATGACACCATTTGGGTAATTGTGGATTGATTAACGAAAACACCGGTCTTTATACCCATGAAAAATACTTGGTCCATGGAGCAATTGGGAAAAGCCTATGTTAAGTATGTAGTCAAGTACCATGGGGTGCCAAGTGACATTGTTTCAGACAGGGATTCGATATTTCTATCCAACTTTTGGCAAAGTGTGCAAAAAACAATGGGGACTAAACTACTAATGAGCACGGCTTTCCACCCTGCCACTGACGGACAGACCGAGAGGACCATCCAAACATTGGAAGATATGTTAAGGGCATGTGTAATGGAATATCAAGGGTCGTGGGAAGACCACCTGGATTTGATTGAGTTCTCCTACAACAATGGTTACCATGCAAGTATTGGGATGGCACCATTTGAAGCCCTATACGGGAGGAAATGTAGAAGCCCAGTCTGTTGGAGTGATATCAGTGAAACGATGGTACTTGGACCAGATATGATTGAAGACATGGTTAAACAAGTCAAATTGATACAAGAGAAGATGAAAGCAGCCCAAGATAGGCAAAGAAGCTATGTTGATTCAAAGAGAAGAGAAGAAGAATATCAAGTGGGAGAGAAAGTGTTGTTGAAAGTGTCACCTATGAAAGGGGTTATGAGATTTGGAAAAAGAGGAAAATTAAGTCCAAAGTACATCGGACCATACGAAATTACCCAACGGATCAGAAAGGTGGCATACAGGTTGAACTTACCCAGTGAGCTAGAAAAGGTTCATAACGTATTTCATGTGAGCCAACTCCGGAAGTATGTACCTGATGCGACTCATGTACTACAACCCGAGAACATAGAAATAGACGAGAATCTGACTTATGAAGAAAGACCTGTCAAAATCTTGGATACTAAAGTCAAGAGCACAAGAAACAAAGATGTGAGAATTGTGAAAGTGTTATGGACCAATCACAAGGTTGAGGAAGCAACATGGGAAGCTGAAGCCGAAATGCGGAAACGCTACCCAGATCTGTTTCTGGAGGTTAGTAGTCGAGTTACGGGGGCGTAACTCTTTTAAGGGGGGTAGAATGCGATAGAGTTTCGCGCGCATCTTTTCCCAACCCTCTAAGTTAGAAATAGGCTGTGTCTAGTTAGAATGTTTAGCATGTGCATGAAATTAATTAACTAAAAGCTATTTTCAAAGAAGAAATTCTTTTTACTTTCCTCATCACTCTGCATAGTTTCGGGTCGAAACTTCTTTTAAGGGGGGTAGACTGTAATACCCCGTATTTTTGAAAGGTATTTTCTAAATTATAGAGTATTTAGTCTCGTATTTTCGACGTATTTTTTAACTTAAGAGTATCTTAGTTTTGGAGCCAAAATGATATTTGAATTTTGGCGCCTAAACCATTTATTTTAATTAAATGGATAAACTAAAAATTTTATAAATAGTATTTTGATTAAATAAATAATAAAACAAAACTATATTAATTAATAAAATTAGAGGCATTTTCGAATTTAAAAATCTGATTTTTATAAATATATTTTCGGATTTTCCCAATAAAATCCAATTTTACTTAATATCTTGCTAAACTAATTATTTTCATGAAATAAATTTCCTAAAACTAAATAAATATCATTTTCGCATTTTTAAAATTAAAAATCTGATTTTCACTCTAAGTAAAAGTATTTTCATAAAATAAAAATCAATTCCTAAACTAATGAAACACATTTTTGGATTTTATATATTAAAAAATCTGATTTTTATTAATTATTTGCTAAATTAATTATTTTTATGAAATAAAATGATTTCCAAAATTTATCAAATAATATTTTAAACTTTATATAATAAAAATATGATTTTTATACCTTAGTATAGTCCAAATTCGGCCACCCTAATAATCTAGCAAGAAAAATTGATTTTATTCTTCCAAATACCTATAAACTTATTAATTTTTGACAAATAAATTATTTTATAAAATCCCTAAACTAACATGATAGGTCCGAAAATATTGAGTAATATCTTGCTCAATATTTTCGGCCATTCATGGTTTTTCTACAAAGATTTTAAATAATTTTATTAAAAATAAAATCTTTTAAATTCCTTTACTTCCATTCTTAAACCTAAAAATATTTGATTCTATGTCATCCTTGCACCCCAAGCTTAAAAACTACCAAATGGAATTTCATGATAAAAAACTTCCATAATTTATAAACCCTAAAATGCCATAAACCCATCCCCTAAATACCTATAAATACCCCTTTCATACACCCCAAAAATCACACCAAAAACCTCAAGAATTCTCTTCTTCTTTCCCCCTCTTTCTCACGGTTTTCCTCCTCTCCCTCCTTCCATTTTTCCGGCCACCGGCGACCACCCTCACCGGCGACCACCTGCTGCCGCCAGCAACCACCAGCAGCCGCCACTCCAGCCGGCCACAGCCACCCTTGCTCCTCCCTTGCATTGGTTCCTCCACCTTCCTTCAATCCCTCATTTTCTCTTAAACTTATTTTATTAACCATTTTCTAAATATTATTTCTTATACAAATTAATTTTATAAAAAAAAAAAAAACAGAAAATTCTTTAAATTATAAACATAAAATTATTTTATATAATGATAATTAATTCATGCACATATATGGTAGTTTAATTAAATTGTTGTGTTTATTTGATAACCTTATATTAATTAAGGTTATAATTATGTGTAGGGTGCTCGTGATTTAGAGAAGTAGTTGTGAAATCGCTCGTGATTGATCAAGGTACGTTATGTGGTTTGATACCTTCGAAAGTTGATTATGAAACTACATTTTATGATCGTATGAAATTATAATTTATTCCGTACGAAATTTTATTTGTGAAACTATAATTCATGTTCCGTATAAAACTATGATTTATTATGAGACTATAAATTATTATGTTCCGTATCAAATCATATTTTATTACATTCCGTATTAAATCATGTTTTATGTTTCGTATGAATTTATGATATTATGTTCCGTATTAAATTATGAAATTATGTCGGATTGAATTAAATGATTTGGATTTAAATCAAAAGGGCCTTAAATTGTGATTGGAAATTATTGGAAATGATTTGCAAGTTATGTAAGTGTGATGGATTTTTTTTTAAAGAAGAGTTTTTAAACAAATCAATCGATATGTTGAATCCCACTTAGGGAATGGTTTAGAGAAGACTATGGACTTTGCATGACCTAGTCTTTCCTCAAGTTTGGCCTTTGATTATAAAGTAAACCACTTGGGGGGTGTGCACACTTAGTGAGGAATTGGTTTGTTATGAATCGATTGAGTTTTACTTGAATTAAAAGAATTGGATTGAAAAAGTTCTATTTGAATACGGCATTGGTATTTCTTTTATTAATTAAACGTAAATGATTTAAATTACGTTTTACTTATCTTACACATGACTTACTTAGCATATTTGCTAATACGTGCTTTTGTTTTGGCTTTGCCCTGTTTATCATTTATGGTAAACAGGTGAATTTTTCAGGTGGAAATTGATTGATGCATACGGGAGTCCACGGGAAATTTCACCTAGCCAGAAAAAGTTTGAGTCATTTTTGTGTCACGAATTATGAATGAATTTTTATTATGGTTATTTAATAAAGAATAAAGTTTTCCGCTGCAAAAGTATTTTTGTATAAGCCTTGCGTTATACGCGGCAGTAATACGCCCAAATCTATCTCTACGCTATTTATACGTATTTTTTTCTACAATCTACGTAGAGGGAGATTTGGGGGTGTTACAGCAAAGGAGAGGCTGAGAGGTCCTCAGATGTGATTACTGGTACCTTTTCTTTTCACTTAAATCTTTTCTTAAGGTGAGTTACGAGGTCGTAACTCTTTTCTTTAAGTGGGGTAGAATACGATATAACTTCACGCTTTTTAACCACATTTATGCCATTTATTAATTAAGTTTGCATGATTTTGCTTATAATTGAACAATATTGTTGTTTTTACATGCTTTTAAAGTATGTAAACTTTGGCCAAGTACGAATTTATCGAGTATAAGTTCAGTTTGTTGAGTATACATGTTGAGAAGCAAGTAATTTACGGCAATACAAAACACAAAAGTTTGAATAACTTTAAGAAATTACGGATTTGGGTTAAGTTTCGGGGACGAAACTTCTTTTAAGAGGGGTAGATTGTAATCCCCCGTATTTTTAAATATTTTATAAATGAAATTTTATTTTATTTATAATATTTATTTGTATTTTTCCAGAATTTAATTTTCAAATTATTAACTTGGGTCAAAAATTATTTTAGGCTAAATTATTTTAGGATATTTTTGATTTTAACACCTGACAAAAACCCGAAAATGGTTTTTAACAGCCCCCCAAAAAAAACTTTTATTTTAACACCAGACATAAACTATAAAAATAGTTTTTACCACCACTTAACGGTTTCCGTCCAAAAAATTCGTTAAGTGGGGTCATGAGCCACATGTCGCTTTATTATTGGTCAAAAAAGAAAAAAGAAAAGAAGAAAAAAAAACTAAAACTACCCAGCCACCCTAGCCCCACCACTGCCACCTTCTTCTTCACCTTGACCCACAGCCGTCGATGCAACCACTGGCGCACCACCTCCCCCTCCCTCACTGGCCGACCTAAACCCATCTCCACCCTTTTCTCGCAGCCCTAAACCACCCTAGCCCAACCACCACCATCACCAGCCACGAATTTATGGCCGTTGATTCGGCCACGAATTCGGCCTTTGACGGCCGAAATCGGCCGGTTAAGGCCACTCGGCCCCAAAACCGGTCGTTTTTGGGGAAGGAAGGTTGCTCAGCCCCAAAACCACCACCCCTGAAATTCGTCGCCGTTTTCTGGGCATGATTTTCGGTGGCGGTTCCCGATTTTTCGGCTGCGGAAAGCGAGGGTACACTAATTTCCGGTGTAGGGCAGGTTCGGTCAAGTTCAATGGCGAAACCTGATGGCGGGGGCCTGGGAGAGGGTCGTTCGGGAGTTGGACGGGGTGAAGGGCCACCGTTGGATGCTGCCTTCTGGTTTTTTGAGTTTTTTTTTTAAAAAAATCTTTTTTTTCTTTTTGTTTTATTTTTTTTAAAACAAGTAAAATGGTGACACGTGTCACTGTAGACCCCACTTAACGGAATTTTTGGACGGAAATCGTTAAGTGGTGGTAAAAACTATTTTATAGTTTTTGTGTGGTGTTAAAATAAATTTTTTTTTTGGGGGTGTTAAAAACCATTTTCGGGTTTTTATCAGGTGTTAAAATAAAAAATATCCACTTTTTTATGAACCTATATCCTACAATTCATTATTATAAAAACAAAGCCTAACCCATTTGTTTATTTAATTGGCCCATTATTTTCATGAGGCCCAATTCTACCCTACAATTCTCTCCTATAAATACCCCATGAATCTCTAAATTTCCCCCCAAACAAAAAGTTTAGTCTTATTTTCTTTCCTCCTTTATCTCTTATTATTTTCATAAAGCTTATGTAATTGATTTTTGAGTTTTGGTTTTTATTGCTTGAAATTATTTTATTTAGTATCAAAATCATGTTTTTGATGTTTTAAACTAATAGTTTCAGATTATAATTGTTGTTTTAATTTTCAGATTTTGTAATTTTTAAACCTAAGGTTTTAATTTAGTTAAATTGGAATTTTAGGGTTCTAATGATCAATTAATTTGGGGCTTTTGTTCCTATTGAATTTCTAATGATTAATTAAGCATGAAAACAACTTTTCAGTTTTCCGTAATCAACTTATGATCTCCGTTCTTAATTTTTTTAATCACGTTTTAATGACGTATAGATTTTAACAATCTCGTCTGTTTTTTACAAAAATATAGTGTTTGTCGTGTGTAAAAAACGTTTTAATCAAAACTCACTACCTTTGGTATTGAGCACCACCGTCTCGTGGCCAAATTCAGCCTCCAAACATGGTTTTCGGGCAGTTTTTGATTTTTAACGAAGGTTTAATGTTTAAATTAAAATTTTAGATTATTAAAGTTTTAATCTTAGGTTTAAATTGTATTGATTTCATGTGTTTCGAGTCTCTAATTTAATTAAACAAAGGTTGTGGTTATTTTACGATTATAAAGTTTGAAACTTTAAAGTTTAATTGCAAGAATAAATTTTCAGATTTTTGGTTATTGTTTTTGGAGTCTTTAATTACATTGAATTGATGAATTTTTGGGTTTAAAGTCTACTAACTTTCTATATAATGTATGTAGTGATAAAGATTTCTATAATTTCAAGATTTCATGTGTAAAATAAATTTTCAGATTTTTATAAAGCTCCAAACTAGCTGTAATTTCATGAATAAGTATGTATTTTAAGGATTTTATGTAGGAAACTTAAACAACTATATATATAAGCTTTTGATTTTAATTAAAGAGAAGGTTTTAAAGAGTTGTTTAATTGAATTTTGAAGGTTTTAAAGTAAGTTAGTATTGCTGTAAATTATATTGCTTGGGTATTGATTGAATTATTATTGTTTGGTTTAGGAGAGGACTTTGTAGAAGGCGATTTCTAGTTCCTGAAGTGGCTAACCAACTCGTTTACTCAAAGTACGTACAAGGATACAAAAACCTTGACTTTAGGAGCATGTTTAAGGACTGGGAAAACTTAGAATCATGTTAGAAAACTTGTAGATTGGATGAAATTGTTTGGTAGTGAATTTGATTGATGATTAATGTGATGAATGGTTTGATTCATGTATGAGAAATGCGTATTAATTTTTTTCTTGTAAGTATTATGTATGCTATAACTTGTAAGGTGAGCTTAGACACAAAGGTACAAGAATATATGGAATGAAATATTATATTACTCTTTCATGATTATTGAAATGGAATGAATAAAGGGAGATTTAAAGTCTTATGAGACGAGGTTGAGGATTGAGATGCCTTATGCACTTAAGGTGTTTATACACCGAGGTAGTTAAGGGATTCAATACTAAATGTTGTTTGTCACTAATAAATCAAGAATTGAACTGGAAATTTAAATTGTTTGAATGATGGATGTATGATTGGTTGTGTTGTTTTGCATTTGAGTCATCACCAAGTTTATACTTGTAAATCACGTAAAGTGCAAGATGGATGAGCAATAAAATTCTGGATTCGTGCACATGTAGAGTATTGACAATCAGGGGTTGGGGTTCACGGGGTAGTAGCCATGTACTTTTTAGAGACCGTCTGATCTACGAGTCTCTTGTTTCAAATTCTTTTTAAAACTATAAAGATTTAGATGGGATCTCATACTAGCTATGGCCACGGAGTCGCGCCCGTCTGCCATTGGATGTTTCCCAAAGGAGGCATGGGGTTTTTCTTTTATTGATGTTCTGAAATGGAGCATGGGGAGACAACCTTGTCTATTGCTTAATCCAATCAACAAATGGAATGAAATGAATTATTGTTAGTAATAAGTGAAGTCTTAGTAATGGTAACAGTTGAGGCGTGTGTTTGAGTCAATAATTAGATTGTGTATGCTGATTGATTTTTAGTAACATGTTAGGGATTCTTTTTTATAATTCCTAGCTTGTATGTAATCAGCGTTGCTGATTGCGTGCTTTTGCGTGTCTCTTTCCTGGTCATTGCCTTCGCCTTTTCAACGACCCTGTAATAATCCAATTTTTACACTTGTAATATTGGGGAGCAGATTAATCACAGGTTTATACATAATCAGAACTTGCATCAAGGTGGTGGAATTTTTAGTGGAGTGTTGGATAGTTCCACAGTATATTTCATTTCATAAGTTTGGATTTATTTTAACTCTGGTTTAATGTATCTACTACTTTTATTGGGTTTTGAATAACGGCCTTAATGGTTCCAACTTGTAAGCCTAAAATTGGTTTTGATTATTGATTTTTGAAACTTATTTATAACTGAGTTAGTTTTTCCGCTGTTAAATTTTGAACTAGTCTTAACGTTTGAACACGTGGCGGTAGCACGTCAGTAATTCTCGTGCAGATTGTTAAAGGTAATTATAGGTTTTTAAAGAGAGAATTATTGGGGTGTTACAATCGTTGTCTCTTATTCATGGTTGCCTTCAATGATCCATAAACGTTTACAAGTTTCTTAAAAACTTGTTGGCGGCTCCCTAATTTCCTTGTCCCTAATCGTATAATGTCAATTCTCACTTCGTATGATTGCCAAGCATTTTCACACTTGTTAAAGTAGACGTACTTCAATCGACGCCTACACTATGCCGTGAGTGTAATAGGCTTCGACATTTCTGGCATTGGAGCAATATTTTAAGGAAACGATGAGTACTAGTACGTTGGAGCAATATTCATACCAATGCTAGCTTATTAATGGCGAAAGTTTCTGGCCAAGCCTTCTATAAAACCATTGAATTAAGAGCGCTAATCCTTTTAATATCCGGCAACTGTTTCAAAATTAAAATAAATTTCAGATCAGAAAACTTAAATTCCTTTTTGTTAGAAAGATATAAAAAGTGACAAGAGAGAGAATCAAGAACATATGGCATACTTATTTATTATTAGTAGTACCGGTACGTTGACGGAATCGGCAAGACAAGATGTTGTAGAACTAAGCTTACTTAAAAACTGCTGCAACTGTTACAAATCAAAGCAATTTGAGATAAATAAAACTTAAAAATAATTTTCTTTAGATGATATAAGTTATTGTTTAGATGATATGATTAACTGTATGGATAATATCTTTTAGTGTCTAGGCTGAATAATAGGTTAAATGATATCATTCATTGTTTTGGTGATACAATTCATTGTTTGGATGATATGATTGATTGGACAGATGATATCATTCATTGTTTGGATGATATGATTAATTGGATAGATTATATCATTTATTGTTTGGATGATATGATTAATTGTTTGGATGATATCTTTAAGTTCTAGGTTGGATGATATCATTTGTTGTTTTGATGATATGATTAATTGTTTCGATGATATCATAAAAACAATAAATAATATCATCCATTGTCTGAATGATATCATCTATTGTGTTTATAATATCATTCATTGCCTGGATGATATCTTCTTTATACTGGATATCCTTTATTGGTTTTATGATATCATCCATAGGTCGGATGATATCATCTATTGTGTCTATGATATTATTCATTGTCTGCAATTTTGCGGTTTGGTGCGGTTTTCGGTTTGAAATTTGCGGTGCGGTTTCCGAAAATGACCAAATCGCGGTTTTGTGGTTTGGTGCGGTTTTAAAAAAAAATTAGACCAAACCGCACTTTGATGTAATTTGCGGTTTACACCGCTAAATCGCAAACCTTTAAACCATTTTTATCAAAAAATATATAAAAAAAACTTAAAAATATGACCTAATCACCCTTGAATAATGACAGTTAATTTCCTTATCCTTTAAATGAATACCCTCAACCAAACAACCTATAAGTATTAATGATAAAAATGAATTGGAGTTCATGTAGTCATATGAATAAGTAAAACTACTCTTATTACATAAATGTGGCCACGTACACACGTAAGTGAAAGTTCAGAGATGGGATTAAACTTTCAAAGATAGAGGAACTTAATGTTCAAAATCATCTAATAATTAATTATACATATCCCTTACTAATTGGATCGTGGATAAAGTCATCATGTTGTGACAATGGTAATCAAGTTTGAAGATATTGTGGCAAATACTATATGAATGTTTATTATTTTAACTAGTCGTATTACTAGTATTTTAAATTAATATACTTGTAATTAACTTGTAGTAGTTCGTTGCATGATTTCCGATCCCACTAGGCCACTTAGCTTGGAAATTAAGTTGATCACGTTTCCGGCCGTTCAATGGGATAATAATAATAATAATAATAATAATAATAATAATAATAATAATAATAATAATAATAATAATAATAATAATACTCTTCGGCCAGCAGATGTGTTGTTTTACTCCTGGGATAGAGGCCTAGATGTATGTGTTGACTTGACGGGGTTTTCTCCATTGACTCAATCTGGGTTGTCTGACTTCGTTCCTGGTCGTGTTGTGGCGGCTGCGGCTCAGCGAAAGCGAGACAAGTATGGGGCGCGTTGCAGGGCTATTGGCTATGGTTTTCTCCCTTTCTCCTTTTCTTCATTGGGAATTAGAGAAAGATGTTGTTGCATTACTGAAACGGGTTTAGGCATTCGCTAGGACTCGGGATATTGGTGCTCGTGCGGCTGCTCACATTTTTAACAGGATTGGACTCGTTATAGCTAGAGGGGTGGGGGCCCAGATTGTATCTCGGCTCCCCACTAATTTCTTGTAAATCGTTTGACTTTATAGGTGTTTATAATAATAATAATAATAATTCCTAGAAAGCACAAGGGAGGCATGAGCAATATACGGAGTATATTATTACGACTTTAAATTATATGACAGTATGTAAAAAATCGTCTCCAAGTCGTACTCATTTATTATATAACCATTTCTCACATAAATTTTCCACTACAAAAAAATCTCTAGAATTCGATAAATATTTTGTTAATACATACAATGTTGATGATGTTAATGTTTCTGGTGTTAATGAGCTCTGCTGTTGCTAAAAGAATCATCGTCAAAACCGATCAGATAGAAGCATTACCACCTCTACCAGCAGATATGTGTAGCGAGGAATGAATTTGCTCAAGTGATCATAAAGATGCTGGAAAACGACGACCTTAACATTGCGAAGCTCCCTGCATCGACGTAAAAAGGAAAATGCTTAAAGATAGCTGCTCAAGTCGTGAATATACTTTTTGTCCAACATGAAGGTGAAATTCCCCAAGCAGATCGGGAAGCCGTTGATTTTTTTAGACACGAGTTTGGGAGCTGCCTCAGAATACCTTGCATTAGATTTTAAGTCTACTTATTGTAAGTAAAGATTGATGTTCTCTAGCTAGCTATGTATGTGTTTGCAAGTTTGACTAGGGAGCCTCTGATCTCTTAGGTTTGTACCATTTAATTATGTTTGTTATGCAATCATCTTCATGGAATGTAATGCAAAATTATACGAAGCATGTATTAATATCTTTCATTTTATTACAATAGTGAGAACATGTTTGGCATAGTTCTATTTTTTTGAATGTGAAGGAAATGTGTACTCGACTCTAGTTAGAGATGGGTACCGTGCCGTGCCAGGTCACCGCGGGTCGTGCCCGGTGGTGGTTCGTGCCGGGCCACATTTTGACACACCCCAGCCCATGGCACGGCCCGGCCCACGTGCCTGCCGTGCCGGGGAGCGGGCCGTCATTTTTTTTAATTTAATTATTTTTTTAAAAAAAAGAAAAAATTGATATATATTTTTTTTGAACAACTTGTAAAAGTATATTTAAATAATTTTATTAATTTATGTTTATGTTTTTGTAATATTATATTATTAATGTGCTTTTTATTATTAATAATTTATTACAACTCTTTTACTCTTTATTATTTATGTTATTTTTTTATATATTATTATACATATTTATTATTATTTAGCAAAAAGTAACAATGCACATATTTTAAAAATTTACGAGTGCGATAACACAAAATTGATGAATAACTTATTTAATTTTATTATAAGTCGGTACGATAAATCGATAATACAATAATTTATAATGATAAAATCGTACAATAATTGATGAATAACTTAACTTTATAGCTTATTTTATTATATAGGGTGCAATAATACAAAAATTAGCTATAATTAATAGTATGTAATAATCTAATTATTCTTGTTGTTCTTCTTCGTCTTCGTTTTCTTCTTCTTGTTCATCGGTCAATTGCATTGATTGAGAACTAGTAGAACCCGACGTTCCTTCATCGCCGTCGTTTCGTGCATAAGTATGATCTTGGCAACGAATTTCGGCATCCAACCAATCCTTGAAACAAACACACATTTCAAGTGTTTCGGGTTTTAGTCTTGTTCTTCTATCGTCTAAAACCCTCCCTGATGCACTAAAAGCTCGTTCGGTGGCAACGGAGGAGACTTGGATAGCATAAATATCTTGTACCATTGCCGTCAAAATTGGATGCTTCAAGTTTTGTGATTTCCACCATTCAAGGATGTCGAGGCCGTACTTCTCTTCGTCATCCATGCCTTTCATGAAGTCGTAGCTTAAGTACATTTGCAACTCTGAAACATCGCTTTGTGTTCTCCTAGATGATGATTCAGTACCTGAAAACTTAGACATCATGTTCGCAGCTTGTGCAAATAAACCTATGGCCCTTTTACTTACATTTTTGGATGATTGAGAAGGAGCAAATCGAGTCACGGTTCCATACAAAGATTCATACACTCTATATAAGGAAAAAAATTGTTCGGTTACATTTCTTTTATAAGAATCAACATCATCTGTAACATTCATGCATTGAAAATAAATATCAATTAACAAAAATGTGCCATCATACTTTTGCCTAGGATCTATTATAGAAGCAAAAATATAAATCATAGGAATAGTAGTGTAATATTTATGCCATTTTACCTCCATTGATGGAAGATATCCATCATAATTGTGTTGTGATCGGTGTTCATCGAAAAGTTGTGCAAGTAAACATGCATTACTAAGAAAAGAATGAGCACAAGGATTATAAACATAAGATAAACAATGTGTCATACTATACAATAATTGTAAAAACTACATATATTTTTCATAATTAGACCAATCATCATCTAGTAAAGCAAATTGTGGAAATTTTTTATTATAAAAAATTGTCAATGGACCCTTGTACTCGATTGCCCTAGTCAACATTTCATAGGTGGAGTTCCACCTAGTTACGCAATCCGTTGATACTTTAATAGCCTTTGTTTCGGGGTTTTTTGATGTGTTCTGCGGGAGAGTTACAACACCGAGACTGACCTACAGCTGCATGTACCTGCAAAACAACGGAGACACCCAAGGGTGGGAGTTCCGCCTCCGACGATCAAGTTAGAACGTGTTTGAGGAGTAATGTGCGGAAAGTGATAACCCCTCCTGAGTCAGGAGGGTTCTGCAATGGAGTTTGCTCAATAACCCCTCCTGCGTCAGGAGGGTATTATAAGTAATAACCCCTCCTGAGTCAGGAGGGTATTATAAGTAATAACCCCTCCTGAGTCAGGAGGGTTCTGCAATGAAGATTGCTCAATAACCCCTCCTGAGTCAGGAGGGTACTATAAGTAATAACCCCTCCTGAATCAGGAGGGTTCTGCAATGAAGATTGCTCAGATTTTGGGTTGATTGAATGTGTATTCAATGTATTTTATGTTGGTCCCCCTATAAATGAGGATGGTTCCTCTATTAGTAGAGAAGGATATCAATCCCCTTTTAGGGTTTGGTGACGCGTGTCAGCAGGCTATTGGGACACATGTTGCGTTAACAGTGGTCCGTTTTTTGGGGGGATTTTACCCCCAAACATTAGCCCCTCGGAAGGAGTAGTCTCTCTTGTTTAAGAGGGATTGCTCCTTTTGAATACGAGACCGCTTGAGCCTCTTTGGTCAGCATCTGTCTAGTTCAATTAGGGAGAGATTTGATTGACTTGGAAATTTGATACCTTGAATGGTATGACATTTTCCGAGTTAATCAAATCATAATAATGATTGCCGCTGAACTAGACGGATGTCGACGATTATAGCTTTTAGCCCCACTATGCTGATAGCCCCAGCCTAGGCGGGCTGTCAACCCTCAAATGGAAGTTTACATGTAATATTATCTGGTCGTTGGCCTTTATTTGATCATTTGGGCCATTGGTCGTTGCTTGATCATTCGAGTGCATAACCGTTTGGGGTGCTTTAAGCAACTCTGGTTATGACCAAGATTTCATGTGCCGCTTGTACCATCTGGTAGTATAGGCGGCTGTAATTTTCTACGGGGAGTACTGGCTGTATTACCTTAAGGTAAAGCCTGGGGGTACCGCATTGCAGAAAATACCGGTTGTATTGTTTTACAGTGAAAACCGGTTGTATCTTGGTTACAATGGATCATTTAAACAGCCGTGAGGTATCTTTAACCTTAGCCGGTTAAAGCCGTTTGAGTTATGACCGCTAGAACAATGTACCACCCGGAAGGGAGATGTTCTCTGCGACAAATTCACCCGTATGGGCGTCGCCGGACGCCTGCTGGGGCAGACAGATTGTTTTATTTTAATAAGATCATCCGGCCTTTGGCCTTCGTTTGATCATTCCGGCCATTGGCCTCAATTTGGTTGTTCTTAAAAGAAACAACACAGCTGCTAAGTTAGACTTAGCTTTTATCCACTTATGTTAAAGCAGATGGCTGATTTAAATTTTGCCGCCTGCACATTGCACAGGCGGTGGTTCTAATTAAAGCATGTTCAACATACTTTTAGACCTTTTTCGGTCGGTATGCTGCCTTGGAGGGAGGCTTGAACCAATATTAAATGTTTTCGAAAAACCAAGTAAGATGCGGTATTGAAAAACAAATAATAACAAGGATGAACACAATACTCGTACTGAGTTTGCTAGAATGGTACCTTCCGATGGAGGATGCCAATATGCTGGACGGCATTGAAATGCCTCCTGCTAACTCATGATACCGAGCCTTTCAAAGGGTGACAGGCGGCCATGAGGCGACGCGCATTGGAGCTCAAGAAACGAATTTGCTCTCAGACTATACAGACGGCTCTCCATTGATATGCCTCCTGCTTTAGACAATACTTAGTGCTGGGGGGCTACACCAGGCGGTCATTCTATCATGCCGCTTGATTTAGATTCAACTCCTGCTAGGAGGTTGCCAACCCATATACATGCAGCAAGGCTCCAAGCAACTTACACTCGGAAAAAGAGCAAGAATTTGTTGAGGTACCCAGGCATTCTTCTGAAGCTCCACTTGATGATACCCCAGACGGTTAGATTTGAGTAGCTTAACTTCGACCTATATATAGAAACAGTTTTATTGAAGTATGATTATGCCGCTGTAGTGTGTGACCACAGGCGGTTGGAGTGGTGAGACTCAAGCGACCTTCATCCAACCTTTCCTTGGGTCGGTTTGATGAATACTTGTGCGGATAACCCATACAGGATGCAACACTTATACATGAGGCAAGATGTATACAGGAGGCAATGCTTCACAGGAGGCAGGGCTTCACAGGAGGCAATGCTTTACACCGTACCTACGCAGAAAAGCGTCCAGCCCCACACTTCTCATGAGGTTGCACTGACCCCTGTACCCTCAGCCGGTTTCCATGGTGTGACAGGAGTGCCACCCAACCGGTAAGCTCATTGCTCAGGCTTCATACATACAGGAGGCTTAGCAAAGTTGTACCAATTACCGGCTTCAATAGCGTAATGAATACATGCACCATTCATCCGGAATTTTCAAGGCTCACCTCGCATATATACAGCCGGTTACTCTTTTTTTTTTTTTTTTTTTAAATAATCATAATAATGATTAATCAATGATACGGATAACTATAATAATGACCAACCATTTTTAAATAATGATTTGAACATTATAAAAGTGATCATAATGATGATCAATGATTTTTGAATAATGATTTGATCCACTCACTATGCTAACCAAGCTATAAACGCATCATGAGCGTCATGATGCCCAAGCACTCGTAGCTCGCAACATGCTATGCAGCCGGACTTATGATGTAACACAAGCGTCGCCCAACCGAATACTAACTTGCTTACGTATAGACCCACAACCGGTTTATACACAGTCGGAAGATAAGGCTAGATGCCTGGCTGGTTGCGCTTGCTAGGAGCATTACTTTGCTCGCACATACATCCGTATTATTTGTGCCGCATGCATGGTGAGCTTAGTGTTTGGTTAGAGCTGTTGCTTGATATGCCGTCTGGGACTTGCGACAATGGCAAGGGGCCATAGTAGCTGCTATATATACAGCCGATTATAGCTGGTACGCATCCACAACCAATGCTGGATGCATGGTGAGGACTGCTTGGCTGCTCATTTTCATTCGGCTTTGAACCAAGGAACTCATTCGGCCATCTTGAGGCTCATCTCATATGTAAACAGCCGGTGCTAGCGTCAACACTCACAACCGACCTTCCACGCAAGTTGCACAGCCGGGGTGTGATACTCATGCTTGATGCCCAACCGCGCCTTTATGCAAGTACACACAGCCGGTTGCTCTTACACAACTACCTCGGCCAGGCACTCGTTGTGCCGCTTGTATATGCTGCCTCTCTTATCTACTTGTGATTTTAGTCGATGGTATTCAAACATTTACACAACCGTGCTCTGGTTGCTGGGCATACAGCCGGTTCTCAGAGGTGTAACACAAGCGTGCTTGATTGCTAAAGCTTGCTGGCTGCATGACTTACTAGAGCTTTCTATGGCAGTTACACACACCTCCTCGTATACATGCAGTCGGCGATAATGCCGGTTGTATTGTTGGAGCTGGCCAGACACTAGGAGCATTATATTGCTCAAGTAGACATAGCCGGTTTTGCTCACATCATGAGAGGGTTGGCTGCCTGGCTGTGTGCGTGAGTTATTTGCTGAGGACAAGCAACCATGCACATACAGGCGGCTTGCACACAAACGGAATTGCCGCATGTGTGTCCTCGAAATAAGCCTATTGCAAGCATGCTTAAGCTTCCGAATGATCACGTTGATTTCTTATCCAAATGCCGGCTGGCCAATGGATCACATTCATTGCAATGATGAATAAAGAAGACGAGCGCAGCACAAGCATTACATGCGGGCTGCTCTTACGCAGTATCACAGCCATTCTACCATAATGCTGAGCAGACTTGAGTGCAAATAACATGCTCCGGCTGGGTTAATGCCCGATGCATGGTTGGAGGTGGTGTGTATATAATATATACATAGTGGGAGTTAGGCGGCCTGACTTTTGCAATTGCCATTTTTTTTTTATTTTTTTTATTTTTTATGAATCATTATTTCAACCATAATAATGATATACAATAGTAATCATAACAATGATACTCAACACCATTACGGATGCTCATCAACCTTTCGGCTTCTATGGCTGTTTGTGTATATTCTCGGCAAATATATGTCGTTTGTATATATGGAGTTGAAAGCTTGTTGGATGTACATACAACGCAAGCACTCAAAGCCGGCTACTCGGTTGGTAGCTGCGTGGTGTTGCAAACATGCAACCACAGCCGGAGTATTGAGACGGATGGGGGTCGCTTGACTCGCTAGAGCTGGCTAGCATTGTTACACACACAACCTCGCATACTTGCAGCCGGTGAGAATGCCGGTTGTGTTGTTAGAGCTTGTTGATTGCTTGGTTTGCATATACAAAGCCGGCTAATATACTCAAAACGCTTGAACCCAAAAGCCACCGTTTGGGTGGTGGAAATGGAGGCCACCTGCACCTCCGAGCTTATTTTTGCAAGCACGTCTTCCCCATCCGGCATAATGTCGCTAGATGTTACAATCACTAAGATTGATTTGCTGAGCATTGGCTTATTCATGGCCTCATGCACGTACAACCGGTTTGATCATGGCCTTATGTACTCGAACTTCGGCATTTGTATGACCGAATGCTCATGCGTGAATGGGGTAGGTGGCTGCTCTCCTGCTTGCCGCCTGACCTATTCTCTTCGTAGCACCGTATGGGTGTTTAACTGACAATGCTTAAACAATCACTCATGGTCGGTTTCAATATTTTAAACATGTGCAACTCAACCGGTGATCACTAAGTGCTGCTTGTGTGTGCTAGAAATAACGAACATGTTGTAACAAACCGTTGAGTTTGCGCCTGACCATGCTGATTTCAACCGAATGCTAGCTTACTCCGGTTTTGCTGGGGTGCCGATTGTAAGCTGCCTATACAAAGCACACACAACCGGTTTTGCTTGAGTGTCTCGGGGAATGCTGGCTGCCCATATGGTGCAAATAGCTTAAGACGGAGCCGCATACTTATGCCGTTTGTAGTTGCTTGTCGTAACAAACTACTCAAGAATGCATGGCTTTATTTCTCTCATGCATGAGAGTAACCTTCGTGCAATTTATAGCAGTGGATTGCCATGAGATGCTTTGTTGTCAAAGTGCCGGATGTGCATGTGTTGTGGGGTTCATGCATGGCCACCATGCACTACTCTTGTAATGCATATCAATATGCACGTGGAGGCTCCAACGTTGTATAATTATATACATAGTGGGAGTTAGGCGGCCTAACCCTTGTAATTAATTAATATTTTTTTTTTACAAGATAAAAATCATAATAATGATTATGTAAAAATCATATTAATGAATTTAAAAATAATAATGATATGAAAATTATAATAATGATTAGGTATCAAAATCATAATAATGATGGTCAGCTTACAAATAAAAATATCTTACAAGCTTGACCGCCTAACCCTTGACCTTCGGTCATATGACACCTCCTGTACTAGACAGTCGGCCCCACGACGCCTGTGGCACTTGGTATTCTAGTGTTTTAGCATTGGAGAACACACAAGCTTGTTTTGCCGCCTGACTCCTGAAAAGGAGCCGGCTGTATGCATGACTGTCCACACGGCATGTATGGCTGCTGGAGCGCTTACTGTGCCGAATGGATTCTGAGGCCCAGAAGGGACGACCAAACCGCCTTACTAACCCCCTCAATTTGATTGTGAATGCCTCATTTGGGGTACTCTAGAAGCTGTCTGGGTAGGGCGGCGTTTAAGCCGGCTCAGACACTTAAGATAGGGAGGAGGCACTCGGTTTTTTAACTCAACCGTAGGCCGCCTCCTGTCAAGAGGTGGTACAGACTGCTGTGAAGCCATCTCAGTGGTACTCTCCCCACAGACGGCGCCAAATGTTTCGGGGTTTTTTGATGTCCTGCGGGAGAGTTACAACACCGAGACTGACCTACAGCTGCCTGTACCTGCAAAACAACAGAGACACCCAAGGGTGAGAGTTCCGCCTCCGACGATCAAGTTAGAACGTGTTTGAGGAGTAATGTGTGGAAAGTGATAACCCCTCCTGAGTCAGGAGGGTTCTGCAATGGAGATTGCTCAATAACCCCTCCTGAGTAAGGAGGGTGCTATAAGTAATAACCCCTCCTGAGTCAGGAGGGTTCTGCAATGAAGATTACTCAATAACCCCTCCTGAGTCAGGAGGGTACTATAAGTAATAACCCCTCCTGAATCAGGAGTGTTCTGCAATGAAGATTGCTCAGATTTTGGGTTGATTGAATGTGTATTCAATGTATGTTATGCTGGTCCCCCTATAAATGAGGATGGTTCCTCTATTAATAGAGAAGGATATCAATCCCCTTTTAGGGTTTGGTGACGCGTGTCAGCAGGCTATTGGGACACATGTTGCGTTAACAGTGGTCCGTTTTTTGGGGGGATTTTACCCCCAAACAGCCTTTATCTTTTGTTGCCTGCAAAAAGCTTTCCATTCCTGAAATCTCATGTTAGAACTGTTAATAGACAAAATAGCATTTCTAATTTTGTGATAAAATGGACCAATTGCTTGTGTTCCATCCTTCACACACAAGTTAAGAACATGACAAATGCATCTAATATGAAGTGCATCTCCATCTAATATGAAGTCGGTCAATTGTGCTTTAACTAAATTTGCACAAAATGTCATAGAAGTTGCATTATCAAAAGTCATAGATATGATTTTGGACTTAAGATTATATGCATCAATAGCTTGCATTAAATGATGAGAAATATTAAGACCGGTGTGGGGGTATTCAAGCATTTTAAAATGAATAATGTGTTTTTGTAATAACCAATCACTATCCAACCAATGACAAGTCACACACAAATAGTGATATCCGTAACCTCTATCCCATGCATCAGCAGTCAAAGAAACTCTACAAGTAAGATTACTTAATTCATCATGTAACTTCATTTTGTACTCTAGAAAAGATTTCATGGCAGCCGAACGAACAGTTTTTCTATAGATTTTTTTTTTGTGTTGGGGTTGTAGTGCTCGGTTAATGTAATTGTTGAAGGGATCATTTTTGGCAAAAAGAAAAGGTTGTTCGGATGTACTAACATTCTCCAAGTTCATCTATATCTCTCTCATAACTGTAACTGAAACCTTGTGGGTGGAATTGAGAAATTTTGGGTTGAATTGGATCACTAGATGGATCACCACATTTTTTTACATGTCTACCAAGGTGTCCTGTCCCTCCCTTGGTATCGGCCAAGTAAACTCTATTACATGTCTTACACTTGGCACTGGTTCCATCTCTACTTAATAGGAAAAATCCCCAAACATTACTCTTTCGCTTGCTATTAGCAAGTTCCTCTTCGGTACACCATTCTAATTGTGTTTGGAATTTGGGTGTTTGGAATTTGGGTGTTTGGAATTTCGGGGGATTGTTCACTTGACCCGGTGGCATTTGTTTGGCTATTTTGGGTAGTTTGATAAGAAAATTCATGTCGTGAGCTGTATAAATGAGGTGAGAATTGGTTTACTTGAAATCCCGAACTAGACATATTCCAAGGAGACATATCGTTAAATTGTTGAAATCCTCCCATGGTTTGGGGATGGAAGAAGGGGGTGGAAGTATTCGGATTGGACATGGTAGGAGGGGGCATTGAAGTGTTTGGATTTGTTGATTCCTTACTAGTACTAGTACGTTTTGACTTGGCTTTCCTAGAGGAGGAAGAAGGGTTCAGGTTTGATGCCATGGTTAATAATAATAACAATAATAATATCAATAATAATAATAATAATACAAATAACAATATAATAACAATAATAAATAATAATAATACAAATAATAATAACTATAACAATAATAATAAGGATTAATACCGTTTTTTAATCCCAACTTTCACCAATTTAGTTTCATTAATCCCAACTTTGGATTATTCCTCAATAATCCTAACTTTAAGGTGGCCTATCATTCTTCATACCCAACCGGCAACTAAACCTGTTATATCAGGTCACTTGACACGTGTCAAGTCCTAATTGGTCTAAAAATTAAAAAAAAAACAAAACAAAACAAAAACAAAAACAAAAATCAAAAATAAAAGTAAACAAAAAAAAACCAAGCCCCACCCACGACCACCCTCCCCACCACCAGCCACGACCCCCTTTCGAAACCCCTTCCCCGCCACCGACTGGACACCCCTCCCCCACGCCGGCACCTATGACTCCCCTCCCCCTACCTCCTGAACCACCGGTAATGTTTTAAAACACAGGCTGAGTAATCACAACTTAGTACCAGGAATGATTTAATGCTCAGGCAAAAAGAAACCTTAACAATAGATTATAGTATGAAAGTTGGAATCATGGGTGCTCACAAACAACATAATTTCATTAATCAATATCTACAACTAAAAATCAATACACTAATACCCAAAAATATTTCATAATCAAATTAATAAAAGTTGGAACAAGATAAAATCAAATACTACCAAGGACGTGGTTGAGGGAAATACTGGTGGAGGAAAGGGCGTGCTGAATGGTGGAAGAAATACGGTGTCGCCGTAACCACCGTAGTTCAATTTAAGGAGGGTTGCTTGAAATGGAAAGGGGAAGAGAAGAGGGGGGTGGGGTCGGAAACACGGACCGGAAGGGAGGGGGCACCAAAAACATGGACGGGAAGGGGAATAGGTGAGAAACAAGGATACGGGTTGGGAAGGGGTTTCCGATGGGGGTAGTCTGGTGGAGGGGGGTAGGTGGTTTCCGGTGAAAGGGGGCTGGGTAAAGGGATTTTTTTATTTTAATCTAGCGATTTTTGTTTGAATTAAAATCATCATTTATTTAAAAAAATTTTAAAACAAAAAAATAAAATCTTAACAAATTTTGGTTTTTTTTAAATATTTTTTTAACCAATTAATTTGTGACACGTGTCACTTTAACAAAAAAAAAACCAATTCAACCGGTAACCGGTTATTGGGATTGAAGAATGATAGGCCGCCTTAAAGTTGGGATTATTGAGGAATAATCCAAAGTTGGGATTAATGAAACTAAATTGGTAAAAGTTGGGATTAAAAAACAGTATTAATCCTAATAATAATTTAACAACAGTAATAATAACAATAACTATAATAATAGTGACAAGAAAAATAATTATAATAATAATAATAAACTAATCTAATATATATAAATAATAAAGTAGGCATTTTTCGAGAGCATTTGGCGTGCCACATAAGTAAAGACATTATTTCGACAAATTAAAAATTAGATTTCTATTTTATTTTAGAATTAAAAAATTTGTTTTCCACCTAAGTAAAAGTGACGAATGAGATTTAAGAGTTTTGCCACGTAAGTAAAAACAACAAATATTGATTTATTAGGATTTAATTTATTTAAAAAACTAAAAGTTATCTTTTAAACTAATCATCTTTAGATATAGGGTTTATATACCTACTATTATAAGATAAATTTTGATAGTGTTTATGATAAGAAATAAAAATTATTCCTTAATTATAATTAAATTAAAATTTGTGATATTTACCATTGTAAATTGATGTATCATATCACACCAACAAAATTTCGTATCAATACAATACCAAACCAAGCAAATTTTGTGTCATTAATTTGTGTCAGTTTTATTAGGTCATCAATAACTGGGTAATTCTTAGCCTAATTTTTAAAACCCATGTTTAAATGTATGTTTGTGATTATTGATTAAATTATGTTTATTTAGGATACTTAATGATTATATGTTTATGTTTTGTTTACTGAATTTTGTTTTTACATGCATATCTAATTTAATCAAAGAATTAAATTCGAGAAAAAATCTTTGGAATATCAAAGTACGAGTTTCTCGCTTGATAATCTTATTGGATGAGAAGGTATTATATCTTTCTAAACCGTTTACATTTATTAAATCTTGTAATGAACCTTTAAGTTTTTATCAATTAATTTTATGATTAAAACAATTTTTTGTGATTTAGGTAGCTTAATTAAGTCATAAAATTAACTTAATTTTTTATTTTTAATTACAGGGTGATTACGTTCCCTCAATTAAAGTCAACTTTGTTCTACAATTTTTTTCAAAATTGATTATTATAATTTTATTTTTATTTTTGATTTTGTTCTACGAATAATGATTTAGGATTTAAATTATTTTAAAAATAAAAAATTATTATCTTTTCACATTAAAAATTTTATGCTAATATGTAATCAATGAAATATCATATTTACATTTTTTTTAAAGATAGCATATTATTGTCATATAACCAACAACAACGAATAAAATACAAAACAACAATAAATTAAGTGGCATTATAAATTACATTAAAAAAAATATACTTTTGTAATTGGCAATATCATTTTAATTAAATTATTTTTTGTTTTTTTTTTGTCTGAAATTATTAAATTGTAAGTAAATCAAATAATTATTAAAAAAAAAACAAAAACTTAGAGTATATAGGAAAATATCTTTTCTTGAGATATATTTATGACAATTCGTGCATCGCATGGTATTATTTTAACCAATTAAAAGTTAGATTTGTATTTTATTTTAGAAATAAAAAATTCACTCGCCACATAAGCAAAAGTGACGAATGAAATTTAAATATATTGCCACGTAGGTAAAAACGACGAATAATGATTTATTATTTAAATTATTTTAAAACTAAAATTATCTTTTTTAAAAGATGATCTTTTGATATTAGGATTTAAATTAAAAAAAAAAACTATAAATTACACAATTATTATATACAAACACTTTAAAATTAAATATTTGAAAAAGGAAAATAAATGTTCATTTTGTTTTTAAGAAAACGTTCAATCAATTTTTTTAAAAAAAATTTAAAATAAATATAAATTATTAATAATTAACTAATATTCTTCAATTTTTTTCAAAAAAATCAATATTCTTCAAAAAAAAAATAACAATAATGTTCAGTCTTTATCAATATTCTTAAAAAGAAAAAAAAAACAATAATGTTCAATTTTTATCTTATCTAGCAACCCATTTCATGATTAGATAAAATTTTTTATAAGAGATTTATTTGCTACTCCACAAATATATAAGATAGGATGATATTAAAGATTTGTATACATCCTCTCAAAAATATAATTTTGATTTTTTTTTCAATTGTAAATAGACAATATATATATACTATACAAAAACACAAACATGTGAATATTATTTATCTACACTTTTTCATGGTGTGAATTTTTTTCAGGTCTAATTCGTTGATTAACAAAAAATATTGGAAATAATGTAAGTATATCAAGGCTTTCTGATGGTAAACAAAATAAATTGATTGTTATTCATTATTTTATAAGATGTATGTTTTGTTTTATTTTACCTAATCTAATTATGTTACTTATCGTATTAAATTTTGTTAAACAACTTAATTGTAACTTAATATTAATTATTCTGTATTTGAAGGGATTATGTCCATGTGCCAATTGAAAGAAATTATTGGAAAAGTAAGGGTCTGTTCTCTTCAGCTTATTCTCAGTTCAGTTCTGTTCAGTTCCTAATTTCCTTCTCTCATAAAATATTCAGTTCATTTCACCTCAGCTCAGTTCAGTAAATCAGAACAGACCCTAAGTCAACTATAATGTTACAGTAGTAGGGAAAAAAAATTAAAGATTGTAAGTGATGTCTCTGATAATTTTTATTTTTTGTGTATTATAGTTTCTGGTAGAATATCTATATTATTATTGTAAAAATCATTGTAGTAGTGTATACATATAACTCTATTATTAAGACATATGATAATGAAATTTCATTATAAAGATTTAATTTTATTCAATTAGATTAATTTTAGTAATGCAACACTCTTGGTAGTATATACTTCCTCCGTTCTTTTTTTGTCGCATCACTTACTACTTTAGGAAGTTTACTGATTATTGCATCATTTCCTTTTTAGGATAAAAAATATCTATGTTCACACTGCAAATACCCAACATACCCTTACTTTTTCACACTTACTTTTTATTTTATCTTACATTACATGGACAATTTTGTTTTTTTTACGTTTCTCTCTCTTACTTTTTCTCACTACCAAATTTTGCCTCCAAAACCCCTATGATGCAATAAAAAAAAACGGAGGAAGTATATATTTCATTTAACTATTTAAAAATTTATAAAGTCATATATTTTACTATTACTCCACCGTCTTTATTCTAACCCTATAGTTTTGGGTTTACTTTATTAATTTTTCATTGTATAAAGTTCATACTTATAATTTTCATATAACTAATATTAGTAAATTAAGGTCGCGTTATAAGTTGCATAAAAATAAAACAAATTATCCGTTTTCTAACAAGCAAAATAATAAAAAAATTATAGGGTTTAATTAAGAAAAAAAATCTATTTCATAAGATTTATGTATAAAAAACCGTGCATCGCACGGGCTTCCATCTAGTTATAACAATAATAATAAATTAATATAAACAATTGTTTCGGGGTTTTCTGATGTCCTGCGGGAGAGTTACAATTCCGAGACTGGAACCGGACGCCTGTACCTGCAAAATAACGGAGACTCCTGAGAGCTCCGCCTCCAACGGTCAAGTTAGTACCTGATTAAGGAGTAATTAATACGGAAATTAAAGTAATAAGACCTCTCTAGGTGAGAGTGTTTAATGTTGGTAATCTGCTTTGTTAGCGAGATTAGCCGGTTATTAGTGTTCAGTAATGTTTCTGTTCTTCTCTGTTCTTCAGGTGAGATTAATTGCCTCTCAATTGCTTGATTTCTTCCTCCCTTAATTAATGAGGATTAATTAAGTATTTATAGTCTTGAGAAGCGTGCCACTCTCTAGGTTTAGGGTAAACCTAGGGCTGACCGGGCCTCTAGACAGGATTGGGCCTTGTTGGCCGGTTTTCCCATTTGGCATGGGTGGACACGTGGCGTGCCTCGATTGGTCCGTAGAGGACGTATCTGTGATTGACACGTGGCAGGCTCCTATTGGCCTTCGTGAAGGACACGTGGCGGAACCTGGTTGGTCCACTTGTCAGACGGTGATTGGTGGATAAAAATCCCCTAATCATTTGCCCCTCACAGGTGGCACGTGACTGGTCACGTGTCGCCTGTGACAGGTGTCGCACGGTGACAGGCGACGGCCTGCTACAGGTGTCACCTTGCAAACGGCCGAGAGATTTTCCCGCCCAAATTTTGAATTTGGAAGCGACCCTTCGCCTTCTCACTTTGCCTATATAAGGAAGTGCTGACTTCGGTCATTTTCACTTTTGAGAACTTTGCGAGAACATTCGGACCCCTGAACTTGCTCTGACATTTCGGACCTTTTCTGCCTACCGCCTGTTCTGACAAGCCGACTGCACCGGATTTCCAGAACTTCATCAACCGTCACTCGTTCAGGTAACTCAGTTCTCTTACTCTTAATTTTCTTTTTATTTTTTGAAATGGCACCACGGAAGCACACGACACGACCTAAGTTAGTGATCAGCCGGTCACCGGGGACGGCTGAATCTAGGACTAGGAGTGCCGCCTGCCCTTTTCTGGACCCATCTTTGCCCTTTATACAAAGTCCGACTGTATGTGTCTATGCAGAACGTGATGGCCAGAACAAAAAAGACTGCTATGATATCAAACTCAGACGGCTCCTCCCAAAGGGTGCTCATTAGTGAAACATCTGACCAGGCGCCAGATGTAGAATTGAAACGAGGCGGCTGCCAAGCCGACAGTTCTGAGAGAGGGGCCAAGGTGGTCCCTTCCCATCTTACCGTTGAAATGTCTAATTTTCCTCCTGCTCCTTCTTAGGGAGAGGAGGCGGGCCCCTCTGGGAGAAGGGAGGAGTCGTCCTCTTCGGACTCGTCAGAGGACGAGTCCGAGTCCAGCTCTTCTAGCCACAGTTCTCCAGGCTCAGAGGAAAGACATAGCCGCCTACAAGAGGCGAGACTTTCTCATGCAGTTGAGAAGGGGGACAATTGGGCGGAGCCGTCCGCCTCTTACAGAGAGGAAAACGCCCCCTACTACTGCATGGTACCCCGGGGCCGGATCGCAACCATGCAAGACAAAGTGGAGAGCTTTATTGCTAACCACAGAATGGGCCCGGAATTTTTACTGTTCGTGCCGGATCCAGAAGACACTGTCGTCTGGCCGGCTGGTACCAGCTATGATGACGGCTGCTTTGGCTACTATGTGGCGGCCATCAAAGCTGGACTGCGCTTCCCATTACATCCGGCCGTTCAGCGGATTTTAGATGGGTATGATTTGGGGTTATGGCAGTTAGCCCCCAACTCTTGGGTAAACGTACTCGGCTATGTGGCCGGGTGCGAAATGTACGGGGTGGAGCCAAGCTTTGAGGCTTTCGCCCACATGAACTATCTCAGCCGGACCCCTAAGTCGGGAGGTACCGGCTGGTATCAATTAACAAGCCATAGGGGTTACCTCATGACGAGAGGTAAGGCGAACAAATGGAAGGATTGGCGGAACACCTTCCTTATCATTGAGGGTTCAGACACGGAGCTGAACCAACGTTTTAACAAGTGGAATAGGGATCCGCCTCTTCTCGCAGGCGGCCGCAGCATGCCGCCTGTTCCCCCAAAGGCTAAAAGAGAGATCCTAGACAAAGGACTCTTCAAAGTAGAGACTAGGGTGAACTCTACTTCAGGGGTACGAGAGCAAGTACCCCTACACTGCGTCCCGAGCTTCAAGTGGCTCTATGACGAGTACTTTTTGGCCGCCTGTGGCCTCAGCAGTCGGTGCTCTAGAGGTAGCCGGCCTGACAAATACTCTGTTTTTTTTTTCACGCCTTGTTTACTTGGGATCTTTACTAACTTTGCTGTTTATTTTTTGCAGCTGACGCCATGAGTAAAATAACAGCATCCAAGACTGCGGCGGCCATGTTGCGGGCCTCTCTCATGCAACAGTCTTGTGCCTCTCGCCCTTGAACTGGCTTCCTCTTCAGTGAAGTGGAAGGTTTTTTGGCCAACTGCTCTTTGACTGAAGAAGGCGGCTTTTTGTTGATCAACTCTTGAATCTCTCCCTTAAAGTCCCTCATGAAGGTCATGAGTTCGTTCCTTGTGATGGGAGCAGACCCATCAGTCGGCTGTTGCCGAGCAGGCGGTGCGCCTGCTGGCTCGCTTCCTGTTTGAAGATGCTCCCGTTCCCTCCTTTCGGTATGACGGGTACGTCGGGCCCTTAGGGTCCCGTCTGGAGCTGTATGAGTTTCCACTTCAAATTCACTTTCGGTGTCATGGTCCGACTGAACTTGAGGGTCGTTTAGGGGACGCCTCTCTTCAGGAGTCGGTACAGACTTGGATGCCATCTCTGAAGTACTCTCCCCACAGACGGCGCCAAATGTTTCGGGGTTTTCTGATGTCCTGCGGGAGAGTTACAATTCCGAGACTAGAACCGGACGCCTGTACCTGCAAAATAACGGAGACTCCTGAGAGCTCCGCCTCCAACGGTCAAGTTAGTACCTGATTAAGGAGTAATTAATACGGAAATTAAAGTAATAAGACCTCTCTAGGTGAGAGTGTTTAATGTTGGTAATCTGCTTTGTTAGCGAGATTAGCCGGTTATTAGTGTTCTGTAATGTTTCTGTTCTTCTCTGTTCTTCAGGTGAGATTAATTGCCTCTCAATTGCTTGATTTCTTCCTCCCTTAATTAATGAGGATTAATTAAGTATTTATAGTCTTGAGAAGCGTGCCACTCTCTAGGTTTAGGGTAAACCTAGGGCTGACCGGGCCTCTAGACAGGATTGGGCCTTGTTGGCCGGTTTTCCCATTTGGCATGGGTGGACACGTGGCGTGCCTCGATTGGTCCGTAGAGGACGTATCTGTGATTGACACGTGGCAGGCTCCTATTGGCCTTCGTGAAGGACACGTGGCGGAACCTGGTTGGTCCACTTGTTGCTAACCACAGAATGGGCCCAGAATTTTTTCTGTTCGTGCCGGATCCAGAAGACACTGTCGTCTGGCCGGCTGGTACCAGCTATGATGACGGCTGCTTTGGCTGCTATGTGGCGGCCATCAAAGCTGGACTGCGCTTCCCATTACATCCGGCCGTTCAGCGGATTTTAGATGGGTATGATTTGGGGTTATGGCAGTTAGCCCCCAACTCTTGGGTAAACGTACTCGGCTATGTGGCTGGGTGCGAAATGTACGGGGTGGAGCTAAGCTTTGAGGCTTTCGCCCACATGAACTATCTCAGCCGGACCCCTAAGTCGGGAGGTACCGGCTGGTATCAATTAACAAGCCATAGGGGTTACCTCATGACGAGAGGTAAGGCGAACAAATGGAAGGATTGGCGGAACACCTTCCTTATCATTGAGGGTTCAGACACGGAGCTGAACCAACGTTTTAACAAGTGGAATAGGGATCCGCCTCTTCTCGCAGGCGGCCGCAGCATGCCGCCTGTTCCCCAAAAGGCTAAAAGAGAGATCCTAGACAAAGGACTCTTCAAAGTAGAGACTAGGGTGAACTCTACTTCAGGGGTACGAGAGCAAGTACCCCTACACTGCGTCCCGAGCTTCAAGTGGCTCTATGACGAGTACTTTTTGGCCGCCTGTGGCCTCAGCAGTCGGTGCTCTAGAGGTAGCCGGCCTGACAAATACTCTGTTTTTTTTTTCACGCCTTGTTTACTTGGGATCTTTACTAACTTTGCTGTTTATTTTTTGCAGCTGACGCCATGAGTAAAATAACAGCATCCAAGACTGCGGCGACCATGTTGCGGGCCTCTCTCATGCAACAGTCTTGTGCCTCTCGCCCTTGAACTGGCTTCCTCTTCAGTGAAGTGGAAGGTTTTTTTGGCCGACTGCTCTTTGACTGAAGCAGGCGGCTTTTTGTTGATCAACTCTTGAATCTCTCCCTTGAAGTCCCTCATGAAGGTCATGAGTTCGTTCCTTGTGATGGGAGCAGACCCATCAGTCGGTTGTTGCCGAGCAGGCGGTGCGCCTGCTGGCTCGCTTCCTGTTTGAAGATGCTCCCGTTCCCTCCTTTCGGTATGACGGGTACGTCGGGCCCTTAGGGTCCCGTCTGGAGCTGTATGAGTTTCCACTTCAAATTCACTTTCGGTGTCATGGTCCGACTGAACTTGAGGGTCGTTTAGGGGACGCCTCTCTTCAGGAGTCGGTACAGACTTGGATGCCATCTCTGAAGTACTCTCCCCACAGACGGCGCCAAATGTTTCGGGGTTTTCTGATGTCCTGCGGGAGAGTTACAATTCCGAGACTGGAACCGGACGCCTGTACCTGCAAAATAACGGAGACTCCTGAGAGCTCCGCCTCCAACGGTCAAGTTAGTACCTGATTAAGGAGTAATTAATACGGAAATTAAAGTAATAAGACCTCTCTAGGTGAGAGTGTTTAATGTTGGTAATCTTCTTTGTTAGCGAGATTAGCCGGTTATTAGTGTTCCGTAATGTTTCTGTTCTTCTCTGTTCTTCAGGTGAGATTAATTGCCTCTCAATTGCTTGATTTCTTCCTCCCTTAATTAATGAGGATTAATTAAGTATTTATAGTCTTGAGAAGCGTGCCACTCTCTAGGTTTAGGGTAAACCTAGGGCTGACCGGGCCTCTAGACAAGATTGGGCCTTGTTGGCCGGTTTTCCCATTTGGCATGGGTGGACACGTGGCGTGCCTCGATTGGCCCGTAGAGGACGTATCTGTGATTGACACGTGGCAGGCTCCTATTGGCCTTCGTGAAGGACACGTGGCGGAACCTGGTTGGTCCACTTGTCAGACGGTGATTGGTGGATAAAAATCCCCTAATCAACAATGATAATAAATTAATATAAACAATAACAATAATAATAATAATAATAATTACAAATTAAAATAACCATGAGTTAGATCTTACAACGACGCTTCGATTGGTTTCCGCTAATTAATTTCCCGAACTTATAATTTTTTTTATATTAACTTTTATAATTGAGAGAATTAAAGATTATATGAGATTTTTTTTTTTTTTGAGAAGTAGAGATTATAAAAGAGTAGGAATTAGAGAATAAGATAATAGATGAGTTGTGGAAAAAAATGGAGGAAGAAGTGAAGTATTTATAGGAATTAGGAAGCAAAGTAGCCATTAATAATGGTCGTTTATAGCCGTTTTTTACTGTTGGAGAAATCAGAAATGTGGACGTTGTGCACGGGTCGTGCCTCGTGCCGTGCTTGTGGTCCGGCCTGCGGCCCAAAGTCGTGCCGCCCACCCGTGTCGTGCCGTGCCGATTTCCAAAATTATTGTTCACGGCCCACGACCCACGGCTGGGCCACTGTGCCGTGACGTGCCTAAGGCGGGCTCGTACCGGGCCGTGCCGCAGCCGTGCCGTGCCCGTGTCGCCCTCATGCCGGCGCGTCCCATGCCCACCATTAACTCTAGTGCAATTACTAAGTATAATATGGAATGTATTATGGAGATAATAATTCGCTTATTTGGGTGGTCTTTACGTCTTGCTAAAGAATGCTATAGACCTTCGGGTTAGAGTGAAATAAACCCAAAGCCCACCTAAACGGAACCTACAAGGTCACACATTAGGTTTGGATCAATAAAGAAACCCGGAGCCCAAAGTGGGCCTTAGGGTGACCGACCAAGAAGGGAAAAGGGGAGAGGAAACCCTAACCTAATGAATGATAATGTGATTATATTAATTGGGATTTTTAGAGAATAAAATACAGTATTCAGTTTTCTAAAACAACGTAATATTTTTTCTCTCAAAATTCTCTCTCTCATAAACCGGTTCTAAAACTCCAAGAAAGGTGAAAGGTTTTCCCGTCCAACTAGCATTGGTGGAGCATTGATTCAAGCCAGTGGACCGAATAGAGGAATCATGCTTGAGGCTCTTTATTTCCGATTAGAGAAGAAGATTGCTAAGAGGATTCACGCTTCAAAGGTTAATTCTAAACTATTATGTGATCCTTATTTGTATATGTACGAGATCCTGTTTAGGTGCGTATGAATGAGATTCATGAAATTCCGCTTAGACTACCTAAAACCCTACAAAATGGTGGCATTGGAATCAAATTTTCAATTTCATTACTTTTTGTTGGGTATGATGAGAGTTGTGGTAACACATTTTATAGGGATAAACATTACCCCAATTTGTATATTTTTTTCCCAATCTCCTGTTAACAAAAATTTTTCTCACCTTAATCCCCAATTTGATATGAGGGATTCATTTTCATGTATCTACTAAACAAAGTTACTTTCTTGTGGTAGTTATACTTCCCTCTTCGCTCTAATCAATTAATTATTAAATAAAATAGATGAAAAAACTAATACGTATCATGTATCTACTAAACAAAGTTACTTTCTTGTGGTAGTTATACTTCCCTCTTTGCTCTAATCAATTAATTATTAAATAAAATAGATGAAAAAACTAAATACGCAGTACAAGTACAATTAAAGCTATCTTGTGAGTTGGTGATTGGAATTGAAGTATGTAATCCAATTGACGAACAAAGAAATGCCACATAGAAACTCTACGCTCGTAGGTTTTGAAGCAACAAAAACTTGAGACATGTAGAAAAATCGATAAATTGAAAATATAAGTTTCTCAACTTGAGAAATATTTCAAATATCTCATAGGGGCACGCAAATTCATCATTTCTAGTCAATTTGTTAAGTTAATGTTGTAATTTTGTCTAAAAAGTTCTTTAGTTTCAATAATAATAATAATAATTAAAAAAAAAACAGAAGCCTTTAATGGAGAACTAAAGAACTTCAATCGAAAATGGAAGAATTTCAATGGAGAAATCGAAGACATCAAGGGGCTTCAATGGATAAGGACGCAACCCTTCCTCGTAAGGGTTAACGTATGCCTTAATTTTCATTTCTCCCTTCTTTTGTTCGGGTATTCCTCTGCCGAAAATATGGTGGTGAAAGTAGTGATTCACGAGCCACTTCAATGGAGGAGGAGAACAGCATGAAGAAGATGGAGTTGGAAGAAGAAGAAAAAAAACAACAAAAGTAATTAGTACGAAAAAATATTAAATATTTCCAAAAATTTCTCTTATTTACAAATATGTCATTTTGAGAAACACGGGTATTTCTCAACTCTCTCAAGTTGAAAAAGTGGGCTCCCTCAAGAAAAATGTGCTTAAGGAATTGTTTATACTTGTATATATTACCGTATAGCTCTTTTACCTTCTTACTCTTTTAACCCTGCAGCTAAAGGTGGGAATCGTGCCGGGTCGTGCCTGGCAGGCCACGGGCTCCGGCGTGCCGTGCCGATCGTGCTGCCGTGCCCAAGATCTCGTGCCGTGCCGTGCCTGCCACGTGTCGGCCTGCGTGCTAGCCTGGCGGGCTGGCTGCGAACTGGGCAATTTCCAGAATTTTTTTTTATTTTTTTATTTTTTATAATTAAATAATAACTTATAAAATTATAACTTATATTATAATGTATGTAATTTATACTTATTAACTTATAAGTTATAAAATTATAATTATAAGTTTTATAAGTTATAAGTTATAAAATTACAAGGTATAAAATAAATTAAGTTGAATATTTATGTTTTATAATTTTGTATATTCAATATTTATATTTATATATTTACTTTATACTATTACTTTAAAATTTAATGTTTATGATTTATTAAATATAATTTTGTATTAGTAATTGCCTAATTGGTATAATTTTTTTTTTTTATATGAATTTACAAATTATAACAAAACGGGGAAAAAAGGCAAATTGGACTTTGAATGTGAATAATGTGTACTTCATATTATTATTACTTGAGTTGAGAAAATTGTACAATGATAACAATGATAAAAATCGTACAATGATGGTATTAAACAAAAATTGGAAAATGATAATATTGATAATGATTAAAATCATACAATATTCCAAAATTGTCTATTCTTCTTGTTGCTCGTTTTCGTCTTTGTCGTCGGCTTCGGCTTCGGCTTCATCGGCTAGTTGGATAGATTGGGAACTAGCCGAACCCAAACGGTCGGAAGCGGAGGTTCCTTCATCGTTGTCGTTGTCCTCGTAAGAACGGTCTTGTGAGCGATTTTCCGCATCCAACCAATCTTTGAAACACACGCACATTTCTAGTGTTTCGGTTTTAGACTTGTTCTTCTATCGTCCAAAACCCTTCCGAATGCGCTGAAAGCTCGTTCGGAGGCAATAGAGGAGACTTGGATACCAAGAATGTCTCATGCCATTGCCGCCAAAGTTGGATGCTTCGTGCTTTGTTGTTTCCACCATGCAAGGAGGTCGAGGCTGTTTATCTCATCGTCGTCCATGCCTTTGGTGAAGTCGTAACTCAGGTACATCCGCAACTCCGAGACGTCGCTTTGCGTTTTCCTGATTGATGAATCGCCTGAAAACCTTGAAATCAAGTTAGTAGCTTGTGAAAATAAATGTTTGGCCTTCTTACTTACGTTTTTGGATGGTTGGGAAAGGCCTGTGCGAGGAACGGTGCCATATTTGATTTCATAGACTCTATATAAAGCAAAAAAACTGATCCTTCATATGAGTCTTATAGGTTTCTACATCATCGTCAAGATTCATGCATTGAAAATAAATGTCAACTAACATAAAGGTGTTTTCATACTTTTGCCTAGGATCTAATATGGATGCAAAAATATAAATCAAAGGAATTTCACTATAATATTTACGCCGCTTTGTTTCCATTGCTGGAAGATACTGATCATAATCACTTTGGTTGCGATGATCAGCGAAAAGTTGGGCGAGTAAACATGCATTAGAAAGAAAGTTTTGAGCACAAGGATTGTAAACAAAAGAAAAACAATACGTCATGTTATATAATAACTGTAAAAATTGCATATATCTTTCACAGCTATACCAATCATCATCATATAAAGCAGTTTGTGGAAATTTTTGGTTGTAAAATAGTGTTAACGGGCCCTTGTACTCAATTGCCTTGGTTAATATGTCATAGGTGGAATTCCACCTAGTTGGGCAATCGGTTTTGATTTTTATTGCCCTTATCTTTTGTTGTCTTAAAAAACTCTTCCATTCTTGGTACCGCATGTTTGAGCTATTAATAAACATAATAGCATCTCTGATTTTGTTGTAGTATGGGCCAATTGCCTGAACTCCATCCTGTACACGTAGGTTAAGTACATGGAAAACACATCTAGTATGAAGAGCATCACCGTCTAATATTTACATCGGTTAAGTTTTGTTTGACAAGATTAGTTGTGTATGTCATAGAGGTTGCATTGTCAAAAGTCATAGAAATCATTTTATCTCGAAGTTTGTATTCGTCTATTGCTTGCATTAAATGGTGAGCAATGTTAATGCCGGTGTGTGGATATTCAAGCATTTTGAAATGTATTATTCTTTTTTGTAACAACCATTGATCATCTACCCAATGGCAAGTCACACATAAATAGTGAAATTTATAACCACTATCCCAAGCATCGGCTGTCAAAGACACTCTACAGTTAAGGTCCCTCAATTCGGCTTGTAACCGCAATTTGAACTCTAGGAAGTTTTTCTTGGCGGCGGAACGAACGGTTTTCCTAGAGATTCTTTTATGTTGGGGTTGTAGTGCTTTGTTAATGTAAGTGTTAAATGGGTCACTTTCCGAGAAAAGAAAAGGTTGTTCGGCGTGTACTATCATTTTTCCTAGTTCATCCCTATCCCTCTCATAGTTGTAGGTAAAGCTGTATGGATGGAACTGGGAAATTTTTGGCTGGCTTGGATCACTAGCTAGTTGTGCACAAGCTTTCATGTGTCTAGTTAAGTGTCCCGTCCCGGATTTGGATATTGCCGAGAATACACCATTACATGTTTTACATTTTTCATGTGTTTGGTGGGGTTTATTTAGGAGGAAATGACGCCATACCTCACTCCTTCGGTTTTTCAAAAGTACCATCTCACTTTCGGTTAACCATTCATAATGTGTGTTTGGGTTAGTAGTAGTAGTAGAAGGGGTAGAACCGGAGGGAATTTGGGTACTTTCTTGGCTACTTTGGCTAGAATAATAGTTTTGTTGATCACCAAAATAATTAGGTGGGAATTGACCGAATTGTGGGAATTGTTATGGATTTTGAAATTGGTTTGATGGTGAAAATTGGTTTTGTGGTGGAAATTGGTTTGGTGGTGGTGGTGGAAATCCCGACATATTATAGGGTTGAAAATTTGAAGTACCATCGTGCCTAAATGGCTCATAGCCGGGGGGGGGGGAAGTAACCGGGGTCATTAGTTGGACTCGGAATTTGGGGGCTCATTGTATTAGGTGGTTCCCTAGAACTACTACTACGGCCAAGTTGGCCTTTCCCCCTAGATGATGGGTTGTTCGATGCCATAATTAACAATTAAATTTTAAATAAAAAGTGATTAACTATAATAATAATTAATAACAACAATTTTAACAATAAAAATAACAATAACAATAATTAATAACAACAACTATAACAATAACAATAACAACAAAAATAAATAATAACAATAATTGTAACAATAATAATAATTAATAACAACAATTATAACAACAACAATAATAATTAAACAAGATTATTCTAATAATAACAATAAAACAATAATAAATTAAAGATTAGTTTAGATCTTACAGCCGTGCTTCAACGCTCCACTAATTACGATTACGAACTTTTTAATTTTTTCCGATATTAGGAAAATAATTAGAGAATTTAAGAGAATAATTAGAGAATTTAAGAGAATAAGGATTATTAAGAGAATTTAAGAGATTTAGAGAATATAAGAGATTAAGAGATAAGAAGAAGAGATTGTGATTTTGTGATTTGGGAATGAAATGGAGGTGGGTATTTATAGAATTTTTGGGGAGCTAATTGCCCAAAAACTAGCCGTTAACTAGTCATTAATGGCAGTTTTAAAACGGTAATATTACCGTTTTTTGGTCTGGGCACGCGGGTCGTGCCGGGCCGACACGAACGCCGTGCCTGCGTGCCTGGTCGCGTGCTGGGCTGGGTGTTCGTGCCACGTGCCGGGCCGACTGCCAGCACGGCGGGCCAGCACGCCGGGCCCTGGCCGTGCTGCGAATCCCAGAACCCTGTCCGTGGCACGGCCCGTGGCACAAATCTCGAATGGCGTGCCGGGCCGGGCTGGGGATCGGGCCGTGCCGTGCTCCGTCGAAGGGCGGGCCGTTCCGGGCGGCACGCGGGCCACCCCGGCCCGTGCCCAGGTTTACCTGCAGCAATAACATCTTTCCATACTCTCTCTCTTACTTTATCCACCTCTTTACGTTCTCTCTATTACTTTATCCTACATCCACTCACATTTTCTTCAACAATTTCTTAAATTGCGTATCTATAGTAATCGGTTAGTATTTGAATCCGACCCGAATTGTACTCATGCCTTATAGTGGGTAAGTCTCCTAACAAGAATTTTCTGCATGCGGTGAGACTCAAACTCGAGACCTCCTTTAAGCGATGTCAAGTTGCTTACCACTTAAGTCAACCATTACACAAAGTCCTAAATTACCAACATCTGAAGTGAATTGCATGTATAGTTGTATACAGTCACATCTTAAGCCACAAAACCAAACACAATGCCCAACAATCTGCATGTTTTGGGTTTAGGATCTGGGGGCATCAGGCCTTTCGGCAATTTTGGATTGGGCACTTGGGGACTGGCATTAGGCCTTTCGGCAATTTTGGGTTGGGCTTTGTTTCGTAAAATTTTGCCGTCTTTCATTTATTTGGTTACTCCATTTTACTGTACTCCGTAACTCCGTTGTCTTTACATATCTTTCATTTTTGGCCGCTTTGAATAAACTCGTAGAAGTTTTCTTTGTTTTGCAACTGCTTGACTTTTATATTATTCATGTATTTCAGTTTTAATTCTCTATAATGATTTATACTTTAAGGAAATTTTATTGTGAGGCCTTATCAAATTCGTATCAATTTAAACTTTTACAACGTCAAATTTATATAATTTTAACATACTTATATTTATAATTATAGATATAAGTGGTTGAAATAATGTATTAGCAAGTGAAATACAAAGTATGTAAATCGTTATTGTGAATTTGTGATTATTAAATACAGTGAATGTATTATATTTTGTCCCATTAATTTATTTTTTCTTATCAAGTACATTCAATCACAAGTTAACAAAGTAAAATTGACTCCAGGGTAAACAATTGAGTGTGCCAATAATAGTTATATGACTTATATCAATTGTTTTTATTTATTTATTTTTTCTCTATTTCAACCTAAAATGTCTCATCTTGTATTGGGTGGATACAAGTCATTCAAGTCAAAAAGTACTTTAACCACCAAATTTTTTGATCAATTTGATGGGTTTTTTTGTAACTTTATTTACAAGTCTTTTGTTATTTCATCCTAAATTGTCTGCTCACAAGTATGGGTGGCTTTTGATCTTTAATTTCAAAAAATGTCATCAATTACGAAAGTATCAAAATACTTGTTATTGTGATTGCATATAATCCGAGGAGCAGGGGCCAATTTTAAGTTTATAAAACTTCAATTTAAATTGTCAAGTTCTCACTTGGTTAAGTTGAATCCTTTCTTTATTATAATAATGTATATTTTCTTACTTTTACGCACCCAAATATTATATTATTCACGATATTCAAGACAAACCTAGTTACGTGCCAACACTTACAGAGGAACGAGAGCTAAACTTGAGACGAGCATTATTTATTTAGTAACACCCTAATAAACAATAACTTTCTCGTTATAAGTAAGTCTAGTACAGAATTACAGTCCTTGATTAGTTGTTTTATTCTTTTTGAATATGGGAACTGAGGAATAGACCTATGACTAAATGAATAAAAATGTTAATTAAGTACAAAAATTGATAAAAAAAAAAAAAAAAAAAAAAAAAAAAAAAAAAAAAAAGAGTACAAGTAATAGAAGTCAAGAGATGGGAAATAATTAATAATGAAATAATAGTGGGGATTTATCGAAGGGAATTTTGTGGAAATCAAAGCAAAAAAATTCAAAGGCGCAAAATCCAAGGAAGAGTAGCAGGTGCAGGTGAAGGGTGAATCACATGCGTAAGCACTAGCTTTTCAACGGTGAAAATATCCTATTGATGATACCAGGCGACATATGTACAGTACCAATGCGGATATCATATACGGGTGCACCACGTGACCATCGACATTTCACGTTGATAACTCCCTTCGTTAATTTTTATTTGCAACTTTGTGGAGTTTGCGGTTCATGAGGCAAAATTTAAGGGGCAAACATTAGTGGGAGTAAATGAAAGTGATTAAAGTATTTGGAGAGAGAAAGTTGGCCCACCCACTAACAAATGAAAGTGATTAAAGTGTTTGGAGAGAGAAAGTTGGCCCACCCACTAGTAAAATTATTAAAATCAGAATTTTTAATTAAGGGTAAATTTGTAATTTTCAGGGTTTTTGTGTACTAAAAAAAAATAATAAAAAGTTGCACATAATGGTTAGCGGACTAAAATGGCAAAAGTTGCAAATAAAAATTAACGGAGGGAGTATTTTTTTTATTATTTTTTTTAATTTTTTTTTTGTTTTTGTTGATGTTGTTAATTATTTGTCGAATATATAAATTAACGAGAAAAGTAAGTTATTTCGGGGTGAATGTGATTGCGAAGATCTTTACTTAGAAAGACAATAAAACATTTTAAATCACTATTTAAGTCTAATTTGAGGCAGTGAATTATTGGATATGAGATGCGCTGAAAATGCAAAGCACTAATTGTTATGGTTTTCTATAAATTTTTACCTTACATATAGATATTTACTGTGAATTTTAATGACCATATTGTTTTTACTAAAAAGTATAAAATGTTAATTTTAAATTGCATTAAGCTAGCTGAGAATTATTGACAAGAGCCTTGTTATTGTTGATCAATTGAGTGTTTTCAGTTTTTCACTATATCTACTTCAAGTAAAAAACCTAATCAACAAATGTTAAGGTTAGATAATAAGAGAGTTACTTTAATTAATATAAAAGAATATTTAAACCGTTAATACAAAAATTAATTTTAAACGGAGGGAACATAATATCGTTGAGAGTTGCGTTGTATGTATCCATGTAAGTTCATGAATCACACAACCACACTTCATGAAACATGGCTACAGTTAAATGATGGTCCCATATTTTACCTTATCATCAAACAATGAACACTCTCACAACATATGCCAGCCTAATAGATTTGAAATACTTCTTTATCCTTTACTCGTGATATACTGATATGATTGTTGTATTTCATAAATTTACAAAAATATAACTTGTCCTCGGCTAATAATGTGCGATCGTATGGTGTCTCTTCAAATTGACAAACCAGGCAAAGTTACTTTTCAATGGACCCCCAATTTCCAAAGTATAATTGGTAAATTATTTATACTGATTTTGCCCGTGTCTTTCATATAGTCTTATTCGACAAACGAATAATCACTAATCGGTTAATATATAGTCCAAACCGCTATTTTATCAGTGGCTAGCACTTGCAGGGCGCCATAGATGTTAGATAGGCCTTCGACGTGTTAGCTAATCATGAGACTTCAATCACCAGTTTAATCTTTTGATTTATTTTATCAGTTAACAGTATGAATTATCAAATATTACTTGTATGGGAGCACGAGCTCTTTTATTTTAACAATTATAACTTATGAGTTGTGAACTGGATGAATGATTAATGACTAATCTAATAATTATTTTGAATTGTGAATTGGATAATCTTAAAGTAGCACAGGTAGTTTTTATCATGGAGCAATGTCGTAGGGTAGAGGACAAGTGCAAATGTTGCCACTCCTCAAATCTTTTCTCGAGTCATAGCCCATAACTTGTTTATTTGCATTGTCTAAGTTGATGATAAGGATGGATTGAATTGATTTATTTTTGCTCATCCTGTCTATACCTAAACTAGTGACTACAACAAATCTCATCTTCCTCATCATCTGAAGAACTTGATTTGGATTGGTTATTACCACAATCTTGAATGTGGTCGAACCTAAAGATTTGCCTAATCTCTAGTTGTGTGTAAAACTTCTTTGTTTCCCCTTTTTTTTTTTTTTGACAAAATGCATTTGTTTCAAAAAATTAGATCAAACATAGCTTTTATACTTACAAAAAAAAAACAAAAAAAAAAAAAAATTCTTATTATACAAGATTGAAGAAAGGAAGAATTTTCATTAGATACAAGCTTGCATTGGGAAAGTATAAATTGGATCATCTATAAATCAAAACGAAAAAAGATTGAAGAAGAGTTACAGGGATCTTACCCAAATGCTAGATACATAAATCCGTTGGTAGGGATGCCTTCCGTTTTGGGTTTGAATTGACATAATACGATTAGGGACAAAGCAAATAAAATTCATTTTTTAATTTTCAATCTAATCCGATCCAAAATAAAATTCGGTTTTAAATTTTTAAATCTTATCAGATTCAAATTTCTCATTAAATCCAATTTGAATTAAAATTCGGTTATTTAGAACCAATCCAAAAATCAGAATTAAAATACGTTGCAAAATTTTAGGGCCTAATACGATTATCAATTAATTATCAATATGTAAAAATTAAAATACGTTGATATCCGAAAAATATATCTAATAAGTATCAACATGATCGACTATGTTTATTCTTATATATAAAGCACAAATATTGATTAAAGTGGTGTATGAGTAGTGTACAAGCTAAGTCAAATTGAGATAGTATCAACATGATGACTATGTTTACTTTTATATATAAAGCACAAATATTGATTAAAGTGGTGCATATATAGTGTAAAAGTCAAATTGAGACACTTATTATGAGAAGAGAGGAAATAGCTAAGAAGACATTAAAATTGGGTACTATACTACTATGTATATCCTTGGTTTTTTCCCGCACTACATGTTTTTCATTATTTCTTATACTTTTTAAATAGGAAAATTTGTTAAAAATAATCCCAACTTTTGCCCGTTCGTTGAAAATAATCCCAATTTTGGATTATTTTTAAATAATCTGAACTTTAGGGGTTATTCGCTCAAAATGGTCCTAAGTGACTGGTAACATTGTAAAGAGGTACTTTTTTTCATTTAAGTGACACGTGTCACCATGTAAATGGTTGAAAATAAATAAAAAAAATTACAAAAAAAAAACTAAAAAAATAAATCAAAAAACCCAGCCCCTACCCACGACAACCCCACCACCACCCACGTCCGATGTCCCTCCTCCCGCCAGCCAACCCAAGTCCCAGACCTTCACCCACCTGCGCCAAGACCCCCTCCCCCACCGCCGACACCACCCTTTTTCCCAAAACAACCAATCCCGCAACCTTCAAACCCTCCTGAAATCCCTAAATTTCCTTAACCATCCCATAAAAACCCCAAACGCCCCTCCTCCACCATCGGAACCCTAGCTATAGACATCTAAAAATGTCTCTCCAGAACCAAACCCGGTGATGAACAACCTTTCACTGTCATTATTGGTTGGGTCGAGTATTTAATATCGGGAGTGCTTAAAATCCATATTTAGTCAAACATATTCAGTCCACAAATCAGTCCAAGCATTTATTCAAACTTAATCCAACTTACATTTCAACCCTAACCATTTTTAATCCATTTCGTTATATTTATTAATTAAGCCCGATTAATAAATATTAAAACCCTAAGTCTAAAATAAGTCTGAAACACTAAAACCGCGCCTAATTTATCACAGATAAAAATGAATTTAGACGGAATTCCAGAACAGGAATTTGTCGTGTCACGACAGAATTGCCGTGCCATGGTAGGCTTTGCCGTGTCACGGCAAATTGCACCATGTCACGGCAATTTGCGCCGTGACACGACAATTTCTAGGGTTTGTTTTTTCTCAGCGCTTCACTTCTAGGGTTCCGTAGCTCACCCCTCACATTTTCTCTATAAATAAGAGGCTGATTTCATCAGTTTCGGGGCACCAAATCATTCTCTCTTTCTCTTGTATGCTTTAGCCTAAACACTAGCCTTCCCTATTCTTTCACAATACATCCCTTAAGCACTCCCCGAAGTCCGTACTTTACCCGAAATCCCACACTTAAACCAAGGCATGAAAGTTGCAAGCAAACGCAATCATAGGAATATGTAATTGAATATAACGCCTAATAAGATAATCTGGATGTCCGGTTTAGGTTCCTTTTTAATCTTGTTGTTTGATCAAGTGATCACGATATTTTAGATTTATGTGTTGCATTAACATTAAACCAATTTAGCCTAATAATAGTTTGGAGCAAATTGAATCTTTGTTTGCATGCCTTTGAGATCGCAGGAATACTTTTTACAATAAGAATCGAGTAAAGGCCAATACGGGCGAATGTGACTCCATGACTCACTTTGTACTATCATCCTTGATCCTCCTTTTGTGGTTTCAAACCATATGGAGTTAGTAATCTCATGGATTATGAATGGGGTGTAACCTTCACGGGTCAATCATTGTTGCCTTCGTTGTCCCTTATTCGTGGTTGCCTTATAATGATTCGTGAACGGTTTACATGTTCCTTAAAAACTTGTTGGCGGCTCCCTACTTTGCTTTGTCCCTAATCGTATTATGTCAATTCCCACTTCCTATGATTTCCAAGCATATTCACAACATGCTTAAGTAGGCGCACTTCAAATGACGCCTACAATTTGGCAACTCCACTAGGGAGGATTCTTGGTTATTTATCGATTTGAGTGATCGGTATTTAATTGAGATGGATGGATGAGAATTGAAATATTCTTGAATTGTATTCCTGCGATTAGCATTGTCACATATGCATATGCATTTTAGCTTACCTATTTTGCCACAATAGTACGTTTTCTAATGTATGTGGCTAGCCTGGGGGATTTAAGCTCTATCGACTCGGAAACGCTCATGGAAATAAGGGTTCATCCGAGTTTTTTAATCCACCCAAACCATGGAGTCGAGTTCGATTTCATCACGAACTTGCGGAGTCGCCCGTTGGCATACACCCTCAAGGGAGTCTGCCTTGCTAACGCGTCCAAACTCTTAACCATGGTACCCTTTTGACACCCAAATAAGCTTGACCATAGTCGAACATAGAACAAGACTTTAAGCTGCGAACTTAATTGCATCCACGTGTGACAATGTGCTTATATGTGCATATTTTTATTGATTTATTTTTTTTTTTTTTTATTATCTAACCCTGATTTTTTATTAGAGTCGAGTCATAGTTCTTTTTTTTTTATTATTATTTTTATTTTGAGTTAACCGGATTTTTATTCCAGTATCCTGAACAAGCGTCAACTTGTTTTGTCCATAGCCGGAGTTGTAGATTTTATTGTATTTTATTTTATTTTTAATTTTTTCTCATGAGTCCTACCTCTTGTAGAGTTCGAGTCCTTTTCCTTGTTTCTTGTGATTATTGTGCTAACCTTAACATGTGTTCTTTGTCTTTAATTGTGGTTGATCTTATTTATGACTAACGATTGTCAATGGACCATTTTCACCTAGTAAATAGCATAAACATTAAAATTAGACAAAATTAATCAAGTTAGTTTGTCTTTTAGTTTTCCGTGCTATTTGGTCCTTAGGCCCTTTGTTTTCTTACAACGTCCTCATGTCTAGCCATACGATCATATCACGAGTCTTAATAAACTCACTTAATCACACTTGTTGAGTCGTTGCACACACTTTGTCTTCAAGTCATGCACTATATTGTTTATGATCGTATACTAGGTTCATGTATGTGTCATTTCCTGTCATAATAAAAAATGAGTGGAGTTTCTCTCACTTGTTTTCAAAATTCTGTCTTTTCCCCTTTCTTTCTAATTTTGAGCAATGAGTCAAACCATTAAGTGAATTCGTTTTATTTCACAATACTTAGTCAAGGAGCAGGGGTAGATTGGTGCGGTTCGAGTCACTACCACAACCTCTTAGACTTAAGAGGCGTTCAAAAGAAAACTTCACCATCTCCACATTAACTATCACCTTCAAACTACTTTCAATTCATTCCAATGGCCACCAAAGAAGATATTGAGGGCATTCACAAGTCCATCGAGGCACTTTCCGCCATGATGCAAACCCTTACCACCAAGGTCAATACCATGGAACTAACCAATGTCACTGTTGCTACAGTTGACAAGATAAAAAAAAACAAGTGAGAAAAATTTCTAAAGAGTTCACCTACGTGGAACAAACTTCCACTGCTTTGGCTGTGAAGGACAAGCTCCCTGAAAAATTCTCTACTTCTGACATACCCAAGTTCAAACCTACCGACAATCCAATATTCCATTTGAAGGCCTTCTCTGCAACCATGGCTTTCAAGGGATTGGACGTAGCACTCTTCCCTACGGTGTTCCCTTTCTCCTTAGAGCATGCTTGCCAACAATGGTTTTATTTTCTAGATGCCAAGTACACTGCAACTTGGCAAGATGTCACTGCAAGTTTCATGAATCGTTACAAGTGTAACATTTAAACCAGGACTTCAGAACGTGAGCTTTCTATCCTTAAGCAGAAAGAAAATGAAGGGTTCACTGCCTATCTAAGTAGGTGGAGAGAAACAGCTGCACAAATGGTTGAGCCACCCAGGGAAAAGGAGATGGTTCATCTCTGTATCAAAAATTTGAACCACAAGTACAGGCAACATCTCAAATTCCTACCATTGAACACTTTCGAAGCTGTATATGATATTGGAATCAATATTGAGGACGAGCTAATAAAGACTGCTGGTAGTAATAACAACAATAATACTTGGAAAAACAAGAAGAACGACCTTCCTTCTTCTTCGTCTTCTAAGCCCGAAAATATTACCAACAATGTTAGCCAGGTTGATCTTAATGAAGTCTTAGCTCTGGATGCTCCATTGCCCAAGAAAAGGAGAGCTTACACTCCTTTGGGAATGACATATGATGTTGCTTTTGATTGCCTTTACAATCAAGGTTTGATAACACCTATTGGGACATTTTTCAGAGCTGAAACTTGAAGAAAGGAGTGCCAAATGGAACCCTAATGCTCACTCCAAGTTCCACCAAGGAAGAGGTCACTCTACTGAACAGTGCTGGAATTCGCAAGATGCCATTCAATATTTGGCTGATGCTAACAAACTTCTTGTCCCTCCAAGCGGCAAGAAGTAGTGAAGACAAGGCGCATGACGAGTCCTTCTGCAAGATCTCATGATTTCTTTCTTTTATTCATTTCCCTTTTCCCTATTTTTGTCTAGCATAGGTTTCCATTCTGAATTTCTATATGTTTATTCACCTTTTCCATTAATAAAATGAGCATATTTCCTTTACATCTCGATCATGTCATTTTTGCATTAATAAAAAAAAAAACAATTGCGAACCAAACACAAGGTACACCACTAATTTGAGGCACCCTTTGCAACCCATTATTCCCTTTTTTACCATTCAAACACATATTCCATTCTTTCATTAACCACTTTGAGCCTCGTAAAACGTTTGGCCTCATTTATTCAACCCACATTCACTTAACTTTGGGATGGGAAGGTGTGTGATTTGTGTAACATTCAAAAGCAAGTTCAAAAGAGAAAAAAGAAAATAAAACAATGTCTAAGGGCAAGTGTTCCAATGTATTTGATATGAACACGTCTCAAATTGCGTCTCTCATCGAGTGCTTGGTACCGTGACTGAGAAACATGAATGCTAAGTGAGTATGGACCGCATGATCCGAGATTGCCCACATTGATTCAAAAGAATGAAAAAGAAAAAAAAAAATTCAAAGCAAAAAAAAAAAAATGTGAAAAATAAACTTGCAAAATTCAATTTTTTTCAAATACACAATTACACATCTTGGGGGGCTTCTCTCGGGTCTCGAGCCTTTCACCCTTTCTTCTTCAAATCACTAGCTTAACCACGTTACAACCCTCGAAAGACCTCTTTGAGGTATACATATATTTGTGCAAAGTTCGGCTAGAGCTACGTTTGGCCTGATTCCTAATAGATACGTAGGCAACTTCACATCGAGGTGTAGCCACATTCATATTCATACATGATCGAGCCAAAACATTTCCAATGCTTATCCATACCCAAATAGAGCTAGACTTGGGGGCTTGAACCCATATCACTTAGCTTACCTAGCCTAAGGAGTCATCATTTTTTACTCTTCTCACATCTATTCCCATTGCCATAGCCTTCGCAGCCAACCTCTAGTATCACTTTCACACACTTCATTCACACATATATTGCCATATCACCCTTCCCTTAGAAACCCCTTATCATGAAATCTTGTTTCATCAACGCGCATGCTTCATCATCCTTCACAACAACATCCAGCAAACATCATCATGGTTATATATCATTGTACACTTGCTTAGCTCCCTGACCTAAGCAACATTCATCGAGATATATTATCACACTTACTTAGCTCCCTGACATACGTGCTTAGCTTCCAGACCTAAGCAACGTTCAAGATTGTACACTATATATGATGCTTAGCTTCCTGACCTAAGCAACATACATCGACAATAAAGTACGATTATATTGTGCTTAGCTTCTTGACTTAAGTGCATTCATTAATTGTGTCACATGATGTAATTGTCCTTACCCTCCTGCCTAAGAACATTCATCATGCATACATTAGTTTCAAGACGAGCGATTCAATTTGACAAGAAGAAAATCCATGCGATTCACTGCGCTTTTGCTCAACGAGAAGTTTAAGACTTCTTCCCATTTTTCATCATTTTTTTTTAGGAAATTCAAAAACTTTTCTAAAATTTTTTTCTTTTGGGAAAGTTCAAAAACTTTTTCTTTTCGGGAGAAAGTCGGTACCCTCCACTCATGACAAAAAATGACGAGCACATACTCAAATTGTACACATACACACAATCACAAGTCATATACATGTCATGTCGTGTCAAGTCAAGTTTGGTATTAAGTCAATCACTGTCTATACGAGTCCTTTAGCAAATCCTATTTTGCAGGTCTCAAGTACAACCTCTGTTCGTTGATAATCGAACAAATCATCATTTACAGCCCACGTTCGGGGACAATCGAACCATTATCATTTATCAAACACCTAATGATCATCCCGAAGCGCGGACGGTGATTGTGATTTCTCATCATCAGAAAAGTTTTTCCTGAGGCGTGAAAAATTGTCAATCGCTGCACACTTCTCAAGGCGTAGAAGTCGGTGATTGTGTCCCAAGGTGTGGACACTTAGTGTTATTCCCGGAGTATGGAACTTCACTTGTGAGCTACTCAAGGCGTAGGAGCTCACGATAGGGTTCTCGAGGCGTGGAAACTATCTCATATTAGTCTTCCCGAGGCGTAGAAGATCATCATTCAGTAGGCTGCTCGAGGCGTAAGAGTCTACGACATGTTGCCCGAGGCGTGGAAACTTTTCACCTTTCACTTGTGAGTTGTTTAAGGCGTAGGAGCTCACGATAGGGTTTCCGAGGCGTGGAAACTATCTCATATCAGTCTTCCCGAGGCGCTGAAGATCATCATTCAGTAGGCTGCTCGAGGAGTAGGAGTCTACGACATGTTTCCCGAGGCGTGGAAGCTTGTCACCTTTTATCTAATGGATTACTTGAGGCGTAGTGGTTCACTATAGAATACCCGAGGCGTAGAAATTATCATACGGTGGATTTCTGGAGGCGTAGAAAACTACCAAACGTGTTGTTGCCATGCACTAGTGTCAGATACGTATTCTATACCCTTTGCTCTTTTATTTGTTAAACTAACGCTTTTCTGCAGGTTTCGGTGTACACAGAGTGATTTAGGATCGCCAAACGTCTTAAATCATTCCTCGTCCCAATCGACTACTTTGGCTATCGTTTTCCAAACTCACGTTTCTACAAACTCAGTCAAAGTGGGGGCTTCTGTAGACATCTAAAAATTTCTCCCCAAAACATAATGATAATGAACAACCTTTCACTTCCATTATTGATCGGGTCGAGTATTTAATCTCGAGAATGCTTAAAATCCATATTTAGTTAAACATATTCAGTCCACAAATCAGTCCAAGCATTTATTCAAACTCAGTCCAACTCACATTTTCAACCAAACCCTTTTTAATCCATTTTGTTTTATTAATTAAGCCCAATTAATAAATATTAAAACCCTAAGCCTAAAATAAGTTCGTAACACTGAAACGACGCCTAATTTATCACGTGCTTAATGCTTAATAAAAAGTTAAAAATAAGACGGAATTTCATAACAGGAATTAGCCGTGTCACGGCAGAAATGCCGTGCCACGGCAATTTCTAGGGTTTCTTTTTCCGCAGCGCTTCACTTCTAGGGTTCCGTAGCTCACCCTTCACATTTTCTCTATAAATACGAGGCTGATTTCATTAGTTTCGAAACCAATAGAAAACAGGTCATTTCTAACGGATTTTTTCCGTCGAAAACACCCTGAATTCCGTCGGAAAACCCGTTTCCGACGGAATTTTCATCGGAACAGGTTGTCGTAAACATGTTTTTAGGAAAAACGGTCTTTTCCGTCGGAACAGAGTTTTCCGACGGAATTTTCTCATCGGAAGAGGTGTTCCGGCCACCGGAAAGTCCGTCGGAAATTCCGACATAATTCAAATCCGCCGGAAAATTCCGACGGAATTCAAATCCGCCGGAAACTTCCGACGGAATTTCCGTCGGAATCTGCTAAAAAAATAATAATAAAAAACGCCCTGCCACCTCCGGCAGGGCGTGTCACCACCTCGTAACATCAAACACCTCCACCTCGTAACATCAACCACTACCACCGTAAACCACCACCTTAACCCACCATCGTTACCCGCCACCTTAAACCACCTAACCTTAACCCACCAGACCCCACTTCACCACCAACCAAAACCCTCTAACCCAAACCATAACCCCCCACGCCTAACCACATCCAGAACCCCCCCACCCACACCCAGACCCCCCTCCCCACCCAGATCAGACCCCCCACCCCACCCACCCACCCTGACCAAAACTAACAAAATCGAAAAAAACCCCCAAATCGAAAATTAACAAAAACCAAATTGAAAATTACAAAAAAAATCCATAACACCCAAATCGTACAATAAATTCAGAGATCCGAAAAAAATACACAAAAAAATTTAAATCAAACAAAATAAATATATAAAATTGTATTCTGAAATTAATAAAAAAATTACAATGTGTCGTCGTTGTTGGTTGTCGTTGCTGCTGGTGTCGTTGCGGTGGTAGGTGGTGTTGTCGTTGTTGCTGCTGGTCTTGTGGTGGTCGAAGAGGATGAAGAGGCTGAATAATTGACTTTGGAAGCACTTCAAGTCTGTCGTTCCATGAGAGATCTAAATACCTCAAATATAACAGTTCACCGAATACAAAGAAGGAGAAAGAAGGAGAAGAAAGGAGAAGGAAGGAGAAGAAAGGAGAACGAAAATAAAGGAGAAAGAGAAAGGAAAGAGGAAGGAAAGAAAAGGAGATGGAGCGTGAGATGAAAACAAAAGAGGAAATAGAAGAGAGGGAAAGAGAAGAGGAAAGAGGAGAAGAGAGAGAAAGAGAAATGAGGAAAGAGTGGCAGACAGAAGAAGATGAGAGGAGAGAGAAATTTATTAGGGTTTTTTGGGTTTTTAGGTTTTTTTTATTATTATTTAATTATATTCCGACTGAAAATTAATATTCCATCGGAAATTTCCGACGGATTTTATTTCCGTCGGAATTTACGACGGAAAAACATGTCCGTCGAAACTGGTCCGTCGTATCGGCTTATTTCTAGTAGTGATTCGGGGCACCAAATCATTCTCTATTTCTCTCTTATGCTTTAGCTTAAACACTAGCCTTCCCTATTCTTTCACAATACATCCCTTAAGCACTCCCCGAAGTCCGTACTTTACCCGAAATCCCACACTTAAACCAAGGCGTGAAAGTTGCAAGCAAACCCAATCATAGGAAAATGTAATTGAATATAACACCTAATAAGATAATTTGGATGTCCGGTTTAGGTTCCTTTTTAATCTTGTTGTTTGATCAAGTGATCACGATATTTTAGATTTATGTGTTGCAGTAACATTAAACCAATTTAGCCTAATAATATTTTGGAGCAAACTGAATCTTTGTTTGCATGCCTTTGAGATCGCAGGAATACTTTTCACAATAAGAATCGAGTAGAGGCCAATACGGGCGAATGTGACTCCATGACTCACTTCGTACTATTATCCTCGATCCTCCTTTCGTGGTTCCGAACCATATGGAGTTAGTAATCTCATGGATTATGAATGGGGTGTAACATTCACGGGTCAATCGTTGTTGCCTTCGTTGTCCCTTATTCGTGGTTGCCTTATAATGATTCGTGAACGGTTTACATGTTCCTTAAAAACTTGTTGGCGGCTCCCTACTTTGCTTTGTCCCTAATCGTATTATGTCAATTCACACTTCCTATGATTTCCAAGCATATTCACAACGTGCTTAAGTAGGCGCGCTTCGAATGACGCCTACACTAGTGCTAGGGATCCGATGGTGGGGGAGGGGCGTTTGGGGTTTTTTATGCGGTGGTTAAGGAAATTTAGGGATTTCGGTTGTTGCGAGCTTGTGGGGCTGCTGGGTTGCAATTGTTGGTGGGCGTGGCTGTTGCTGCTTTGGTTGTTGGTTTTTGTTGGAGTTGCGCCATTGCAATGTTGGTTGTTGTTGGGGTTGTGCCGCTGTGCGTGCTGTTGCGGTGTGAAGAGATGGATGATTTTCGTGGTTGGGCGGCGATGGTGGTTGTTTGTTGGAGATGCGGGCTGCGATGTTTGGTGGAGATGGTGGTTTTTTGATGGAGATGGTGGTTGTTTGGTGGAGATGCGGGCACCGACGGGATGGGGGGTTCCGGGACAGTCAGTGGCTGGTGGTGGGGAGGTTGGTCGTGGGTGGGGCTAGGTTTATGATCTTTTAAAAAAAAAATTGAAGTTTTTTTTTTTTATATTTTTTAAGTTTTTTTTTCCAACCAATTACGCGGTGACACGTGCACCTTAACGTGTTATAATAGGTTGGGTGATCGGTAGGGACCATTTTGAGCGAGCGACCCCCAAAGTCCGGATTATTTAAAAATAATCCAAAGTTGGGATTATTTTGAGCGAACGGGCAACAGTTGGGATTATTTTTTACAATTTTTCCTTTTGAATAAGGTCATTTCACTTTGCACCAAGAGTAACTTAGACTTGATACTCCCCTTTTGGATATTTGATCCTTTTAAGTAAATTTCAACTTATCAATTGCCAATATACAAGTCCATATATTCCATGATGAGTTGAAGTATACAATAAATTGCCACTCTAAAGAATATTTTCCTTTTCAAACCATTGAAAATCCAACTCCTCTTCCAAAATACAATTGACTCATGAACTTTTTTAATCATAGATCCACTCTTATCTCTCTATTACCTTATTAGGGTTCCTACAATGATACGATTTTTACCTTAACCCATTTCTTCCCTTAATTAACTTGCCAAGGCAACCTTTAATATGTTGGGTTCGTTGAGTAATGTTTTGATGTATGAATTGAGAAGTTAAATAATGTTGTTTTCAAAGAGAAATAATGGTTATATACATACTTCGTAGAAAATATTTGTTCGGCACTAAAGACTACGAAGTCTCAGTGAAAGATTTGTTTGTAACTTAGTGATTATCAAGATTAAATTACTTACCAACATTTTGTAAATCAAAGAATTATTCACAACAAATACTCAAAACAAGTTTCATGACTCAATTCTCTTTAATTAATTTTTTTCATCCCCTTACAAAAATATTAAAGAAAATTGAGATCATATACAAGAGTACTTACAAAGAAGTTTGAAAATTTTGTACATTAAATTTATAACTCCTTTTCATAATTCACAAACAAGATTGGTTACATGATTTCTTCATTAACAAATTAACTATTGAAATGATTTTTATTGTGTTTCTATTGATAGAGTTAAATGAATGCATGTAATAATGTGCCAATAATTACACGCTTTCATCTTTGATTGGGTGCAAAGGTAATGAAAATTACTTTTATTTATTGAAATTGATTGTAAGTAATTAAAACTAATTTTTATGAAAGAAAATAACTTTTACTAATTTACTAGTGTTTGGGCTGGATGAAGTTATTGGTTTTTGTCTAATGAAACTATTCTACAAAATGCTTTGTATCTTTTTGTTTCTTGACATAGATTTTTTTTTCCACTCAACCCGGCCCACATGTGAGGTGGACTCTTTCACTCACTCTCTTTAACTCATACACTCATCTTTACCCTACTTAGATCTTAACATGCGTGCCAAAGTCTAACAAGAAAATTACATGTATTTGTAGATGGAAAAAGCATATTGATATATTGTGTTACATGCATGTTTTTAGAGTTTGGTTTAGTTACGATAATTTTATGCTTTTATAGGTAATTTCGTTATTTTTGATGTATTTCAGGATAAACGAGGCTAATTGGAGATTTCATGATGTTGCGTATTTAAACCAAGGCTAATGAAAATCAACGATCGAAGCTAAGTTCATTTGCAGCAGTGCTCAAGTCTAACACATCCATTTTGGGCAAGGCATGGACGTGCCTAGTCGAGAAAAAAAGTCAAGAAGCCAAGACAAGGAGAAAAATGCCCAGGCACGTCCTTGCCCATTAGAGACATGTCTGTGCTCGAGCAGGGTGTCCATGCCTTGTACTGTTGTGCGGGCATGGACATGCTGATGCGAGTGTTGCGCAGGCACGTCCATGCCAATTGTAGGCACGTCCGTGATGTGCAGTAAGATTGGTTGTCAATTTTGAGTACTTTTATTTTATGGTGGTTTTACAATTGATGGTTTGCATTTCTCATTTTTTCACTTGGTTTTGATTGGTAGCACAGGTATTCTTGGTTGAGAGGCTTTCTTGCTTCCCTTCGTGTTTCGTGGTCGAATGCTTGAGGACAAGCATTAGGCTAGCTTGGGGGAGTTTGGTATATCGTGTTATATGCATGTTTTTAGAGTTTTTTTAGTTTATTTTCGAGTCTAGTTTATCTTGGTTCATTTTGGCTTGATTTGGTTTAGTTGCGATGATTTTGTGCTTTTATGGGTAGTTTTGTTATTTTGATGTATTTTAGGATAAACGAGGCTAATTTGGATATTTCATGATGTTGTGTATCTAAATCAAGGCTCACGAAGATCAACAATCAAAGCTAAGTTCATTTGAAGCAGTTTTCAGGTGAAGAAGGCATGGGCGTGCCTAGTCGAGAAAAGAAGTCAAAAATCTAAGGCAAGGAGAAAAATGCCCAGGCACGTCCGTGCCCAATGGAGACATGTCTTTGCTCGAGCAGAGTGTCCATGCCTTGTGCGAGCATGGACGTGCTGATGCGAGTGTTACGCAGGCACGTACGTGCCTCACTGCTGAACAAGTTTATAAAAGTTACTACTTTAATCTTTGGAAGAGACACGTCCGTGCCTTCAGAAAAGCACGTTCGTGTGTGAGCGAGGGCGAAGAGGCATGTCTGTGCCCTTGAGAAGACACGCCCATGCTATTGCGAATGATGTCATGAAGCTGCTATGCAAGCACGTCTGTGCCTATATGCGAGCACGTCCGTGCCATAGCGGAGGAATTCTAGACGCTTGCGGCCAGGCAACTTCGTGCCTTATTTTGGCATGTCCTTGCCTGGATGCGCATTTTAGGAGGTTTAGGCTAGTTATATCTTTCATTGAGCTTTTCTATTTTAGTATAAATACATCTTTAATTCCTTTGTTTATTTTTTTATGAACTCTTAGACCTAGATTTCTCTCTAAAAATTATTTCCATTGCAATCCAAGATTCGGTACTTTCTTATTCTCTTTAATTATTGATTATGTTTTCTTTAATTCTTGTTATTGTTTTTACTATCATGAGTGAGTAGTTTCCTTATTCTAAGGTCTAGCGGTACCCCGAATATGATTGCATGAATTATTTCTTTAAATTCTCTAATGATAATTGCAATTGACATGCTTTATTGATTGTGCTTATGCAAATACTAGATTAGAGATAATTAGTATTGTTATTAATCCATTGTTTTTATTGCAATGAGAGTTTGGTCTTAACGGGTTTGAATAGATCAATTAAGGTTTTGAAGTTCATCACGAGAGTAGTTGAATGAATGGTTAGGAAGCTAAGTAATGTGCTTAATGTCTCTAATTTCCATGATTCCACGAGAGTATGTAGGCTTGATTGTGATTAGGGAAGCCATTTCGAGAGAGACCTTGGTATTATCTAGGGATTATTTTTCCTCTTGTTGATTGAATTATATATTAGGGATAGAACGACTATGCATTGATTATATTCGTGGTGATGCATGATCTTGGATATTTTTATTATCAAATTTCTCTTATTATTTAGAATAATTGTGCTATTTATTTAATTAGTTTAGAATTCTTATTATTCGAATTAGTTTCTTCTTTAGTAATTGCTTGAGCTGTTATAATTAGTTAAACCATAGTCTTTTGGGATCTGACCCTTACTTTCCTGTCTACATGGTTAGTGGTCTAGGTAGGTTTATTTTTGAGAGGTACGCGACAAGCCTGTCACATATAATTAAAACTATTAAATGTTATTTAGATTAAATGCTAGTCACTTTTTGCGAAATTAAAAGAAACTTAACGCAATTAGAGAAATACTGCAAGAGAGATTTTACGAGGAAAACTTCCTAGGCTTATAGGAAGTGAAAAACCTCGACCCCAAGGGATTTTGACTCAAAACTTTCCATTAAAATAGGTTCAACAACTCTGTTACAACCTATAAGGAACTCGAGCCTCTATCGAGTTCCTCAATGAACTCATACTCCCAACAACTATTCCCTCTAATAGTTGCAGCTCGAGATCTTCCCTCAAAGCTCTCTCTTCTCACTCAAGACTTCACTCAAAGCCTTACTATTTCTCTTTCTCTTAAGCTTCACTCGCTCAAAGATTTAATTCTCTTTCTCAGCTCACAAGCTTCACTCAAAGCTTTCTCATACATACAAAGAACTCACTCAAGTTCTCACCCCAATACAAGAATTCACTCAAACCCTTATAAATTCTCCATTACAAGATTTCACTCAAACCCTTGAACAATTCTCAAATACATGTAAAAGATAAATTGTATGAAACTAATATGTTGGACACTTTGAGACATGTAAGGAATTGACTCAAAACGTGGAGAGAAAATATATTTCTTTAATTTTCTACTGCTCTTCCACTTGAGACATACTCTATTTTTTAATTTATGACAAAGTCAGACAGTTTGGAAAGAATTAAAACGTTCCTTATGATCAGGAGTGGTCTGAATCCTTAGGCCCACGAATAGCCAACTAACCTTGATTATAAGCAACAATAATTGGTCAATCAATTAGTTGCTCCACGACTTTCTCAAGAACCTCCTTTTTCTTAGGAAAGCAATCAACACGTTTTACAAATATCATCCACAAGTTCCTTGAAGACCAAGCCCTTATGCTAAAAGATTGGAGTTTAAAACAGACCTCCTTAAGAAGATAAGTTAAATAATAAACTTGTTTATTAATTTAACTTAACATATAGACCTATTCATTTCGTTCCTTAATAAACAGAATCTCAACTAAACCCCTACTTTTAAGGAAATCTCTTTGGAATTCTTTTTCCCATGATTTTGACTAAAATTAAACCAAATTTTTATTTTTAAAACTTTGTTTTATAAAATAAAATCATTTTAGAAAATAGTTTATGTCAAAACTAAATCCCTAGAAACTAGGTAAATAAGTTATCTTTTTTTACTAATAGATAATCATATTTCATTTTAAAAACTTATCTTTTATAAAATAAAATCTATTAAGAAATAATGATACCAAGTCAAAACTAACTCCCTAGAAAGTAGGCAAACATAATGCAATGATTATTAACGTGGAAAACTGACTTCTAGTGAAACGAATTTTAGACTGACCAGTAAGTTCCTTACTGACTAAAGTTCCAATGTAGTTCCTTAGGCTTGTTCCAAACAATTTCTCTTACCCTACATACTTACATGACTCCTAGAAAAATATACTCCTATTTTTCTGTCTTCACGTTTCTCTGATGAAGCTTCTACTCTAAAGCTTTTGTTCGTTAAAAGGAAATTCTCTTTACTTGTTCCCACTAAGGAACTGCTGCTTATTCCTTGCAAAGAACAGCTTCTCATTCTTCTTAGGAACTGCATATAAAGTTTAACAATACGTTTGTACGTTTAGACTTCTTCTCTTTATGTTCTCCCTTAAGAACTCTTCTTCTCGTTGTGTTCCCCCTTAGCAACTCAAGCACGATCCATACATTGTACGTTAGGAACCATCTTCAACGATGATCTAATCTGTACTCAACAATCTTCATGCTTCATGGCTTGTTTATGCACATTTCAATATACATATTAGTTAGACTATCATCATTTGTTCACAATCATCAAAACCTTACAACATTAAAGGTTGAAATTTAATATTGGAAAACGTAAAAAGATAAAGTGTAAAGAACACAAATAAACGAAGATTGCACGTATAATAAATGATATTTGTGTCAACTCCTTCCCTTTTTTTAAGTATCAATTTGATCAACACTAAGTTTTAGATAGTGGGATAATAATTTATTAAAATGTAAATTATGAGAGGAGAAATAATAATAATAATAATAATAATAATAATAATAATAATAATAATAATAATAATAATAATAATAATAATAATGATGATGATGATGATGATGATGATGATGATGATGATGATGATGATGATGATGATAATGTCTTCAGGCATGGTATTTGGATGACGACACTATTATTGGTGACACTTTGGTGGTGGGGAAGGTTCTGCAATTGATTATGGAGGAAGGGCCTCGATTTGGGTTACATCTTAATGTGGAAAAAACTGAAGTTTTCTGGCCTACAGAATACCCTCGAAGCAGGCTTGTGGGTGTCTTTCCCCCTAATATTGCTCGACCTTTGCATGATGTTAAGTTGCTTGGAGGTCCTGCTAGTTTCGATACCGGTTTCAGTGGTGAGCTTGTGATGTAGAGGGTGACTAAGACCATTGCGCTTATGGATAAGGTTGTTATGCTTGATGATCCTTAGTGTGAATTGTTGTTACTTAGGGCATGTACTGGAGTTTCTAAACTCTACTTTGCTTTACGTACTTGTCTGCCTAGTACTTTTGAGGCGACTCAGCGCACATTCGACGGGGCTCTTTGATCTTCTTTGGAGCGTATTGTTACTGCTTCGGGGCCTGGGTTTGGCGATTGGCAATGACGGCTTACCACCTTACCATTTGCATTTGGAGGGCTTGGTGTTTATTCTACAGGTGATGTTCGTCATTATGCTTTTCTTGCTTCTCGGTTACAGTGTGCTGGGTTGCAAACAAAGCTCCTTCGGCATGTTGGCATTGTTGGGTCTTGGTTGAGCCTTCAAAGATGTCTTAAGTCTGTTTAATGGAACGGTGGAGTCTAACATTTTAGCGAGGTCGCTGCCCCTAAACTCATGAAGAAATTGGCAGATATATATTTCACAAAGGTTACTGCTTCTGCAGAATCCGCTTTTTCTTTATCTCCTCGACAATTGAAATTGTGGAAATAACAACAGGGAGATCACACCTCTGCTTAGCTTCGAGTAATCCCTATTTCAGGCCTGGGTTAGACGATGAACGCAAAGATTTACCGATCTGTGTTGTGCTATCGGTTGGGTGTTCCATTGTTCTCAGTCTCGACGTCGTGCTCTGCTTGTTCAAGGGTTTTACCGGGGAAATTTTCGGTGACCATGCGGTGTTGTGTGCTGGAATTGTGGGTATAAAATATCAGCATAATGTTGTTCGAGATACCTTTGTTGATATTTGCTACCGATCTGGGATTTTAGCAAGAAAGGAGGTTGACATTGGGTTGTCTGGAATGAACGACGGGGCCCTTAGACAAGCAGATGTATTACTTTATTCATGGGATCGTGGTCGTGATGTCTATATTGACTTGATTGGGTGTTCTCCTTTGACACGGTCAAGGCTATCTGACTTTGTTCCTGGACCGGTTGTGGCGGATGTAGCTCACCGAAAGCGGGTCAAGTACGAATCTAGTTGTCGGGCAATCGGATATGGTTTCCTTCCCTTCTCTTTTTCTTCGCTTGGGGAATTAAAGAAGGAGGCGGTTACGTTGGTGAAGCGGGTTCAAAAGTTCTCGACGATTTAGGACATTGGGGCTCGTGATGCTGCTCATATTTTCACTAGGATAGGCTTTGCTATATCTAGAGGAGTGGGGGCCCAGATTGTTTCTCGGCTTCGCACTAATTTTTTATAGGTTGTATGACTTTTTCTGTTTTTGAAAATAATAATAATAATAATAACAATAATAATAACAATAATAATAATAATAATAATAATAATAAGGAACAGAATAGGATAGAGTTGTATTGAAGAAAATTAAATGATGTCTAAATAAAAAAGTGATGCACAAAAAAAAATTTAAAAAATAAAAAAAATGACTGCAAAACGAAAGTATGCACTTAAAAAAAAAAACAAATGGCCGAATTATAAATTTAATTTTTATATATTTTTAAAAATTCAATCTGTATATAAGTCTTATGATGAAGACAACTTTACAATCAAGAAATTAGGAATAACTTTAAAACACAAAATATTCAATCAAAATAGATTTTGTAATTTAATGTTTGTATAACTAAATCGATGAGAAAGGTATTGATATTGACTTTAAAATAGACCCTTTTGAATTTCGTTTATAAATTAGTCAACATGTGGACCTTGTGGGATTGTTTGTTATTAAAACTAACCTAAAGTTGCATGGTTTTTGTCTATTGAAGTTTTGAATGATTAAATTTGAATAAATAATTTTTAAATTGAAAGAATGATTGATAGTGAAATTAAACTTTTTATGAAGGAGAGAGGGAATTTATATGATACTTTTTTTAGGGCTTGTTTAGTTTTTTTTTTTTTTTTTTTTTTGTTGGTGTTAAGAGAGCCACAAGGGCGAGTGATGAAAATTGATCCCAGGATCACCTGGAACCGGGAGGGGAACTCTAACCAGGCCACTTGAGCTATCCTTCAATCTCAAATTTTGACCTTATGTGTATGATAATATATAGAGAGAAAATATATGATCAAGTGGAGTCTTGTTAGATTTGTATTAATGTGTATTTTATTAATATGTAGTTTTTATAATTTTTTTATTACGAAATTAATGATATTTAGCGATAAAAAAACCGCACATAAAACGATAAAGTGTGTCAGAATTTTATTTTTCTAATCTGATTTGATCTGAACTTTTTATTTTTCTGAAATAAGTAACATAAGGTGAACTAAATATGACCTTAATTTATCCTATTATACTTTTAAAAACTGTGAAAAGTTATATTGAACAATCTTGAAGAGGAAGAGGATTAATTGTACACAGTTTTGGGAAGAAACATATGATGGGGACCAAATTAAGGAGTTTAGAGTTTATAATAATAATAATAATAAAAAAAAGTGTAGTTGGTGGGGACATATTTAGTTAGTAGTGTGTGAGAAATAATATAAAAATAGTAGGAAAAATACACTTTAATAATCTCAACTATTGGCGGTTTACTTTTAATAATCTCAACTAAGTTTTTATTTTCTAATAATCCCAACTATAGGGTCAGTTTGCTTGTTGTAGTCCCAACCGGTCAACAACCTTTTATAACAGGTTACCAAGCCACGTGTCAACACGTGATTGGTCCATAAAAAATTAAAAAAAAAATTTAAAAATTGAAAAAAAACTTAAAAAAAAAAAAACACCCACGCCAGCCACCCCACTGCCACCACTCCCAGCCTGACCACCCTGCCCCCGGCGCCTAGAACCCCCTTCCCTCGGTCACCGACGCCGGCTATACCCCCCCAGCATGACCTCACTGCATGTAATGGTCGTACTTCCTCTTTCACCAACCCCTAACCTCGCCGGAACCCTAACCCATTCCATAACCTTGCTGGAAACCGGCCAGCCAACTCTCTTAACCACCGAAAACAGCCGATCGGCCCTCTATTACTAATCCCCGACCCCGAAATCACCCACCTATCGCCGAATCGCTCATCCCAGAAGTTGTTGCGTCATTATTTTGTGCGATTGTTGCGGTTGATGGACTGAACTATTGTTGCGATTTAATTTGGTGGGTGTTTGGGCTGGTAGGTGCGGCTGGTGGTGTTGCGAGCTGTGATTGATTATGTGTGACATGCAGGTGAATTGGAGATGGTTGGTGGTATCTGGACGATTATGTAGAGGAGATGCGAGGGGCTGTGTTTGGTGGTTGTTGTGGTGGGTGGTGTGAAAAACAATGATTGCGGTGGGTGGTGCGGCTTCTGTTGGTGGGCTGCGGTGGGTGGTGCAGCTTCTGTTAGTGCGCTGATGTTGTTGTGTTGTGGTGGCGAGTGGTAGCAGCGGTAGTGTTGGTGGCTGGGATTTTGGGATTTTTTTTTTTTTTTTGTTTTTTAATTTTTAATATTGGACCACTCACATGTTGACACGTAGCTATTAAAACCAAACAAAAAAAAAAAAAAAAAAAAACTCTTTCAACAGGTAACCGGTCATTGGGACCATTGGAGGCAAACTGACCCCATAGTTAGGATTATTAGATAATAAATTTTAGTTGTGATCATTAGAAGTAAATCGCCTATAGTTGGGATTATTAAAGTGTATTTTTCCAAAATAGTAAAAGTAGGTAGGGTTAGAGGGAAATAGCCAGATAGAAAGGATAAAATAATTTATATTTGACCATCACTAAATAGAGAAGTGTTGCAATGAATTAGAAATGAATATTAAAAAAAAAAAAAAAAGAGTATTGTAATTAATCTAAAATGAATGGAGCATTACACTAATACACACTCTCTCTAACTCAAAATAATTGACACGCTTAATTTTTATTTCAATATTCATACGCTGTATTAACTTAGACCATAGTTTTTTTTTTTTTTTTTTTTTTTTTTTTTTTTTTTTTTTTTTTTTTTAATAAATAACGTATCAAAAAATTTATATTGACATATATTGTCAAATAAGTATTGTTTCGGGTGAGCTCCGGTAACTTGTATCTGGGTCGCTAATGGTTTATCGTCTAACTAGGTACATGCACAATCATCGTAGATTAGCTTCCCTCGGGCTTTATTCGAGGATAACCGATTCGATGCTAAAGTTAGTATTGGTATGATATGGATAAGAATTAATGTGATTTGATATTTTTAGGTTAAGAATAATATTGTACCTTAGAAGTAAGATATATTAGCTAATGTATTTATAGAAATCCCCTAACTAGTAGGTGCCATGTGTCGGTCCATGTGGGTGTCTTGTCAAATGGGCAGCGAGTGTCCATGTGGCTGAAAGCAGATCTGCACGTGGATAACGAAGAGGTCGATATGGGTAATGAGCAGTATTGGACTTGATCCAAATGCAAATGTTCAACTTGGTTGACTAATCCATATCGATGTGAGTATCATCCCATACAAGCATTAGTATAAAGTTTCATGATATCAACTTATTTTTTATGTTTTTCCAAATACTAATTAAATTTTATATATTAAAGCCAGATTAAACTAATATATTCGTATATGTGTATCAAGTTTAACTGTATAAATTATTATGGGATAAATGAAGTATACCAAAATAATACGAGTAACAGTCGTAGACTCGTCGGTGAGTCATGAGTGTTACCTTCCAAAACGTGAATTTAGTGTATGTTGTTTTCATAATTGCCTCAAATGTATGTAAAATAACGAGCAAGTATCCGTCATAAGAAAAAAAAAAAAAAAAAGAAATAAAAAAAAGGCTTTTTCGAAAGTGGGATAAGCTAAACCCTACACCGTAGTGGAAGTTTCACTGTACATGCATACATCCAAAACAACTTTTATGGGTTGATATCATATTGTCAACCACTTCGACTTCTTGTTGATATCATATTGTCAACCACTTTGACTTCTTTTCTTACATGAAACCCCCAACTTTTTCCAGGAATTCTAAGACTCTAGTTAGGATATATCCGTACATTCAATTTTACCGCACTTGAAAAAAAAAAAATATGTCATAGCATGCATTGATATTTCATTATATTTTAGATGGTATCATCGTGATACCAATAACCTTATTCAATGATACCAAATACAAAATGTTTTGTTGGTATGGATATAATTTGTTGTTGGTAGGGGTGGGACTTTTCAAACCGAACCGTGAAACCGTCCGTTACCGAACCGAACCATCACGGACCGAACCGTTTATAACCCGCTAATTTTAAACCGAAAACCGAACTGAACCGTATAATGTCAAACCGAAACCGAACCGAACCAATTAATGTTAACCCGTTACGAACCGTAAACCAATAACAAACCAAACCGTTTATAAACCGAAACCGTTTGAACCGATTAATGTTAACCCGCTAACTGTTTAAACCGAACCGTTTATAAACCGAAACCGTTTAAACCGTAGGAAAAAACCGTTTAAATCGAACCATTTACAACCCGCTAACCGTTTAAACCGAACTGTTATAACCCATTAAACCGTTTAAACCGAACTATTTTCAAACCGCAACCCGTTTAAACCGATCCGATTACAAACTATTTAAACCGAACCGTTTACAACCCGTTCCATTCAAATTGAACTATTTGCAGCCTTTAACAATTTGTTAGAATTCCACGAAATATATTTGATGTTTAATGTAATTTAACTATACAATTTTTTTTACATATAATTATTGATTTAAATTTGTAAATTTTTTTGCTATTACAAAATTAAAATTATATTCTTGTATAACTAAATTAGGAGTTATAAATTAAATAAAAAATGAAAAAATTTGGCCACCTACCCAATCCAACCAACCTCCACCCACCCACCACCGTAACCCACCCTAACACCACCCCCGCCATCACCCCAGACCCACTCTAACACTACCCCCACCCACCACCGTTACCATAACCCACCCCCACCCCACCACTGTTACCGTAACCCACCCCCACCCTAACACCACCCCCGCACCCACCATAATTACCGTAACCCACCCCACCCCACCCCACCACCCACCGTAAATGAAAAAACCCAGACCCAAACCTTACCCCACCCCATCCACCACCGTCACCGTAAATAATAAAAACCCAGACCCATACCCCACCCCACCTACCACCATCACCGTAACGTACCCCACCCCACCCCCTCAACAAACCCCACCCCACCCCACCCACCACCGTCACTGTAAAAAAAAAAAAAAAAAAAAAAAACAGACCCAACCCCAACCACACCCACCACCACCGTAACACACCCCACCCCACCCCATACAAAAAAATCGAAAAAAAAACCCAAACCCACCGTAACCCCACCCCACCCACCCCCACGAAACCCAACATCCTCGAAACCCCCCAACTCACTCTAATTGCTCACCCACCATAAAACTCCCTCCCTCCCTCGAAAAATCCTCCCTCCCCACCCACCCGAACCCAGTCTAACCGCCGCCGCACCCACCCTAACTCGGCCCCCTCCGTTGCCCACAACTTGAAAAAAAATTAAAAAGAAAAACAGAAAATAAAAAAAGGAAGAACGAAAACACCTTATATATTAATCCTGAATTTAACCTCAAATTTGGTTTTAAAAGGCCAAATTCGATCATGAAACAACTAGATCTAGAGTTTCGTGGTCGAATTTGACCATAAAAACCGTCGTGCGTGGTGCCGGTGGACGGAGACGGAGAAACGAGATGGAAGAAAGGAGAACATAGACGGAAGAAGGGAGAAGAAGGAAGAAGAAGAAAGGAAGAAGGAAGAGGAGATGAGAGAGAAAACGAGAGAGCAGTGAGCATATTAGCAGCCATGGCTTCAAAAAATTGATAATATTACAGAAGAGGATTAAGAAAACGAGAGAGAAATCAAAAAGAGTACTAAAGAGACGATGATAAGAGTGATCTGATTGGTGGAAAATAAAACACACGGATCGTGAATTGGAATGTGTGCGATGATAGGCCGTTAGATGACATGCAAATCAATGGCTGATATTTAATATAAGACGGTGACACGGATCATGGGATAATGGATTTGGATAGTATGTTTTTTTTTTATTCATAGCTACGTACTAATAAAAACACTACTGTACTCTTAACTTTATGTAACTTATAAATTGTAAGAAACACAAATGTTTGGAAATTGGAATTGATTCAATATGACATATTTAATGTATATTAGTTATATGTATATCAGTATATGTAATAAATAATAATGTATGGTACGATTGGTATCATACTATCATTGGTATGTATAGATAATCGATAAATGTATCTGATTATTAAAACTTAAAACAGTTGATGATCGATCTAATTGAATACTTCTACTTCCCCACCCGTTTTCTTTAACTTGCAAGTTGAAACATATATATGTTGCAGCCTTGTAGGCACGTAATCTTAAAAGGTGATTAGAGAGAGTAAGACAACAAAGTAATTCAACAATATAACTTTAACACCAAAATTATGGAATAGTTACAAACAATTGTCAATTATTACTTTATTAGACTAATGGGAAATTGAATAATCGTGATTTTAATTAAACATCCAAATATATTTCTGTAACATTAAATTATTAGTTTATTACAATATCAATTATCGCTTTATCGTATTCAAAGTACCAATTCATCAAATCATGATTATGACGCGATCTTTAAAACAATTAAAACAAGAAGCTGATAGCCTGATAATATTTGATAATGAAACAATAATACATTAATACCTTATAAATTTGTAATAGACTAATATTTAATAAACAACAACAAGACTATAACCAAATTTGAAACATAACACATTAACATGATATAGAATGAATGAGAATTTCTGTAATTCTATATAATCTGATATCTGAATCGATTTATCGTATTCAAAGTAGCAACTCATCAAAACATGGTCATGACACGATATCTAAAACAATCCAACAAGAAGCTGATAACCTAATAATATATATTTAATAATGAAACAATAATACATTATAAATTTGTAATAGACTAATATGATAATATCGAATAAACAACAACAAGAGTATAACCAAACTTGAAAAATAACATATTAACATGATATAGAATAATTGAATAAATGAAGATTTGTGTAATTGTATATAATCCGATGTCTGAAAATAAAGTAACGAAGTCCCAACTTTATATAAAACGAAAATAACTAACCGGTCAAAAATCTCTTAAAACCCAATTTCTACTCGATCCATTATTTTTTTCACCAACCTATGCCGACCCGCTAATGAAATGGAAATATTAGTCCCAACTTGATATAAAACAAAATGCGTTAACTGGTCAAAACCACTTTTTAGAACTCGATTTCAACCCGATCCAATTAACCGATTACCAAACTAACCCAAACGATTTTAGCACCAAACCGAGTATAAACCGAACCGATATGAATCGAACTAGCATTAACTCGGGTAAACCCGCCCTTGAACTGACCCATTTCAAAATAATCCGTTCATGACCCGAACCGATATGAACCCGGACCGACGTTGACCCGGTAAAACCGCCCCTGAACCGATCCGTTTCAAACCGGTCAGATCATGACCCGAACCGTTTATAAACCGAACGGGCATTGACCCGGGTAAACCCGCCCCTGAACCGACCTGTTTCAAACCGACCCGATTATTAACCGAACCGTTTAAAAACCGAACCGGCATTGACCCGAGTAAATCCGCCCCTGAAGCGACCCGTTTCTAACCGATCTGATTATGACCCGAACTGTTTATAAACCGAACCGTTTATGACCCGAACCGAATTTAAATCGTACAAAAATAAACCGAAACCGAACTGATCTGTGACTAATCAAAACCGAACTGAACCGACCCGCCGTCTAAATGAAACCGTTTTAACCCGAACCGTTTCAAACCGAAACCGTTTCAAACTGAGGTCAAACCGAACTGCCAGACTGATGTCCCACCCCTAGTTGTTGGTATCATGTGAAATACCGACGTGTGTTATTAGAGTCCATGTTCAATTTGTTTTTATAATTTCAATTAGGCCAAAAAAATAATGGACAAGGAGTATAACCCCCGTTTGGCCAGTCCATGTTCTCTAAGCCATAACAAGTTAACAAAGGGTCAACGCCGCGATTACAAAATACTCTTTTCATTTCAGAATAATCACAACGGTACACAAAATTTAAGGAAATAATAGGGTGAGGATTGATTGAATTATATAATACTTACTCCATTTTTATAATTACAAACGCTTGTTAATGCGTATTTTGTAACTTAAATATCTTAAGTTGTATTGTATTAAATTTTATAAAAAGTTGCGTAAAAAAATTATAAAAAAGTTGATATTATGAAAGTGCATTTGGAGATGAATTTAACATAATTCCAAATGACTTTTTTCCCAATGTATAAATCAGAAGGGGAAAAAAAAATAATATCAAAGGAGTGTGTGTGAATATTGCAAATTTTCAAATTAAACGTTGCGATTTAAAAATAGAGGAAATATAAAATATAATTAGTGAGGATATATTTAACAGTTAGTTGGAGAGAGAATCAATGAAGAAAATAATGGGGTTATGTTGATGGATGAGTTAAAAAAATTTAATGAAAGTAGAGTTATTTGGGTTAGTAGATCGAAGAGAGAAATATCATAATATAATAACAGTAGAAAATATTATTTATACGTAGAACATTTAAGTATAGCAATTACCTTTTTTTTTATTTTGAAGAAAAGAAAGCTACTAGCTAGTACATTACTTGGGAGAAATATTATCCAACAAGACATAAGGAAATATTTTATGTGGACAAAAATTTTCCCGCACTTGTTCTACCCCAAATGATACTAGCTTACCTACCTCATTTGAGGGGGGAGATAAGGGAAATCCCTCAAATGAGTCATATGAGATTTGATCCCTACACCCCAGGGATACGAGGTGGGGAGCGATGCCACTACTTCATCACCTCAACCTCAACTAGCTTATTTAAGTGATGCGCACCAAAATTTTCATCACGCTTAACACGAGACCAATTACTATAGGAATTGAAAGAAGTACAAAGTGATAAAATCTCCCAAAGCACTAAATCCGGGAGATAGGTAACACCAGTGACCAAGCGGTTTGTGAGTGTTTGACAATCTGTTTCGAAGATGATGTTCTCGAGGCCATACTTGCAACCTAATCTGGCTTCCACAACAAGAGCCTTAGCTTCAGTTACCACTAGAGGCTAGTAAGCTTTAATTCACCTAAAAGCTACGAACAAAACTCACCATGTGATGATCCAATAATTAAACTTGTATTAACGTGATTCGGCTAGTAAGTATTTGTGTGTTTTCAATTGGTCATGGACTTCGCCTTCAATGACCCTGTGATGATTCAATTATTACACTTGTATTATTGGAGAGCAATTGTATAGATTATCTTGATGATGTCAAGTTCAGGGATTTGGTATACGTATTGTCAAGGGATGGGTGTGATTGAGAGTATGTAATCGACTCTTTTGTCGAACTTGTTTATGAAATTGTTATTCCATGTATGCTTTGGATTTTGAATATTGGTTTAATTTAAATAAGGGTCTTCTATGGTTCTAGTTTATAAGCTTTAATTTATTAGTTTTATTGATTTAAATAAGAGCCTTCTGGTGTTATTTTAGGTCTTAAGTTTGGATTTTTCGCTGCTAAATTCTAATAAGCCTTAACATTTTAATGTTGCGGTGACATGTCAATAAGTCTCCATATTTTATTTAAAGTATTTGGTTTGGAAAAAGGGAGAGTTATTGGGGTATTACACCAAGAGAGCTCCAAAAAACATCGGTTTATTTTTTCTCGGTATACCAAGGTATTTCTCATGCTTGTCAACCTATTTCATGTTAAGCAAGGCCAAAATCTCATCTCTTCCTGCAGAGTTCACTCCTTTACTAAAAGAAACTTTCAACTTATCGTAGTTAAATTTCTCCTCAGAAGCAGCTTCATATTGATTGAGGATATCAACTATAACTGAGCATTCCTGTGGATTGACTCTTGTAAACATACAATAGCATAGGCTATCATCTGTAAAAAGGAGGTGGGAAATTTCCGACCCACCCCGACTACCTCTGGCACGTGCAACTTCTTTTCCTGTATTCTATTCTGTATCATCTTTGAAAAAGCATTAGCAACAGAATAAAAAGATATGGGGAAACACCTTGTCGAAGACCACGAGTTGGCAAGACTCCACCACACACACCACCATTGCCAATAAAAGAATATATAGGAGGCCGAAGAAAACACTGTCCTTGATCAAAATGACCCACCTTCGATCCTATCAAAGCCCATCGTCACTGTAATTTCCTCAAAAAACCCCATTATACTATGTCATAGGTTTTTCTCATATCTAGATTCATGGCTACTGGACTCTTCCTACTTCGAATTCTGGTTTTCGTAGTGTGAAAGATCTCGAGGGCAATGAGATCGAATTATCAGTAGTCTTCAATCTTTCCGAGACAAAAACACTCTGGTTTTCCAAATTAAACAATGCCCGACAAAATGCACTTAAAACGAATCACAATAACTTTCGACACCAGTTTATAAATGATATTACATAATGTGGTAAGCCAGGACATAACTCCGTCATATTTGCCGGAGACTACTTTACTTTCGGAATCAATAAGATGATAGTATTATTCACACAATATAACTACCTCCGCTACACATTGTGTGCAACTTTAGTGGAGACACGGTTTCCTGAGCAAAAAATGAAAATAGGTAACTAAGAAAGTCAAGGGCATGTGATTAAGAAATGAGAGAGATTGTGGGACATTTTAAAAATTACCACCAACACCAGCAGACCCATCACCACCACCCTCCAGTCGCCCAACACCACCCTCATCAACACCGCAACCCACATCATTGTAAACCTCACCTAACCACCCGAAATTCACCGTTGACGGCCTGACCCACTTGAAACCCCACCATTGTTACTCTACCCTAATCAACCCCCCACCGGTACTCTACCCTAACCAACCCTCACCTGAAACACCCGAAACCCACCTCTAACCGTAAACCAAAACAACCTAAAACTCACCCTACCGACCACACACCCACCTACCCCATACACACCAATGCCGCATAAAACCCACGCTCACTCACTCCGAAAACACGCGAAACTTAACCAAGAGCAACCCACTCGCAACCCGCAACGACGAAATCATCCCATCTGGCTTGAAACCCACCAGATCTAAACGACGAAGGCGTGTGCGGAGAGTGGGGTTTATAAGGTGGGCTGAGGACAAGGTTCTTGTGTCTGGATAAGGCGTGGACGGAGGGTGGGGTAATTGGATGGGCCGAGAGCAGGGCTCTCGTTGAAAGTGGCGTTGGAGGCGTGGGCGGAGGTGGTGCGTGGCTGGGGATTGGAAAAGATGAACAAAAAAGAAGAGATGAAATATGAGGGAAGTTGAATTAAATTGGGGATAAATTATTAGATTAATTAAGTTGATTGATAACTTAATGAGTTGTAATTTAAAGAGTTAATTGAATCTGAAAATTTGAAGTAAGGGTACTTTAGTAATTTAATTTCAAAAAAGTTATTATAAATGAAAAGTTTTGAAAAGCTGCACATAATGTGTAGCAGACGAAAATGGAAAAAGTTGCACATAATAAGTAACGAAAGTAATATCTAGAATAATGAGGAGTAACATTTTGTTAGAATTTAGTAGAAATAATTATAACAAATACAAATGTGAACATATATATATACACAATATGTCATGTAATGTTTAATAGTCTCCCTCAAGATGTCATTGAATTGGTAGATCGAAGTAAAAATAAGTCCAATCTTGAAAATTAAGAATTTGTGTTGTCACAACACCTGTAAGATTCATGTATATGGTGACATAATGAGATAAATATAATTGTCAACAACATATATTTAGGATGATAAACAATGATCATAAAACCTGTAATAATAAAGTAAACATCTAACCAAACCACCTCACTTATAGTGATGTAGAAAGAAATAATAGTAATGTGTTAGCTAAAGAAATTGTTAGAAAGTTGTTTTCGGGAGCCAAAAGTGATTAGCGTGTTTCAAGGAATTATGTTATGAACTCTTTTACGTTTTCAGTTTATATAGTTAGCCTAATATTAGTTGTAACAAGAAGTTAAGCATCATAATAATAATCTCATCTTTTCTCTCTCCCCCCTCCCTATCTTGATAGACAACTTTGATTAATTTGATATGAGTATCATGAGGTAGGGAAAAAACCCTAAATTTTTTTAACACATCTATCTATCTTTGTTTTCTATCTTTGATATGGGTATAAGCATTTAGCTTACATTATTGGTATCAGAGCTACTCTTCTATAGCTCACTCATACCTTTGTTCATTCCTAAATTGGAAGCTGTAAAGGCATAGAAGTTGTATGACGAATCGTTTGAGTAAAAAAACTTGAAAAAATCTTCTTCAATTTGGAATTCTAGCACCAATTACAAAAGCAATTGTCAACAAATTAAATTTGCATCCATGGAAAATCAAGTTAAGGTGTTAGAAAAGAAGCTTGAAGAACAAACTAATAATATATATGCAAATGTTGATGCCATCTCACATGATTATCAGGGAAATGAAAGACAGAAATGCCACCTTAGAATCTCCAAGAAACTCTTTTTATGGGGTAATTAAATTCCACTAGACGTAAGCTAATTCAAAAATATAGATTAGGAAATGCAGTTTTTTTTTTTTTGCTTTGTGTAAAGGTGATGATGAATGTAAAGTTGACACTACAGAAAAATGGCTTATTTCCAATGGATAGTTTCATATGGCCAGGTAAAACAGTTGGAAAATACATAATATAATTTCCAAGATAGCTTCTGATGGCCAGGTAAAATAGTTGGAAAATACATATAATATAATTTTCGATGTTATAAAAGGCGTCTGAAATCCTCGACAACTTTAAACAAAATTTCGATGGCCAAAGTTGTAGGAAATTTTCGACGACCATGAAAATCATCGAAAGTTTATTCCTGATGGCTTTTTCGATGGCTAAAGATGATGGAAATTTTTTTATGGTTTTAAATGCCATTGAAAATTTCTGATGAACTTAAAAGCTTTGAAAAATTCCCAAGCCAATGGTTAAAAATCGTATTTATGATAGTTTTAAAATCCGTAGGAAATTTCAATGGTCAATTTCTTATTTAAAAATAATTTACCAATGGTTTTAACATCTTCGGAAATTTCCTACGGATTTTAAAACTATCATAAATACGATTTTTAACCATTGGCTTGGGAATTTTTCAAGGCTTTTAAGTTCATCAGAAATTTTCAATGGCATTTAAAACCATAAAAAAAATAAATTCAAGGTTTAAAGGTCACATTCAAGGTCTAGAGTTTTCATGGTTGAATTTGACCTCATAAAACAAATTCTAGGTGAAATTCGAAGGTATGGCCTTATCAAGCCATATTTGAGGTGACTTTATGGTTGATTTTAAGGTATGGTTTCATTTTTTGTAATTTTCTTTCTTTTAATGTGTTTTTAACACTACAAGAAATGAGCCAAATAAAGATGATCAAAATTCATTATCGGTAAAAGTATAAAAAACCAATCGGTATCACGTTTATCGAAGGTTACCATCGGTATTTGGCCAACAGAGATCAATTCATCGGAAAAACCGAAAATGCCGATAAATTAGCCATCGATTAATGTGATACCGACGGTTTTACCGATGGCCAAAAACCATCGTGTATTTATTCATACAGATAGCTTAAAGCCATCGGCATTTTTTACCGATGGCCACAAGCCATTGGTATTTCCAGCTATACCCCACCCACCCCGCTGCCCCACAAGCTATCGGTAAATCTGAAAAAAAATTTAAAAAAATGAAAACCCCCTACCCACCCCACTGCCCCCTACCACTTTACCCATACATTCCCATCCACTGGCCACTGCCCAAACACCTACTGCCACCTCCTGCCCCAACACCCACCGCCACCCACAACCCAACCCTTACCAAACACCCACCGTCACCCAACTGCTCTCCCTACCAAAACACCCACCGCCACCCATACCACCACCCATACCACCACCATAAACCTCAAGGAAAAAAACCCACGAAAATCAAACAAAAATCCACCAAAAATCATAAACATCATAAACATAACATTACCAAAAAAAACAAAAAAAAAAAACAACCCACCATAAACATCAACATTACCAAAATCAACGAAAATTAACAAAAATCAACATTACTAAAAATCAACGAAAATTAACACACCATAAAAAACCAACGAAAAACAAAAATCAATGTAAATATAGAAAATTTCGAATGAAATCAAAATACCTTTTAAGTTCTTCATCTTCTTAAGGTTTAAACGGTCAAATTCGACCAAAAATAACCACAACAACGCCGGCTACTACACCCACCGCGAGAGAAAGAGAAAAGGGCGAGAGAGAGAGAGAGAGTGAGTGAGAAAACTAGAGGAGAATAGGGCTAGAAAGAGAGTGAAGGGCGAGAAAGAGAGTGAGGAGAGGGAGAAGAGAGATAGAGAAGGCGTGAGAGACGAAGAGAGGAGGGAGAGGAAGAGAGAGGCGTGAGAGGAAGAGAGAGAGAAAGAGAGGCGTGAGAGAATAAGGGGGAATGGGGGGGGGGCAGCTAGGGTTAGAAGAGTTCCGTTTTTTATTTTAATTTTTGTAAAAAATTTACCGATGGTCTAAAGCCATCGGTATTTATTTTTTACCGATGGCTAATAATTATTTTTTCAAAACAGACTTTACTGATGGACAAAAGCCATCGAGAAAAAAATATCGATAGCCTAACCATCGGTATTTCTAAAATAACCGATGGCTTTAAAATACCACCAATAAATTATTTTTTTGCTGATGGATTTTAGTGGCCATCGGTATTTCCCATCGGTAAATGCGCGTATTCTTGTTGTGTGAGTTACTTTCTCTTTTTGTTTTTAAAATTTTTTTAAGTTGTGGTTTTCTCTTCCTTTTACCCTTATATCAAAATGTTCATTTTTATTTTACTGCAATATTGTTGAGGCAAATATTGTTCTTTGCCAACAAGTAAAATACCCTATCTTGTTCTAGAGTATTAGGGGGCTGCCCCTTGAGTTACTGGTTTCAAAGATTGATGACCTTGCTAACGTAACAAACAAACAATAAGGAAACTTTCCTAAAGAAAGTAAAACAAGTTAGATTGCTTAAAGAAACGAGTAGATAAACATATGACAAAAGATACAAATGTATTCCATTAATTAAAGGATAGAGTCCGGTCTACAATTTTATAAGTTGAAGGAAATGTTATCTCCATGATCATACAATTAGAAAAGACGAACGATCTTCATTATATGCTAAGAGAAACTAAACTATCGCTTGGCTACTAAGCCAAGGGAAACTACAAAAGCTAAGAAGAAAGCTTAAAAGAAATGAAAGGCTTGTTATCGATTGATTTGTTGTTGTCCTTCCTTCGATCTTCATGCTTCCATTTATAGGAAAATTGGAGCGGTTATGGCTGACTCCCATAACTGTTGTGCAATTATGCTTCTTGGCGCCAACTCTCTTTGAAAATTAAATTACCCATTTTGACTCCAAAGCGGCTCTTGTAGCATTGGGCCTTTTAGATAATACCAACCCATTTTCATTATATCCTTGCTAGTTTATCCTGAAACCTTTCACTGACTCTAAGGTCAAATCTACTTGGTCAAAGTCAAGAAAAAGTTAATAAAAACAAAAAATCTAATTTTTGGGTGTAACTAATGCCCCGTAATTTGGGTGGTTGATGGCGTTTGAAACCAACCAAATTATGATCTTTTTGTATAATAATAAGAAGTATTGCGTATGTTTAATTTTTCAAGTAAAACACAAGGCATTAAATATTACATCATATTTATATAAAATTAGAAATTTATAAAAGAAGAGCATTTCAAAACTAAGTAGTTTTAAATTGCGTATGCTCTTTTAAAGGTTAAGGTAAATGTATACAACGATATATTTATTAAGTTGCCTCTAATATCTAGGGTCATCCTGAATCATCGCCACATCATTCTTTAGCCCAGGATCATCAAGATTTCCTCGAATTCGTCATCGCTAGGCTCTAAGAGAAGCCAATTGATTCTGTGATGCTAAAAAATTTCCTCCTACCATAGTTGACATGTACACTTGTACATTAGGGTGTGTATTTCTTCTTCTGTCTCTCTAGTCACTTGGACTTCGTAGTATCTCTTGGAGAAGGGAATTTTCCTTGCCTCCAATTTCCTATTAAACGAGGGAGGAAAAATTGGTCTAGTTTTCCTAGCCCAACCCTTGTAGACTAGAGCGACATTTGCTTTCTAATCACTTTCCAACTTAGGGAAGATAAAATTTATCAAGAGATCGGCGTTTGCACCCACTGGAAAGGCGCTAGGGCCGGCTTCACCTTCATTGTCTTCGAGGATCACATGCCTTTCGTCCCATCGCTTGTTGATCCTTCTGTTGAGGCGGTTTCTCTCTCTATGCCTGTAAGTTCTTCTCCCCTTGGCTCGCCTGTCCATAGGTAGATGGTAGTTTGGACATTCACTTGGGTACTCTATTGAACCATGGAGAACATTTTTTATGTAAAATACCTCTACCCCATGGATTATTCCACTATTAGGACTAATGTGCAACATTTGGATGGGTTGTAAAAAGTCTTCCATTACTATGAGAAATTTAAAATTCAAGCTTTTGGGAGTAGGTGGAGAATTCTGACAATTGAATTTCTAGTGAGAGAGAAGAAGAGAGAGAGAGAGTTAAACTTGGCTTAATGAAGAAGCAAATTGAGTAAATTGACTACAAGTATTTATAATCACTTTTGTGTCACTCTTGACGGTTGAAATACTCCGTAACTTTAACACATCATGGTAAAACCATGTATCCTTCCACATTCTTGACGTCGTTTCATTAAAACTTCCCAAATTCTAACTTAAGGGGATGTACTTCAATAAAACCGTCACAAAACTTCATTGGTAATTAACTTCCACTTCCAAGATAATAATTATTACTGATTATTTAATTTATTGGTTATTTAGAAGTGTCTTTTCAATTGAATGACAATAAATATTATTGTTTGCTACTTGGTAAGTCGTGAAAGTAATTATGATTAAAACCCATATATTTTAATTTCGAAAATCAATAATATATTTGTATGGGCATTAACATAATAAATCAATTGCATCACCTGATCATATAACCAAAATATAAATATATTTGCATTAAGTATATACTTAACTAGAAAATTCCAAGTTTAAGAAAAATAAACATAACAGAGTTAAGACATGATCAAAAACATGTTTAGATACTTAGTTTAGTAGAAACTAAGAACATGTATGTAGACACCTAATTGTGTCTCCCCAAAAATCAAAGCCAGTGATGAGTACCTTTCACGTTTTGATTGACGAGTTCGGTAAAGAGTTGAAGAGTCTCGCAAAGTTTCCTTAAGCCTTAACCATATTCCTAACCTTACCTAATATGTTTTAATCCAAAATTATTCATTTCATGTCTTTAAACCCAAAATCATTCATTTCGTGTCCAAATCATAAAAACGTCCAAACCTGATTAATTTGCTCCATGTTCCTAGTCCAATTATTGTTTAGTTGGATGAGACTTGAAATGAGCTTTCCAACGATATATTATAAGCCCAAATTTGACTTAAAACGAATAAGTTATGGCCAAAATACTAAATCGAGCTCAAACTGAGCCTAGGTCCACCTTAGCTACGACCCAAAGATTATACGGAGTCCAAATATTTTATTTAGGCCCTAAATGATCATATTCCCAATCCTAAATCAGTTAGAAACTTCTAGAATCCTCTAGAAGGTTCTAATTTATCCTTTTCGAAAAGATAAAGATTGAAGAAGTTCGAGATTGAATAAAACTTCTCAAATGATAGTCCTTATTCTATTCGAATAAAAAGACGTTGGGATATCTTTTGCAAACGTAAGTCCATTAGAAACCAAACTCTGTACAACTTTGCAATCTTTTAAAACCAACGCACAACGTCAGGACCATTCAGGACCATCTCACTGCGACAGTTCTGACGCGGCGCGACAATCCTGTCGTGTCGCGTCAAAAGTTGTTCTATTTTATTTAGAACTTTTGATCTTTTCTGATCGTCCAGACTCTCGTTTTTCCTTATAAATTGAGGTCGTTTTTCTCGTTTTCAAATCAGTCACAACCATCAAGACTCCTTAGCTTCAATCATCAATAATCATAATCAATCATTATTCTCCAAATTCCAATGTTCTTAACCTTGGCCTAAACACATCCTTGACACTTCTCTAAATTATCCACCATACTTTCTCTGAGTGATTTGAATACTCCAAACCATACTCGACTTTGCCTTTGACCTCGACGTTAAAGATTGATAGTTTTGAGGGTTTGGTCCCAAATCTATATTTTAATTCATATTTGATTTATTTATTTTATTGTTTTCACTTTCTTGAATTTTACTAACGTGTGTATTATTTTAATAGCAAGAAGGTTGAGGCATCAAAGTGAGTAATTCAATTACCCTTTTATTTATTCTTTTGATTTTGGAGTAGAAATCATGTTTAGGATGTTATTTTGATTTCTAGTATCATGTTTAGGATAATGTATTGATTTTGTTATTAGTGACATACTAGGTTAATATGTTCAGTATCATTCCTAGGATCTTACTACTAACAATGTTTTGATGATGATTGTGATATTAATCATATGTTGCTTGATTATTTTGATTTATTGTTATTGCTTGATCACGCCCTTTCTTGCAGGTTTAAAGGGAATTTACTTAAAATCACGCCTATTAAGATAATTAATAATTTGATTTAGGTTTAATATGATTTTAATTTAAGTGATCACAAATATTAGATTTAATTGTACTGTGCATTAATAATCAACCAACATAGATTAAATAGGTTTAGGGTTAATTTGATGTATGTATGTTGATCGAAAAGCACGCATGAATATCAATAAGAATCAAGTAGAGGCCTATTTAGGGCGGGTTTGACTTCTCTTAGGTCAAATTCGTACCATCTTCCCCGAACATCCAGTCATGGTTCCGGACCACTACGGAGTTAGCAATCTCTGTGATTGTGAATGGGGTGTAACCTTCACAATCGTGAACGGTTTACAAGTTCCTAAAACTTATTGGCAACTCTTTTTCTCTACCTTTTTTTCCTTGGAGCACCTCCATGCTTAAAAACATGACCCACAGTAGGGCTCCAAAGGGCGAGGAAAAATTTCCTACAATGTTTCACATCATGTTTGAGTACTTAACTCTTTCATCAAAAGTTTAGTTGGTTAGGACAAAAGAAATCGAACCAAGAAAACTTTAGCCTTGATCAATTCCAAGCATGATTGGGGCTTTTGGGGCTTTTATGTGCCGATTCATACATATCAGAAGATAATCCAGATCTATCCCCTTGCTCTATTATCATCATTCTTCCCAAACTTCTTGGCGATGATTTCCTTACCTTCTTTTGTTGCTTTCTCTTCATATGCTCACCTTCATCTCTCTGACACCTGCGGTTCCTCTTCTTCCTAATAGGTTGATAAATGACATTTATGTCACTTTTAGGAGTCTTTTTAAGGGTCGTTTTCTAGTTATTTTTCTAAAAATGTCACTCTTTTAAGTCTTTATTACACTTGTTTGCTTATTCTCGTCTTTTATCTCTTAATTTGAGTATTTTTGTAGTTTTTAATAGTTTTTAGTTTAATTTCGTAGTTTTAGTTTTAGTATTAGGAGTCCTTTTAAAGGTCTGATGGGATTTTTATTTTGTTTTGTTTTCTTCTCATTTTCTTTTCATTTTATTATTGCCTTTTCTTTTCTTTTCATTTATTTATTTCATTTTCTTATTATTAACTTGTAATATTAATACCCTTTTAGGTTAATACACTCTCTTACTATTATTCACCCTAGATTAGAATTAGATTAGTTTTAGCTCTCTTTTATTTTTATCTCTCTTAGTTTAGGTTTAGTTTAGGGTTTTTTATTTTAAGAGAGAGAAAGTGAGGAATATCAAAGAAAGTTTGAATCTTTTGGAAGATTATTTGGTAACAAATTGATTTGAAGATGGAATCAATAATCAATGAGCATTTCTTACTCTCCCTCCTCTATTTAGTGTTTCATTAATTGCTTTTATTTATTTTTTTCATTGGTTTAGTGTGTGTTTGGTTGTTTATTATTTTGTTGATTAGTTGTTAATCTTAGTTTAATGGTTAGTTATTTGTTCCTAATGCTTAGTTTAGTTGCATATTTAACTAGTTTCTTTTGAATTTCTTGTGCTATTTCATTATGTTAGGATAGGTTTTTAATCTAGGGAAGGGGATGAGAGAATATTGATGTTTTTAATTGATTAATTGTGTTTAGATTGTTATTGAGGCTTAATTTGTAGATATGGAAGATGAATTTATTGCTTAGGGTCTTTCTAGCTAATTGCCCCTTTGATTTTTATCATGCTCTTAATTGATTGTGTGGGAGTGAGTTAATTGTGAATATAATTTCATCCATGTTTAAGCTAGTTTAATTGCACGGGAGTGAATTAATTTAGTCAAGTTAATTAGCGTGTTTGATTGTGCGGGAGTAAGTTTAATGTGTTATATTCTCCTAATTAAGCTCTTGATAATTTATGCACTTTTGGTTGTTTGAACACATCAATATGCCTCGATTCCCCTATCCCTAGTGCTTTTATCACTAGATTTTATTTGTCTTGTGTTATTGAATCATCTCTTCCAATTTCACATCCGACCTACTTGTTTAATTAACACAAATTTGTGCCCTTAGTCCTTGCGGTTCGACTCCGAAACTTGCCCCTATACTCGTTTAGAGGTTAGTTTAGGAATTATAAATATTATTTGATAAGGAGGAGATAGTCAAAGACCTATCTTCAATATGAATGCTATGAAATTTTATTATAATGTTTGAATGAACGAGTTTATCCGAAATTCATATGTAATATTTAAGACGATCAATGTTTATTAGTTGGCGGATTTCGTCGCCACCAATATCCATTAATCTAACAACCCCTCCTGATAAAACTACTACTACTCGGTATGTACCTATCCATTTGGGTTTGAATTTCCCTCGTGGATCGGTTGGATCACGGAGGACCTCTAACCTCTTTTAGTACAAAGTCACCTTCTTCAATATTACGGGGTTGTACTCGTTTGTTAAAATTTCGCGCAATGCGTTGTTGTTAGACTTGTACATGATCAAAGCTTTTAGTCGTCGTTCATCGAGGAATAAAAGATCTTCATACCTTGCTCGTACCCATTCGGCTTTCGGTAGCTTACTTTTGACTATGATGCGTAGGGATGGTATTTTCAGTTCAATTGGTTGAACGGCGTTTACGCCAAAAACTAAGCAGTTTGGAGTTACTCCTATTGAAGTTCGAATAGACGTTTTATAACCCCAAAGAGCAAAGTGTAGTTTATTCGGGCAATCTTTATAATGTTCTGCCATTTTTTTTTATGATGACTGTTATGCTTTTGTTTGCCGATTCTACTGCTCCATTCATTTGAGCTCGATGTGGGGAAGAATGGTGATGTTTTACTTGAACGAGCCAAGAGGGATTCAACTTCCTCTTTGAATTGAGATCCCTGGTCACTAATTAGTTTGTGTTAAACTTCATATCTCCAAAATATATTTCGCTCGAGAAATTTTGCGACATGTTTAGAAGTGATATTAACGTAAGAAGCGGCCTCAATCCACGTAGTGAAGTATTCGATGGCCACTAATACGTACTCATGTCCTCCCATTCCTATTGGAGGGATTTTACCAATAATGTCAATTCCCCAAGTTGAGAATGGCCAAGGGGAAGTTAGATTATATAGTTCGGATGGTGGAAGGTGTTGTAAGTTAGCAAACATTTGGCACTCTGGACATTTTTTGACATATTGAATGCAATCATGATCCATTGTGGACCAAAAGTACCCTAAACGTGATATTATTCTAGCGAGAATTTTCCATTCATGTGAGGTCCACAAATACCTTTGTGAGAATCTTCCATAAGGCGTGTGGATTCGGGTTGGTCTGTGTATAGTAAGCTTTGACCGTTAAGCCCTTTTTTACACATTCAACCATTAATTATCCCATAATAGGCTGCGAGCGTTCTTAAGGCACGCTTGACTTTAGGTGAAGTAATTGCAGGATATGTGCCATGAGTAATGTATTGGAGGATATGTTCATACTACGGATTTTCCCTTTCGATGTCATTTAATTCCTCTATTGCGTTGCAATAAGCTTGTTCATCTCTTCTTTCAAAGCATAATGGCATCATATAATTGATTAGGGATATTGATCATTAAGGATAATTTTGCTAGTGCATCGGCAAATTGATTTTCATCCCTTGGGAGATATTTAAAATCGATATAATCGAATTGCTCGATGAGTTGCTCTAGGTGTGCTTGGTATAATATCATTATGGAGTTTTTTTATTTTCTATTTTTTTGAGTATATGATTTATTATTAAATTGGAATCTCCATATAACTCTAATTTTTGCACACCTATGCTAGCTGCTGCTTTTAATTCATTAATGCACGCTTCACATTCCGCTGCATTATTAGTAGCTTTAAAGTCTAGTTTGGCAGAGATTGGAGTATGTGCTCCCTCTGGACTTATGAGTAACACTCCTACGCCACACCCTTTTTTCTTAGATGCGCTGTCAAAATACATTACCCATTTGTCATCTTATGTCATAAGAATTTCCTCATCCGGAAGATGAGTGGTTTCTTCACGACTTGTTTGAGTAGGATGTTGAGATAAAAAATCGAATATTACTTTTCCTTTTATAGATTTTTTGGGAATATATTTAAGGTCGAATTCAACCAACATTACCAACCATTTGGATATTCTTCCTTGTATGGGTAATTGTTAAAACAAATACTTTATTGGGTATGATTATGTTGAGAAATATAATGTCGTAGTTTTTTAGTTGCCCACACTAATGCTAAGCATGTTTTTTCCAAAGTGTTATATGGTGTTTCATATTGCATAAACTTTTTACTTATGTAATATATTGCATGTTCTATTTCATCTACCTCTTTTGCGAGAATGGCTCCTATAGCCGTGTCCGTGATAGTGATATAAAGTCTAAGACGTAGTTTGGGTACTGGTGGTGCTAAAATTGGAGGAATTTTAAGATAGCTTTTCACTTTGTCAAAAGCCTCTTGGTATTGGTCGTCCCATTCATGTTTTTCCTCTTTTTTCAGTTTTTTGAAGATTGGCTCACACGTCATTGTCAACTTACTAATAAATCAACTAATGTACTGTAGTTTACCAAGAAACCCCCTAATTTGTTTGTGGGGGAGGCATATCAACAATTGCTTTTATTTTTCAGGGATCAATCTCAATGCCACGTGTGCTTACTACGTATCCGAGTAACTTGCCGGAGGTTACTCCGAAAGCGCATTTTTGTGGGTTTAATCTCATCTTATGCTCTTTAATTTGAGTAAAGAATTTGAGTAAAACTTTTGCATGACCCATGCTATCATCCGCATATACCTTTATTTCTTTGTGCATCATATCATGCAAGAGAGTCGTAGCCGTTCTTTAGTACGTAGCTCCTGCATTTTTAAGAGAAAATGGCATGACTGTGTAGCAATAAGTAACCTAAGGGAAAATAATGCATGTCTTTACTTCGTCTTCTTTTTCCATGAGAATTTGGTTATAACCTACGTATCCATCCATAAAGGATAACATCGTGTGTTCAGCCGTATTATCCAGCAATATATCAATATGTGGTAGATGAAAATCATCTTTGGGACTCGCTTTGTTAAGATCCCTAAAGTCGACACACATGCGAACTCGTCCATCCCTTTTAGGGACTGGGACGATATTTGCTACCCATTCTGGGTAATTACATACGCGAATGAAACCTGCATACAATTGTTTTTATACTTCTTCTTTTATTTTTAAAGCGACGTCAGGTTTCATTCGTCGAAGTTTTTGTTTTACTAGTTTAGACATAGGGTTCAAGGGAACGGTATGTTCCGCCATTTCCCTATCTATTCCAGGCATGTCCTTGCATAACCAAGCAAACACGTCTTCAAATTCTTTGAGCGTCGATATGAGGATCGATCGCTCTTCCGGATTTAAAGTTAAGACAATTCTGACTTCTTTCTTATTTTCATTTGTTCTTATATTGATCATTTCGGTTTCTTCGATCACAAGATTCTTTTGTTCTCGTTCATTCATTAATTCAATCAATTTATTAATATCATCATCTTCGTTAGATTGATTTTTATACCATTCAAAAGATTCAAGAGAAGGCATATACTCAGAAATAGAGCTCATCTTATTAAAATCAAAAGCAAGTAATGGCCACAAGGCCTAAATTCTCAGCTTCCTTAAAATCTAAGCTAGACTCATCGTTGGATTCTTCAAACATTTTCCCTTCGCCCGCGGTGATTTCTAGCTTGTCACCTTGGTTTGTCCATTTGAAAGTCCTTCTCCATCCATGCTCAAAAGTATTATCAAGAGGGATGACCAATGAAGTTGGATCAAAGGCTTCATCTTGGATGACATTTTGATTGGTTATGACAGCAACATGATTTTGCTCTAAGGCTTGCCTATCATAGCACCCTGGAATTGGGTGTTTTGATTGAGTGACACTTAAGTCATCATTCAATCATTAGAAATCGTGAAAAATCTCAAATCCAGGCTTCTTGATACCTTCAAGAACTAGTGGTTCTAGAAATTCATAGCATGGGTAATTCTCTCCCTCCTTAATGAATTGTCCATTAAGGGTTTGGTTGTAAGATGGGACTGAAGAATTATCTCTTTTTTATTGTTATTCCTACGTGCCCTTATCTTGGCATCGTGAGCTTCAAGTTCTTCTTTAGTTGGTTTGTATCCCAATCCAAAGGAGAAACTTTTGTTTGGGATAGGAAGTAAGATAGATTTCTTCATTCCTAATCCCAAAGGCATCCCAGGAAAGTAACTACTCTTGAATAAAATGTTGTTTACAATCGGGGTTGAATATGGATCAAGTTTGAAAGGGATTTCAAATCTTCATCCCATTTCTAGTGTGCAAATAGCCTCCGTGGTGAATCCCCACATATCTTCTTCATCATTGTCGTGATTTATCTCTAGAAGAGATTGCTCGTTTATTGCGACTTTTAGAGGAGAAGCATTTATAATCATGGGAAGACCTTGATAGTTCAACCTAATCATTTGATGGAGCGAAGATGGTATTGCTCCAAGTTCATGTATCCAAGGACGTCCAAGAAGAAGGTTGATTGTAGGTTTAATGTCCATGACATGGAATTCAACCATCTTTTAAATTGGGCATGTGGTAATTGGTAGCTTAACTGTTTCACACACCAATCTCCTTGAATTGTCATAAGCCCTAATGCTTTGTGTTGTTGCAATAAAATCTTTTTCAGGGTCTAGACCTAGATATTTCGCGGTTCGTAATGGGCAAACATTAACGGCAGACTCATTATCAACTAAAGTAAGTGGGATGTTGTATCCCTTGCACCCCACAGTTAGGTATAATGCATTATTATGGGTGGTGTCTTTTGATGGAAAATCATCACTAGTGAAGATGATTGATTTGTAGGATTTTTCAATAGTAAGCAAGCTAACGAGATCCTCATGATTTGTTTCCGTGCTTATGGACAAAGCAGTTAAAGCATTCATTAGAGAATTCCCATGTTCTTTAGAGGTACTTAGGAGTTCCCAAATACTAACATTCGCCTTAGATTGGCGAAGTTGTTTTACCAATGGATCCTCTACCTCAGGTGGAGGTGGTGTTGGATTTTAAGCTTGACCTTGGTTGGTCGAAGATCCATTTGGTTGTGTTTGATAGACTCGCCTAGAACGAGTCAAGTGATTGATCTCTTTTAGGTTAGCCTTAGTACTCATGAACCAATTTTCTTCTAAAGGTGTTGAACATATCTCCATTTCTAAATGTTCCATAAGTTATGCTTGATTTCATTGTTTTTCTAAGGAAAGGTTTGGTAACTCTTGTCATTTTCCCAGAAATTAATCCCAATCAAGCACTCCACTTGTTTCAACTTTAAGACAAGGTGGAGGTGGGACGACAGCATATTTTGAGATATACAAGTCTTTAAGTCATCGTCCCAAAGTCAACATGTTGGGTTTTGTAGTGTCCAACATTACGCGGAATGAAACCCTCCCAAAATCCGCACACAAATTAAAGTAACTAAACATGCATATTAATTAACAATCACATAATTAATTAAAAAAGAGAGAGAAATAAAAGACGATCATACCCTTGATGCGTGCTTTGCTCTTTCTTAGAGCTCGTACTTGAAAACGTAGAGCTTCGCAAATGCACAAGGCTCCAACGACTCTCACCCTCGAGACCCGACCCGGACGTCCCCTACCCCGAAGCTTAGTCGAGGCTAGACCAAAAGTACTTAGAGTATTAGAACGAAAGTGTTCTCACTTATGGAGATCCTTTAAAGTTTAAAACTCAAGTGCCCTTTCCCAATGCCAAATGATTGGTATTTATAGGGAAAGGAGCCCTTAAATTCCAATCTCCCGTCAATATGGGAGAGTTGGTAAAAAGACATTTATTCAATTTAATTTCATTCTAAAATCAAATTAAAATGCAAGGAAATCAACAAACAACAAGTGTCAAGTGGAGAGCAAGGGGTTAGGTGAGTACCACAAGGGGGGACCACCTTCCCCTTTTTCCCCAAGCAACCCACACAAACAGGCTTCCCCATACACGGCGAATGCGTGCGCGCCAGCTGATACTGCCACCCTTGGGCGCCAAGGCTGCCTCGCTGGCGGCCTGGCCCCTTAGCTGGGCCTGCTAACTGGGCGCTGTGCGTGCATGTATCCTAGCACACACAGCCCGCAACCCACACACGCATTGCATGCTGCTGCTGCTGCGATGCTCGTGCTAGGCGCAGCCCAGCACACTGCTACCTCGCGCGTAAGGCCTTAGCACCAGCCCGAAATAGCAAGCTTCGCTGATGCGGGCTGCTACGTGTGGCTGTGCGCTGCTATTGCTAGCGAGCTCACACACTTGCTGCGACCATGTGCGAGGCCCAGCAAGCACTTGCGTGCTGCTGGCCTTGCGATGCGCGCAAGGAATGCTTGGCCATGCTAGGCATGCTGAGCTTACGGCAGTGGCCTTGGCTAGCTATATCGCCCTAGCCCTCGGATTGCTCGGGGCATTCCGAGGCTAAGGCTATATTTGTAACTTGTTGTTTGCTTGATTTCTTGTCTCGTCGATTCCTAAATTCGTCTCGACTTACGATGCTCTGTTTCAGACGCTCTAAGCTTAGAATCCAACGTCTATGTTCGTAATACTCTAATGACTCATTTAATCTTTTGGATTAATTCATCGTTTCGGTTCGGTTACTCGATTGGGTGTGATCCGAAGGGTTCAGTTAAGATTAAGCTCTAATATTAATTATGCATTAATATTACTGATCGGAAGCGACCTCCAGCTAGGCATTCCGATCACTTGACCTCACTGAATAATTAGCTTTCTAATAATTCCGAACCCTCTATTAGCATAATACACTTGTTTGAAGGACACCATTCCTTTCACCACACACCTTATTAGTTGCCCCTATGAGTGTTGTGATTAGAGGTTTCCCTATGGGAGTGATGTAATCCAAGGGATTGAACACGCCATTCCTCACATGGTCCTCATCAATGTGAAATATTCCCAATGGGGAAACATTATTATTGGGTTTAGGCGTGAGAATTTTCCCATCGTCTAATAGATCTTGAACCTTGTGTATTAAAACAAAGCAACGTTCAGTATCACTCCCAACACCCCTAATTATAAGTACAGTAAGAATTTTCATCCCATTGAGGATGTCTTTTTTCTGTGGAAGCAGGAGGCGTTGTCCTAGTTGGCAATAGTAAACTCTTTTTGGCCAATTGAGGATGTTATAGGAATTATTTATTTTTTATCTCTTATCCATGCTCTTCGATTATTGTTGTTATTATATTGTGTGGACGTTGCGAAAACATCGATAGAGGATGAAGTGTTATCATTCCCCTTCTTGTAGTTGTTCTTAGGTTGATGATGATGAGACTTGTTTGTACTTTCTTTTGCAAGATCATCTTCAATCCTAGTGGCCACACAATAGACCTTTTGAAAGTTGTCTAAACCAAGATAACATAGATGTTTGTTGTACTTTTCCTGACAATTGTCAATGAATTTTTGTACTAATTCGAGTTCGAGCGGCCTTTGGGCAAGGTGAGCCGCGTTTTCTCGCCATCTACTATAGAAAGTAAGGAAACCTTCATCGTCGCCTTGCTTAACATTTTAAGTTCACACAAAGTTGAATTGAACTCTATGTTACTCTCATATTGGGTGATGAAAGCCGAAACTACATCTTCCCATGTACTCTTGAATTTGGCATCTAGCCCATAGTACCAGTCTCTTGCGGCTGGGTCTAGAGATAAAGGGAATGTCAAAGCATAGAGAACCTTCATCGTAAGGTCAAAGTAATAAAAGGGGTGAGTGTTTAGGACTAGAGGGTTGATTATTGCATAAGTTCGCAAAGATGAAACTGTTGTCTTTTAGGCTATTTTTCAGTGTGTTTAGAGATCGTATTGAACCTCAATTTATAGGGAATGGGTGAGATTAGGGTTTTGGAGATTCTTCTGCAGTAGGTGGCGCACGAAACTGTGAAGGTTACATGCGGCTTCCACGCGCAAGTGAAGGAGTTGTGCTGCCAAGTACAACGCGTGGCTAAATGGTAAGATTTGATTCACTATCTTTTTGAAATTGAATCTTTCGCAAGCGCATCTCTAAGGGTTGCGCTCGATGCCGCGCGCAACCTTATGAGTTGCGCGCGCCAAGCCAACGCAACTTCATGAGTTGCGCGCGGATTTTCCTGCGATAGCCCTTGATTTTAACCTTGGCGCTATAAATTCGTCCGATATTAGGTTTAATCTTTTGATTAGGCCTAACTTTTTATCGGGCTTAGTGTTAATGAGTTTTAGCTCATTTTGTTTAGGCCAAGCTAGCTGGTTTTATGTGTTTAGACTTTAATCAATAGTCCATAAGCATTCCTTACTCCAATCCATCACAAAGATGGAATTATTTATCGTCATAGCACTTTCGATTGGGACAGGGGACCAAAAGTAGATGTCTACAACGTGCTGAGCGCTTAGGAGCCATGGGAAAAACTTCCAAATTAACAGAGTTAAATGGATTTTGTTTAGTGTTCTCCCACTATGGTCGCCAAAAAACTTGTTGAGGTAAATATTGTTCTTTGCCTACAAGTCAAATACCCTATCTTGTTCTAAAGTATTAGGGACCTACCCCTCGAGTTACCGGTTTCAAAGATTAATAACCTTGCTAACATAACAAACAAACAATAAGGAAGCTTTCTCAAAGAAAGTAAAACAAGTTAGATTGCTTAAAGAAACGAGTAGATAAACATATTACAAAAGATACAAATGCATTCCATTAATTAAAGGATAGAGTCAGGTCTACAATTGTATAAGTTGAAGGAGAGGTTACCTCCAGGATCGTACAATTGGAAAAGACGAATGATCTTCAATACATGCTAAGAGAAACTAAACTATCGCTTGGCTACTAAACCAAGAGAAACTACAAAATCTAAGAAGAAAGCTTTAAAAAAATAATATGCTTGTTGTTAATTGATTTGCTGATGTCCTTCCTTTGATCTTCATGCTTCTATCTATAGGAAAATTGGAGCGGGTATGGCTGACTCCCATAATTGTTGTGCAGTTATGCTTCTTGGTGCCAACTCTCTTCGAAAATTAAATTACCCATTTTGCCTCCAAACCGGCTCTTGTAGCATTGGGCATGTTAGATAAATCTAGCCCATTTTCATTATACCCTTGTCAGTTCAGCCCGAAACCTTTCACTAACTCTAAGGTCCAATTTGCTTAGTCAAAGTCAATAAAAAGTCAAAAATCTAATATTTGGGTGTAACATATATTAATTTAGATTTTTAAATATATATTCACTAGGTTAAACCCCGTGTAATGCACGGATGTTAAATAATTATAATGATAATATGATTACATAGAAAAATATAGAATATAATAAATTGATTCACCTAGTATTGAAACGCATAAAATATATTAAAACAATAAAAACATGTGATGAGAGAAAATATTAAATTATGTAATAGTTATAATGTGCAAGTTGATATATTTGGAAGTTTTCTTTAGATTTTATATAAAAAAAAAGGTCATGATTTAGATACAAATATTTTTTATATAACAATGCATATTTTTTGTAAGAACATAATTTTGGAGGGAAAATATTAAATAATATGTTGCCTATTGTCCTCTTCGTTTCGCTTTTATTAGGAATATGTAATAGATTAATTTGGAGTTCCTTTTCCATTTATAAAAATGTTCATTGTTATTTAATGAAATGTTCATTTCGATTTCAATTTCATTCCAGTTTCAATGTTCTGTTCCAAATATGTTCAATTACGAAATGTTCATCATTTTTTTTTTACTAAATGTTCATTCTTCGTGGGGAGGACAAACCTATGGCTAGTTAGGAGACCAACTTAAAATTTGCGCAAAAACCAATCCCATAAAATAACATTGGGCTGGCCCCGGAATTTGTGCACAGCAAATCTATCAAAACTTGGCATTTTTTCAAGGACGGGGCGATCCAAGCCAACTTTGATCAGGCCTAAGGAAAGGAGAGGGATAGATGGGTGTTAGAAGTGGGTGATGGTTGGTGTTGGGGGAGAGGGGGGAAGAGATAAGGAAAGGGGAGTGTAGGCGTCGTTCGAAGCGCGCCTACTTAAGCATGTCGTGAATATGTTTAGCAATCATAGGAAATGGGAATTGACATATACGATTAGGGACAACGATTAGGAATAAATAAAATAAGGAGCCGCCAACAAGTTTTTAAGGAATTGTAAGCCGTTCACGGATCATTGTAAGGCAACCACAATAAAGGGACAATGATAGGCAACAACGATTGACCCGTGAAGGTTATACCCAATTCATAATCCATGAGATTACTAACTCTATATGGTTCGTAACCACGAAAGGAGCATCGGTGATGATGGTACAAAGTGAGTCATGGAGTCACATTCGCCCGTATTGGCCTCTACTTGATTCTTATAGTGAAAATTATTTCATGCGATCTCAAAGGCATACAAACAAAGATTCAATTTGCTCTAAACTAAATTAGTCTAAATTGGTTGAATATTAATGCAACACATAATTCTAAAATATTAGTGATCACTTGATTAAACAACATTAAAAAGGAACCTAAACTGATCGTCCAAATTATCTTATCAGGCATTATTTGCAATTACATATTCCCTTTAACATGAAATATGGCGATCAATAAATATAATAAAATCAACATTAATTAGAAGCAATTTAACCATAATATCGTTAGTCAAATCATCAAAAATATAATAATAAACCCTAACATGATACTAGAAATATAAACAAAGTAAGTAATTAAATTAATTACTCACGTTCCGTGCTTCTTTAAATTGTTATATCATGAATAAAACGTTAGTAACTTCAAAGAATAATAAATCAAATTGAAATTAAATTAAATTAAAGTAGAGTTGATTTGGTACAAACCCTCAATCGGCTCTACCTTTCACACCTTGGTTTAAGTACGGAACTTCAGGTATTGTACGAACTCCTTGGAGTGCTTAGGGAAGGAATGGTGTAATTAGGAGAATAGGTTTAAGGCTTAGAATGTGAGAGAGAGAAATGAGAATGTGTGTTGGAGCCCCCAAACTATAAAATCAGCCTCGTATTTATAGGAGAAATGTGAGGGGTGAGGTCTGAAACCCTAGAAATGAAGCCCCGCAGGAAAATAAGGCGCCGCCATGCCACAGTATAGTCTGTCGTGGTACGACATTTCTGTCGTGGCACGGTAGTTGTATCATAGTGCGACAGTAAATTTTATCATTTTGAAAGTCAAAAACACGTAAAAAGATAAAATTGGGCAAAGAGAATTGTCGTGGCACGGCAGGAATTACCGTGGCATGGCGCAACAGGAATTGCCGTGGCGCAGCAGAAATTGCCGTGGCGCAGCGTTTGTGTTTTCTGGAAAATTCCTTAAAATTCGTTTTTATCTTGTATTAAACAAAACACGAGATAATTACGCGCCGTTTCAGCTATTCAGGACTCATTTTCATGTTTAGGGTTTTATTATTTATTAATCGGGCTCAATTAATAAATGAAATGAAATGGATTAAAATGGGTTGGGATAAAATGAGGGATTGAATAATGCTTGACTAAATACTTGGACTGAAAAATGTGGACTATTTTGTAAATTGTGCTTGATTAGTTATGGATTTTGAGCACTCCCGATATTAAATACTCGACCGGACCAATGATGGCGGTGAAAAGTTGTTCATCATCGAGTTTGATTTTGAGGAGACATTTTTAGATGTCTACAGTGAGGGGTGGCTTGGGGGAGGGGGATCGACGATGGACTGGCCGGGGGGGTCTACTGGAGCCAAGCGGGGGGAGGGGTTGATTTGCGGTGGAGGAGGGGGTGTTATAAATTTTCTTTTAACAATTTATTAAAGTAATTAATTTTAATTAAAACTTTAAGAAAAAACCAATCATATTGACATGTGGCATAATTGACCTTAGTAATCGGTCTCCCCCAAAACCAACAAGTCACAACTCATGTTGGAAGGATACCATCAAAATATTACTTCCTTCATTTTTTTTAGTTTACACCTTTTGACTTTTACACTATTCACATATTACACTTTGACTTGCTTTTGTGATTTATAGAAACGATAAAATATAGTCATTGTGGGATTCTGTTTGAATCGTCCTGATGTATATTTTATTAATATCCACTTTTATAATTTTACAATGTTAATAATGAGAGATATTAATTGTTAAAAACATGCGTTGGCAAGCATGATAATAAAAAGGTGTCAATTAAAAAAAAAAACAAAGGAAGTAGATTATTTTAACTTAATCAAAATGTTGGCTTATTAGTGAAAAATATTCCTCTTGCTTACTTATATAGTCCCTCCATTCTATAATGAGTAACACACTTGGACTTTTTTTTTTTTTAACTTTTCACATATTAAGGGCTTGTTTAGCTCACCTTATTTTTGCTTATCTGATTTGATCTGAACTTATCTAGTCTGATCTAATCTAATATGGTCTGGTCTGATATGATCTAATCTGATTTGATCTGAACTTATCTAGTCTAATCTAATCTAATATGGGCTGGTCTGATATGATCTAATTTGATTGTCTGATTTGATCAAACTTTGACCTATGTGTTCGATGATGTATAAAAAAAAATATCAAGTTAGGTCTTGTTGGATTCACAATTATGTGTATTTAATTAATATGAAATTCTCATAATTTTTTAATTATGAAATTAAAGATATTTAAAGATAAAAACCACACATAAAACATTAAGGTATGTTAGAATTTTTGTTTCAAAAAAAAAAAAAAAAAAAAAAGGTATGTTAGAATTTTTTTTTTTTTATTTATCTGATCTGATCCGAACTTAATTTTTCTAGATCTAATTAGAAATAAGTAAAAATAAGGTGAACTAAACATAGCCTAGCTGTGACTATGATTTTCTATCAGCACATTAAGTGTAAAATGTTAGTAAATAGATATTGATATAAAGTTTTATATAATCAACTTTTTATTATTTATGCTAATGTTTAATTATTTTTATTAAAGGTCACCTTAGTGCATTGACAAGTGTGCTAAGTTTTATTGTGTTAATTATTGTAAAACAAATGAAGTATATTACAAAAACATGTACTCCCTCCCTTTCGTAATAATTGCAACAATTTTCTTTTATATTCGTATTATAATAGTTACAGCACTTCCTAATTTTATAAGGATCAACTACTATTTTATTATTTATCTCTCCCATTGAGTCCACTTGCATAGTTTTTTTATTAGTTCCCTCTCCAACAAACCACACTTTTACTACTTTTTTTATTATTAATTTCTCTCCTATTAAAAATTAAATATATCCCAACAAAGACCCTGTTCTTTTGAGTTCAGGTGTCAGCAAAGCTGAGTAGCTTATTTATATTAAGCATAGCTCAGCAGAGTATAACAGAGCAGACTTTAACAGAGCATAATAGACTATAGCAGTTCAAAAGAAAAAATTTACAATAAACATACCCCTCCGATTTAAACAAAAACAATGATACTGTCCTATATGCTTAATTGCGATCACCATCCATCAGAACATCCATGATGCATCGACTAGTTACATATTATCATATGAGACAACACTGACAAACTGAAATCATATCCCCCAATCTTCCACCACAACCATCATCATCACATAGTACAAATTTATTATCAATTAAATCTATATTCTAACAATAAAAATATATTTCTGTCACATTGTTTCTGTACTGCATTTGTTGACATTCACGTGTTAATGATGATGATAATGGTGATGATCATCATCATCATCTTCATGATAAGCCACCTCATACAAGTATACAATTTGTACCTGTCTATCTCAGTACTGATACGGTTTTCTGTAGGTCCCACTGTACTATGCTCTGACTTTAATTTGCTGATAACTTTAGATTTTGTTTCAGTCATTCAGTGTGTATTAGCCTACCCTATTGACTTTAAGAACCTATTGATTTTGCTACAACATTAAGGAGAAATGATCTTGAATTTGGGTAAGTTTATCCCAATATTGAAACTTATGCTGCAAATTTTGTCACATCAAATTTTGCATTAGTTTAATTAACTTTTTATTATTTACACTCATATAAGACTTTATTCAGTTTTACACATTATTTTAAGACTCATTCTAAATTTACTTATCCTATTAATATTATTAACATTCATTTAATTTTATATATATATATATATATATATATTTTATAAATTATTTTTAAGCAGGTGAGTTGGCACCTCATTATTGGGCAACAATAAATTTTTTGTACTTTTGTAAAGTCTTAAGATGAGTTTTAGATCTTAAAAAAAAAAAAAAAAAAAAAAAAAAAAAAAAAAAAAAAAAGATGAGTTCTGGATTTCAAAACTCATCTCAAGACTACATATAGTCTTTGTATACATTATTGCAAGAATCTTGCTTAAAACTCATCTCAAGACTCCTGTCAAGACTTGCAATAAACTCACCTTAGACTATATTCTTTAGAGTTTCTGAGTAAAGTAAGGTTCAGCAAAATAGAGCATAGTAGAGCAGATGTTAGCAGAATGACAAAACAGGAAAATACAGCTACAGGACTTTGCTCTAGCAAAACAGAGTAGCGTAAAGCCGATGTTAGCAGAACAACAAAACAGAAAAATATAGCTACAGGGCCTAATTTTAGGCAATATAAATTGGCAGCATCTATTATACGTACTATATTTGATGTTTCTAACCACAAATTGTTGAAATATTTATGGATTTAATGAATTAGTGTTTACATTTCTTTTGTATGAGATAGCAAGACATATACAAGTGAGAATTTCACGCAATTTATAGTTACACGGATATGCCAATAATAATGACACGTTCTAATTCAAGATCGATAAAGCTGCTTCATAAACCTAAGATATAGGTATTGATAATTGATGTATGTAGCAATGGTAGTATAAGTCAATAATTCCAATATGTTGATTAATAAGATAAGATGTATTCTTATAAGTAAAATAAAGTTCAGAGATTTTTACAGATAATAAATTCAAACAAAAAAAAGTTAGATAAATTCAAATAAGACAATAACTTCAAATAAGTAAAATCTAACAAAATTCTTGTTTAATGTGCTAAATGAGTTGCTCAAATAACTTCAATCTACACAATTCAATTAGCTTGTTTAGACATTCGTAGAGGTGTTAAAATCTGACCTGATGACCCGACCCGAAAAATAAATTTTTTTCATATTACGACTTGCATGACACAATAACTAACATGACTCAAGGTTGAAATTGGACGTGAACGACCTCACCGAACCTAACCCAAACACTCGAATTAACATCGCTAGTCATTCGAATCAATAAAAGACTAATGCAGGTGAAGTGAGATTAGTTCGGATCAATTCAAATCTTTTGTAAATTATTTCATTACAAAATATTAATAATTTTTAGTCATGAGTACAATCAAGTCAATTATAGGCTAGTTAATTTAATTTGAAGTACCATTCAATTATTTGATTTCATCTTTTTCATGAATTGTTTAGAATTTTTGGTGATCGAGTCAATTGTGTTAGGTCTAGTTTTGTGAGCAGAATCTTAATTTGTAAGCATGGTGAAAATGGGAAACATAAAAAATGAAGGGATTTTTTTGAGGCTCGGCATTAATTGTAACTAGCGCAAGATCCAAAATTTGGTTATGTGCTTGTTTTGGCAATAAGGCTTTATCCACCTACTACTCGTTCAGTCCTTGAATTTGCACTGGCTTGGTTAGTTGACCTTAAGAAAATTACTGATCTCAAATAAATTTAAGGCCTTCCGCAAAAAGCTTGAGAAAGCACAAGACAAATTTCTTATGTCATCATTCTTCACTATGATAATTATGAGAAAATACAAGTTTATCAACGTGATAAACTTGAATTAAGTGGCAAATATGTAATAAAATTGCTTTGATATTTGTGCTTTTACAATTACAGATTATTTCTAGTATACTTATATAACTGACAACAAATTGTAAGAAAACAACTTTAATTCAGCAAAATTATTAATGCCATTTGGTCATATTATTCATGATAAACGTTCAAAAGCATTCAACAAGAGCATCTATGGAGAAAGCTCAGAAACTTCAATGGAGAAATCAAGAGGGAAAGCTCACCTACCATTTGGGGTCAACCATCCCCTTTATTTCTTTGTTTTCTCTTAGTGATTTCGTTTAATTGGCCGCCGAATATGGTGGTGTTGGTAATGATGTCGGTGTCAGTGTCGAATAGGATGATAAGATATGTGTTATGGACAAATCTTAGAAAAGTGTTTCTAGTAATTTGTTAAAAGTTGTAAGGGGTTTAGTAATCAAATCTGCTAAAAGAAAATAAACACAATCTCCAAATGAACGAGTTAAGAGCAATAAAATAATATAACTATAATTGATAGATTATGTAAATAATCTATTTATGTCTATATTGTTTGTAATTATCTTTGATAATTATCTCTTGTATTATTGTAATTATCTTGTATAGTTTCCTAGTTTAACCTAGAATACTTTTGTATTTATTGGTTAATCGTAATGAGAAAGCACGGCAAATAGTCTCACATGGTATCACGAGTTTAGGTTACGATCCTAGCCTAACTCAATTTTCCGCTCACTTATTCTTCCTCTATTCGGTCTCTATCAATTTCCATGGCCAATTCTTCTAAGCTTCATCCGGCTACCCTAGTCACAAACATCAAGACATGTGTTTCTATTGTTCTTGAACATGACGGTTCGCAATACAACAATTGGTTGACTCTCTTTCAACTCTATTGTCGCGCTAATATGGTTATTGATCATATTATTCCACCTACAGTTGATCCCACGGCCAAACCAACCAAACCTACGGCAACCGAATAAGCTTTATGGCAGCAACTTGATGATATTGTTCGTCAATGGATTTATGGGACGATTTCCAATGACTTACTCAATTCCATTATCGATTCGAATGATAAAGCGGTTGATACTTGGAATCGTTTGGAAACAAATATCCACAATAACAAGTCGGCTAGAGCATTTTAATTGGATGCTCAATCCACAAACACAAAGCTTGAACAATTTGATGGTGTCAAGCCTTATTGCAAACATCTCAAAACCCTTGCCGATAGTTTGAAGAATGTAGGAGATAAGGTCTTCGGCAATCGATAGTTTGAAAGGTCTCTCGGAGTAGTATGAACCCTTTCGCACATCCGTTCGTCATCTCAACCCTTTACCTTCCTTTGATGCCCTACGATCCATGCTCTAATTAGAGGAGCAAGGAAATGCTATTCACGATTCAACCAAACCACATGAGGAGGCTCACATCTCTACTGCCTCACAAAACACCACCGAAACCCCACAAAATTCTGCTCAAAATCGTGGGTCTAATTCACGTGGTGGTGGCCGGAAGTCAAGCAAGGGCAAAGGTGGAGGCAAAGGCTAGGGCGGCGGCTAAGGGAAGCAGCAGCAACCCCAGCAGCTGCCGCAACAAGGGGGGTAGATGTATCCCCAGCCCTAGGCCTACTAGAATCAAGGTTCGTGGCCCACATCCCCCTGTCCGTACCCATCTCAAGGTCAAGGCCCAACCCACTGGGCCCCGGTCAGACTAGGTCCAAATTCTTAATCGGGTCTTCTAGGTCCTCGTCCACCTCAAGCATACTTTGTGGGTCCTTCATCCTCCCTTCTGGATGTGTTCCAACGAATGTCTTCTCAATTCTACCTCCATATCACCCATTCCAAAAAATCCGGTTCATGCTCTACGTGACCATAATTGGAAAATTGCTATGCAAGAAGAATATGATGCTCTTATTGAAAACGGAACTTGGGAATTGATTTCACGACCGTCTAATGTGAATATTATTCGTTCATTATGGATTTTTCGGCATAAAACGAACTCTGATGTCTCTTTTGAGAGACACAAAGGTCGACTTGTTGGTGATGGTAAGACTCAGCATGAGGGGATTGATTGTGATGAGACTTTCAGTCCGGTTATGAAACCGGCAACTATTCGTGTGGTTCTTAGAATTACTTTGTCTAAGTCTTGGCCTATTCATCAATTAGATTTGAAGAACGCTTTTTTACATGGTAAATTGATGAAACGGTTTATATGTTTCAACCTTTGGGGTTTAAGGATCCGTCTCGGCTGGATCATGTTTGTCTGTTGCGAAAGTCTCTTTATAGTTTGAAACAGGCATCTCGGGCTTGGTATCAACAATTTGTTGAATTTATGGCATCCATTAGTTTACTCACAACAAATCAAACACCTCATTATTCATCTATCATCATGGTAATGATATTGCTTACATTCTTCTTTATGTTGATGATATTATACTCACTGCTTCTTCAGAGTCTCTTCAAAAACTTGTCATATCCCAACTTATCTGTGAATTTGCAATGAAAAACTTGGGTCCTCTGAGTTATTTCTTAGGTATTGCTGTCACTTGAAACAAACATGGTTTGCTTCTATCTTTAAAGAAATATGCTCATGACATTATTGAGAAGGCAGGCATGGCTAATTGTAAACCGACTTCTACTCCTGTTGATTCGAAAGAAAAAATGAGTAATCAGTCCGGCACACCATATAATGATCCTACTGCTTATCGTTCTTTGTGTAGTGCTTTACAGTACTTGATGTTCACTCGTCCGGATATCTCTTATGTTGTGCAATAGGTTTGCCTATTTATGCATGCTCCTCAGGTTGAACACATGAATGCATTGAAACGAATTATTAGTTACATTCAAGACACGCCTGAATTTGGTTTACATTTGTACAAGTCATCCGTTACTTCCCTCCTCTCTTATACGGATGCCGATTGGGGCGGGTGTCTTGACACTCGTCGTTCTACTTCCGGATATTGTGTTTTTCTTGGTGATAACTTGATTTCTTGGTCCTCTAAGAGACAACCTACTTTGTCAAAGTCTATTGCTGAAGCAGAGTACCGAGGGGTTGCAAATGTTGTATCTGGATCGTGTTGGGTTTGAAATTTATTAATAGAATTTAAGTGTCCGATTTCGAAGGCGACGCTAGTTTATTGAGATAATGTTAGTGCCATTTACCTCTCTAGTAATCCGGTACAACATTAACATACTAAACATATTGAGATGGACATTCACTTTGTTCGTGAGAAGGTCCAACGGGGAGAAATTCGTGTCGTACATGTTCCATTGCAATACCAAATTGTAAACATCTTCACCAAGGGTCTGCCTAAGGTTCTATTTGATGATTTTCGGGATAGTCTCAACGTTCGTCAACCTCCCGATTCAACTGCGGGGGTGTGATAGATTATGTAAATAATCTATTTATGTCTATATTGTTTGTAATTATCTTTGATAATTATCTCTTGTATTATAGTAATTATCTTGTATGGTTTCCTAGTTTAACCTAGCGTACTTTTGTATATATTGGTTAATCGTTAATAAAAAAGCACTGTAAATATTCTCACATTCTCTCAATATTAATAATAATAAATCAAAGAACAAAGATAAAAGTAAGAAAGGCATTTCTTAGTAAGGACGAGTAATATCAAAGATTTTAGTATAGAAGTGTTGAAAATTGTACTAGACAATGTATGAATGAATTCTATTACAAAGAGCATCCTATTTATATTGCATGTAAATCTAATAAAGGTAATTATTGAAGAATCTTTGTTGTTTTAGTAATGATGACAATATTGATTGACATCTTCATCTTTTAGGAAATGTTGACTTCGTTTATTGATATTTCCTTGAGTCGCACCTTAAATCATGGGACATAATTGTACTTGTTGCCCAAGAATTCATTACGCTTCATCAAATGGTCCAAGCTTTGAAGGGAAGATGCCTTACTAAAAAAGGCTCAGAAGGGTGGTCGACATACTCAGAAAGGTGCAGACTAGTTCATATTGTCAGTACTAAGTTCGAACCACTGCGCGGATAATATTCCGTCAATCAAGAGATTTGTTTCGTGAATTAGCTTTAATTGATTGATTCTATGATCTTGATTGATTTCATAAGATCTTTAGTTGATTGTGGACTTCTTGATTAAACAAATCAAATCCTTGATTGATGAGTTATGATTCTATGAATATTCTTTGATATCTTTGACCATGCATGTTTCCTATTCACCTCGTTTCCTTATTGTGTGTAATTGATCCTTTGAATAATCTTTTCCTAATTTGTAGGTTGCTAAGATACCGCTCCCAACAATAGCCCCAAATTTTTCTCTCTAGAGATCCATTTAGAGAGGAAAATTGCAAAATAGTCAATTGTTGATCGTTACCGAATTAACGATAATGGAAAGTATATATGAGATGAATCTTCAAGGACGTTTATAATAACTCATTATCCTTTATAGCCCCCAATGTTTTCACTGTGTGTTTCACAAACATTGTGCCTCATGCTATGTTGATCTCAGTTTTGTTGATGTATGCTATGCTGTTTTCACTTTTGTCGATGTATATGTAAGGAATTCTTCAACTCTCGTCCTACATGTGGGTCATGCTTTTAGGCATGGCGGCGTTCCAACGAAAAGAAACTAAAAGAAAAGAGATAATGGTACGAATCCAACCTAAAAGAGATTGCTAAACCGTTCATGGGTGTGAAGGCTACACCCATTAACGAACACAGATATTGCTAACTCCATAGTGGTCCAAAACCATGACTGGATGTTCCGAGATAATGGTACGAATTCAACCTAAAAGAGATTGAACCCACCCTAAATAGGCCTCTAGTCAATTCTTATGATATTTATGTGCGTTTTTCGATCAACATGCATATATCAAATTAATCCTAAACCTGTTTAATCTACGTTGGTTGATTTATTAATGCACAATCAAACCTATTATTGTTGATCACTTGAATTAGAATCATATTAACCTAAATCAAATTAATAATTATCTTATTAGGCGTGATTTCAAGTAAAAACTCCCTTTAAACCTGCAAAAAGGACGTGATCAAGCAAATGCAATAAATTATGAATCATCAAGCAACATATGATTAATATAACAATCATCATCACAAAAACATCATCAAAACATCGTTAGTAGTAAGATCCTAGGCATGATACTAAACGGATTATAACAAATCCTAGCATGTCACTAATAATAAAATCAAAGTGTTATCTTAAACATGGTACTAGAAATCATAAAAACATCCTAAACATGATGCTAGAAATTAAAATAACGTCTTAAACATGATTTCTACTCCAAAATCAAAATACTAATTAAATAATCGAATTACTTACTTTGATGCCTCAACCTTCTTGCTATTAAAACATACAATACACACATTCGTAAACTTCAAGAAAGTTAAATAAATAAATCAAATATGAATTGAAATATAGATTTGGGACCAAACCCTCAGAACTATCAACCTTTCACGTCGAGTTCGAAAGCAACGTCGAGTATGGCTTAGAGTATTCGATTCTCACGAAGAAGGTATTGTGACTGATTTGGGGTGTATCAAGGATGTGTTTAGACTAAGAACATGGGTGTTTAAGAGCTTTGAAGCTTATCGATGGTGGTTGTAGCTCAGGATTATAATGGTAATTGTTGACGGTAATTGTTGATGATCTGAAACAGGGGAAAACGACCTCTATTTATAGGAAAAAAAAGAGAATATGGACGATCATAAAATATCGGAAGTTCCGGATGAGATAGAACTTCTTTATCGCGGGGCGACAGAGTTCACGTGTCGCATTGGTTTTGTCGTCCTACGATGATTTGTAAAGATGATAAAGCTATACAGAGTTTGATTTCTAATAGAATTAGATTTATGAAATACATCCGGACGTCTTTTAATTTGAACGGGATAAGGACTATCGAGAGCAGAAGCTTTATTCGGTTTCAAACTCTTTCAATCTTTATCTTTTCGGAAAGGATAGATTAGAAACTTGAAGAGGGCTCTAGAAGTTCCTAAATAATCCTAATGGTTTTAGGATTAGGAATATGGTATTTGGACCCTCACATGATCATTGGGTTGTAGGTAAGGTGGACCTAGGCTCGGTTTAGTATTTTGGCCATAACTTATTCTTTTTACGTCGGATTTGGGCTTATAATATATTGTTGGAAAGCTCTTTTCAGACCCCATCCAACTAAATAATAATTAGACTGATATTATGGACCAAAATAATCTGTTTTTGGACGTTTTTATGAGTTGGACATGAAATGAATGATTTTTAAGGACACAAAATAAATGATTTTGGGTTTTAAAGACATGAAATGAATAATTTTGGATTAAAAACATTTTAGGTAAGGCTAGGAATATGTTCAAGGCTTAAGGGAGCTTTGCGAGACTTTTCAATAGTTTACCAAACTCGGTAATCAAAGACGTGAAAGGTACTCATCACTGGGTTTGGTTTTTAGGGAGACACAATCAGGTGTCTATAGAAGCTCTTACTTTGACTGAGTTTGGAGAAACGTAAGTTTTGAAAACGAAAGTCAAAGTAATTTGATAGGGACAGAATTATTTAGAACGTTCTGCGATCCTAAATCATCCTTTTAACCCCGATACCTGCAAAAAGCGTTATTTCTACAAATAAAGGAGTTAAGGGGAAAGAAACGCGTATCTGGGTTTGCCGAGCACACGTCTCAGGGTGACATCAATTTTGTTGAATCAAAGTTGTTTTGTTTGACAACCTTCACATTCTCAAGGAGCGCTGTCGGAGACCGCTACGCTTCAAGCCATCTTCTCAAATTAGGCGTGACATCCTCCTCATTCTCAGGGAGCGCTGTTGATGTCCACTTGTCTCTAAACAAAAGATCTTTGGAAGAAATGTCCACGCGTCTCTGAACAAGAGCTTACTCAAGGAATGTTCACTTGTCTCTGAACAAGAGCTTACTCAAGGAACGTTCACTAGTCTCTAAACAAGAGCTTACTCAAGGAATGTTCACTCGTCTCTGAACAAAAGTGCTTCGAATGAATGTCCACGCGTCTTTGAACAAAAGAGATTTTGGAAAGGTGAGAGTATTCGATTGGCTGCGAACAGGAGCTTCAAAGAATTGGTGACGGATGGCAAAATTTGTTTGATTAGCTGTGAACAGGAGCATCGATGATTTGGTGAGATTTCTCGATTGACTCCAAATAGAAGTTTTGATGATTTGTTGTATCCTGTTAAATCAAATATCGCAAAAGGACTTTGCTAGTGGTTTTCTTGTGGTTGACCCAAGACTTGGTGTTCTCGACTTATTGTGGTTGGTTGGCTTGAGGTTAACTCAAGGCTTGGTGTTACTTGACTCATTGTGTGACTCAATGTACTCAAATCGACTCGATGTGTGCAAACTCAATTCAACGTGATATGACTTGATGTCTATGTCGTGCATACGACCCGTGTGTGTAAACTCAACTCGATGTGGTAACATGACATGACTCAATGTGTATGACCTAATGTGCATAGACTTAATGTGCATAGACTCAATTCAATATGACTCGAAAATGCAGAAAAAAAAATCCGTCATTTTTGTGGAGGGTACCGACTTTCTCCCAAAAAGAAAGACGTGAAAAAGGATGAAATGTAAGGTGTTGGTGAAAAATAAAGTTTTCTAACTTCCCCAAAAGGAAGAGATGAAAAGAATGAAGCGAGTAATGATGCATGTTAAACGAACTCAACCAAGTATATGTGTTAATCATTGTATCTCATGCTGTAGGGTTTGTAGCATCCTAGATTATCTCAGTTGATGATTCGATAATGAAAGTGTTTGGGTAATTAGGCTCGGAGGCTAAGTACCACATACTTTGTGATGCGATGATGACTATGATAAGGAATGATTCTAACATGACAAGGTATGCTTCGAAATTGTATCAAGATTTCATGACAAAGGGTTCCTAAGGAAAGGATATTGTGGCTACATATTTGTGATGTGTATGAGAGTGACACTAAGGTTAGACTGCAAAGGCTAAGGGTGTGGCACTACTAGAAAACATGCGATTTTCGACGGAAAAATTCCGTCGGAAATTGTCGTCATAAACACCTTTGTCGGAAAAACCACCATTTTCGACGGAATTCCAGCATCGGAAGAGATTTTCCGGCCCGCAAAAGTCCGTCGGAAATTTTCGTTGGAAATTCCGTCGGAAATTTCCATTGGAAATTCCGTCGGAAAATCCTACCAAAAAAATAAAAATAAAAAATCACCCCACACCATCACCCACTACCACCACGTCCATCCTTTTCCCACCAAACCACCTGCCCAACTCGTTTTCCAACCAAACCACCTGCTCGAAAAACCCTCCCACCACCCTAACCCGTATCCTTCCCAACCACCCTAACCCTAACCCATATCCTCAACCCACCACCTAAATAATCTATTATCTCCACCTCGCCGCCCATATCTACCAACCACCACCACCCACCTCACCATCCGAACCCCCTAAAAAAAAACCAGCCACCCAAAATAAAATCAGAATACAAAAATAGCCACCCACCACCACCATAAACATTCACAAAGATCCGAAAAAAATAAACAAAAAAAATTGAAATCAAACAAAATATACAAATATACAATTATCTTCTGAAATTAATAAAATAACATTACAATTACATCAAAAATTATCTATAATCAGAATTGTTTTTTTTAAAAAAAAAAAAAAAAAAAAAAAAAAAAAAAAAAAAAAAACTAGATCTACGATCTAACCTAGATCTACAAAAAACCTTCAAAGTGGGTGACGGGCCGTCGCGTTTAATGTTGTTGTTGTTGTTGCTGCTGCGCCACTATAGAAACACCACCAAAAATCGTTAGTTGTTGTTGCTGTGTGGTGGTGGTGTCGTTGTTGTTGTAGTGGTGTCGCCGTTTGAGGTGGTCAGAAAGAGGGGAAAGAGAGGAGAGAAGGAAGAGATCGAAGAAGAGGATATCGAAGAAGAGAGAGAAGGAAAATGAAAGGACCAAAGAAAAGGAGAAGGGGAAAAAACGAGAGAATGGGAAAGACAGAGAAAAGGAGAAGGGAAAAGGAGAAGAGGAAAGAGAAAGAGAAATAACAGAGCTGGGGGGTTTTGAGGGGTTTTCTTTTTTTTCCTTTCTTTTTTTTAAAAAAAATGGGAAATCCGTCAGAAGTCATTATAATTCCGTCAAAAATTTCTGACGGAATTTAGTTCCGTCGGAAATTTCCTACGGATTTGAACTCCGTCGGAAATTAATTATTTTTCGACGGAAAATCCATCGGAAACTAAGAATTTTTCGATGGAAAATCCGTCGGAAACTAAGTATTTTCCGATGGATTTAAATTCCCTCGGAAATTTCCGACGGAAAATCTAAATTCGTTGTAAATTTCCGACAGAATTTAAATCCATCAGAAATTTGTTTTTTCCGACGGATTTTCGTGTTTGTCAGAACACATCCGTCGAAAATTGACCTTTTTCTTGTAGTGTGGAGAAATATTTTGAGAAGAGCCAAATAATGGTGACTCTTAGGCTGGGTAGGCTAATGAAGTAGGGATCAAGCCCCCAAGTCTGGCTCTAAATGGATAGGGATGAGTATTGGAGATCCCTTGATATGATCATGCATGAATGTGAATGAATAATTATTACGGTCGCACCCCAATGTGAGGGTGCCTACGTATCCATTAGGAATCAGGCTGAACGTAGCTTTAGCCGAACCTTACACAAGTGTGTGTATACCTCAAGGAGGACTTTTAAGGGTTGTAACGGGGTTAGACTAAAGGTTGAAGAAGAAAGGATAAAGGCGCAAAAACCAAAATAAGCCCCCAAGGCGTGCAACCTTGCATTTAAAATTTTGGTATTTGTAAGCTTGAGATTTCTCACTTTTGCTTTTACTCGTCTTTTGTTTGCTTTTGCTTTACAGAGTTTTATTCTCGAATCTTCTTTGGATAATTGTGGGCAATCCCGATCATGCGGTCTATCACTCACTTGGCATTCATGTTTCTCAAGCACAGTATCGAGCTCTCAATAAGAGACGCAATCTGAGACATGTTCATATCAAAGACATTGGACCACTTGCTCTTTTGCACACTTTTATTGCTTTTTGAACTTTTGAAACTTTGGGACTTTTGGCAAAAAAATCACTCAAGCTTTTGTACTTGTCTTTGAAAATTGCATAAGTTTGCACATCACCATCTCATCCCAAGGCTAGGTAGATATGGGTTGAAAAAATGAAGGTTTATCATTAGTCGAGGCTCAAAGTGGTTTATCACAAAATATTATGTCATTGAAAAGGGTGAAGGTGATATAATATGGCTACAAGGGGTGCCTCAAATCATTAGTATACCTTGTGCTTAGCTCGGCGTAGATTTTTTTTTTCTTTTTTTTTTTACAATACAAGGGTCATATGCAAAGAAATAAATACTCATTTTATTGAAATGGAAAGGGTAAAAACAAACTCATGAGATAAATCTAAGAAAAAATATAGAGGGTGCCTATGCTAGACTTATTAAGGGAAAGGAAACTCAAAAAAGAAAGAAAAATCATGAAAACTTGTCGTTGAACCCCGCCTTGTGCTTATCATCACTTGGCCTTCTTGTTATTCGGAGGAACATGAAGGAAATTCGAATCAATGAGGTCTTGGATGCGATCCTTGAGGGTGAAGAATTTCTCAGTCGTGTGACTATTATTGCGATGGTATTTGCGATAGGAGCTTGGATCCCAATTAGGAGATTAGACCATCTCTCAAGTGCTGAATCTTGGATTGGACCAATGGGATGAATGTAGCCTTAGCCATGGAGGTAGTCAAAAGCTTCATCATAAGTCATTCCTAACGGTGTATATTCATCAATGGTTCGTTTAACCCGCGGTTTAGGAGCATTGAGTTTTCTCTTTAATCTTTGAAGGGAAGAAGAAGATGGAGGATGGTCGTTCTTTTCATTCTTCCAATCCTGGCGATGAAGGTTTAGTTCAATGACAGACATTCGATTCACAAGGTTTTCCACCATACTTGTAAGCTTGGCAATGGATTCTTGGAGCTTATCAATGTTTTCTTTTAGATTTGCTGAGTTTTCTTCGGTGGCATCTAAGAAAATTTCTTTGAATCATGGTCACTTCGCTAATGGAAGTTATATAGACTGCTTCGATCATAGACTCGTCAATAGGTGTAATGAGGAGAGAAGGGTCAAAGGTTATTTGATCCTCTATGATGGCTAGAATCTCCAAAAGTTTGTTATCATCAATCAAATCTTGGATAATTTCTTTGAGTTTCCAACATTCCTCAATATCATGACCTCTTCCTTAGTGGTACTTACAGTGTATATTAGGATCCCTCTTAGGTGGTCTGGCCTCCAGGACTGGATCTTAGATGGGTCCAATGGGCATGACCAGCCCTTTGTGGTGTAGTTTATCGAAGGCTATCTTGTAGTTCATGCCAAGTGGAGTAAACACTCTTTTCAGCCTTTGGATTCGTTGCTTAGGAGTGTCTATAGCAAGTCCTTCATTAATGGGAGAGGAAGAAGAAGGATGGTCATTCTTCTTTCCTTTTGCATTATTATTTTTAGCAGCTGCCAATTGCATAAGGTCGTCTTCAATTTCGATGCCTATATTGTAGACAGCCTTGAAAGTGTTTAGAAGCTGATATTTCAGGTGCTTTTGGTACTTGTCTTGAAGCTTTTTGATGAACATTCTCACATAGCCTTTTTGGTCAGGGGCCTTAATCATCCTAGTAAAAACTTCCTTCCACTTATTACAAGAATTCGGTGAAGCCTTCATTATGTTTTTGTTTCAAGATTTCAAGCTCTTTGTAACTATTCTCTACTTGTACGTTGCACTTGTATCTTTTGATGAAAGTATGTACAATACTCTCCCAAGTAACAGTGTCCTTAGAATCTAGGGAAAAGAACCATTGTTGACACACTAGTTCTAATGAGAGATGGAACAATGAAGGGAAAAGTTGCTTGTTATCCCCCTTGATTTCCATCATTGTTTCAAAAGTTTTCAGGAGGAAGTAAGGGTGATCTGTGGGCTTGAACTTGAGAATGTCAGTGGTAGAGAACTTGTGCGGAAGAAGTGCCATGTTCAGTGAGATTCCTTTGGTACTCAAGTCAAGATATTTATAACTTTTGGATACTTGACTTAGTGTCTCTTCAATGCGCTTGATTGTCTCAGGTGGAACTTGTTTATTAGGATCTTCAACTTTCTCCAGTCGAATGGTGAGTCCCTTGACGAGCTCGGCAAGACCCTCCATGGTCTTTTGGAGTTTGTCAACATCTTCTTGTTTGGCTGCCATTGGTTTCTTCTTCCTTCGAACTGTGTTCCTAAAGAAGATCTCTTGAATGTAGGAGTTGTCTCAAACTAATCGACCATCTTTCCTTGACCAAACTCTGTAGAAAGGGAAACCATGGACACTTATTATCAATTACTTGACTCGAACTCGATTCAACATGCATAGATGGGGAAAGATCATAGTGTATGAGGGGAATGATATGTATGGGGAAAGCATGAAAGTATTTGAATGTGGAAAGTGCCTAAGAAGGAAAGTGTAAGGTATGTAATGTATGAAAGGTGATGTAGAAGGAAAGGGTTTATTTGTGGAAAGATATGGAAATTTCCGGGAATAGGATGGACCCTCAACTCGAATGGCAGAAAGGATAACTCATGCATGGACCTAAGACATGGCCATGATATGAAGAAAGTATGTACAAAGTGTGTGCAAAGATTCATGAGTGAAAGTGATATGTTCAAGACTCGTGTGATGACCATGGGATCGGAATAGACATATGATTAGACTCAAACACAACCAAGGAAAGACCAAGTACGGACTTTAAACTGGTTAATCAACACGGTGGGACTCGATGAGAACATGTAGAAAGAAATACTGAACCATAGCATGGCGATGGCTTTATCGCGACACGTCAAGCCTGACGCAACACGATGGTCACCACCGTCATGCGCCATGAGTCTTAGGTATTGCACCAATACTAGAATATCCCAGTGACCCATTTTCAGTCGTTCTTTTGAAGGTTTAACCCTAAAGTCTTCCAGGTTCAAGCATATTCATACGTTATGGGTTCATTTTAATTACCCAAATTAATTAAGCAAAGTCCTTTGAGTTAGTATATACAAGTGATATGTACATGAATCAAGTTAATATAAAAAATTAGTTTGATCACAATAAAAGGGTTAGTTTAATCACAAACAAGGTATCCACAAGTAAGATCGATATGCACAAGTAGTCAAGTAGTCACAACAAGATGCAATGAGTTTGCAACCTAACCATGGCTCTAGTTCTCTAACGTCAAGGATCATGGTGTCCAAGAGGGTCCATGGTTAAGAGTCTAGATCATCACGCAAAAGCCTTACCTTAAAAGGGTTGGCACGATGGACAGGACCTCGCGAGTTAAACTCAACTCCAAGGTTTGGTGAATTCAACAAACTCAGATTCACCCATTATTGCACGGAGTGTTTATTAGGGTCGACGGAGCGTGAATTCCCAAGGGCTAAAACCATATGTAAAACACATATGGGTTCAGAAAAGTCAGAAAAACTTAATCAGGAAGTAAAATCGTCGAGACAGTATTAGAGTCGGGCAAAACACGAAGACACAATTTTGGCGCAGAATTGCTAGATCGTATCGCAAAACGGCAGGGTCCAACATCCGGCGCTAGCATTGTCTCGATGCGACAATGCTGCCGCGCAGCATTGGTAACTGACGCCTCGCGATGGTTCTGACGCTCTGTGGCAGTTTCGGTTTTCGATGTTTTTTCCCATTTTTCATATCGTATTTTCGATTTTAGTTGTGAAAAATATTTTTGGCCTTTCCTACGTATATGTCCTATGTTTTTGACGCATTATGGATGGTCTTTCCAATGCGATCCTTTTTATGCTTATGCCACAATGTTAATCATAATTACGCACAAAAATATCTAGAATCACTCAAGTCTCATCCACTCATTCTAAATCAATCGCTAAACAAATTAGGAATAAATTTAGAAATCCTCCCCAGCAGAGTCGCCAAAAACTGTAGGGAATTTTTCAACTCTCGCCCTACATGTGGGTCATGCTTTTAGGCATGGCGGCATTCCAAAGAAAAATAAATAAATAAAAAAATAAAAAATAAAATAAAAAAAAAACTAGAGAAAAAGAGTCACCAACAAGTTTTAGGAGCTTGTAAACTGTTCAGGGGTGTGAAGGTTACACCCCATTCACGATCACGGAGATCGCTAACTTCATAGTGGTCCGGAACCATGACTAGATGTTCGGGGAAGATGGTACGAATTCAACCTAAAAGAGATTGAACCCGCCCTAAATAGGCCTCTACTCAATTCTTATGATATTCATGTGCACTTTTCGATCAACATGCATACATCAAATTAATCCTAAAATCTGTTTAATCTAAGTTGGTTGATTATTAATGCACAATCAAACCTATTATTGGTGATCACTTGAATTAGAATCATATTAACCAAAATCAAATTATTAATTATCTTATTAGGCGTGATTTCAAGTAAAAATTCCCTTTAAACCTGCAAAAAGGGCGTGATCAAGCAAATGCAAAAAATCATGAATAATCAAGCAACATATGATTAGTATAACAATCATCATCATAAAAACATCATCAAAATATTGTTAGTAGTAAGATCCTAGGCATGATACTAAATGGATTAATAACAAATCCTAGCATGTCACTAATAATAAAATCAAAGTGTTATCCTAAACATGGTACTAGAAATTATAAAAACATCCTAAACATGATACTAGAAATTAAAATAACGTCGTAAACATGATTTCTACTCCAAAATCAAAAGAATACTTAAGTAATCGAATTACTTACTTTGATGGCTCAACCTTCTTGCTATTAAAACAATACACACGTTAGTAAAATTCAAGAAAGTTAAATAAATAAAGCAAATAAATCAAATATGAATTGTAATATAGATTTGTGACCAAACCCTTAGAAATATCAACCTTTCACGTCGAGGTTGAAGGCAACATCGAGTATGGCTTGGAGTATTCGAATCTCGCGAAGGAGTTATTGTGACTGATTTAGGGTGTATTAAGGATGTGTTTAGGCTAAGGCTAAGGCTAAGAACATGGGTGTTTAAGAGCTTTGAAGCTTATCGATGGTGGTTGTAGCTCAGGATTATGATGGTAATTATTGATGGTAATTGTTGATGATCTGAAATGGGGGAAAATGACCTCTATTTATAAGGGAAAAAAATAGAGTCTGGACAATCATGAAAGATAGAACTTCTCTATCGCGGGGCGACATAACTGTCGCGGCACGCCAATGTCTATCGCGGCGTGATGAAGCTGACGTGTCACGTTGTTTTTGTCATCTTATGATGATTTTTAAAGATGATAAATCCGTACGGAGTTTGATTTCTAATATAATTAGATTTGTGAAATACATCCGGACATCTTTTAATTTGAACGGGATAAGGACTATCGAAAGGAGAAGGTTTATTCGGCTTCAAACTCTTTTGATCTTTATTTTTTTGAAAAGGATAGATTAGAAGCTTTTAGAAGGATCGAGATGTTCCTAAAGGATCCTAATGGGTTTAGGATTAGGAATAAGGTATTTGGACCCTCACTTGATCATTGGGTCGTAGGTAAGGTGTACCTAGGCTCGGTTTGGGCTTGGTTTAGTATTTTGGTCATAACTTATTCGTTTTAAGTCGGATTTGGGTTTATAATATATCGTTGGAAAGCTCTTTCAAATCCCATTCAACTAACCAATAGTTAAACTGAGATCATGGACCAAAAAAATCTGGTTTGGACGTTTTTATGAGTTGGACACGAATGAATGATTTTTAAGGAAACGAAATAAATGATTTTGGGTCTTAAAGATACAAAATGAATGATTTTGGATTAAAAACATTTTAGTCAAGGCTAGGAATATGGTGAAGCCTTAAGGGAAATTCGCGAGACTCTTCAACTCTTTACCGATACTCATCACTGGGTTTGATTTTTGGGGAGACACAATCAGGTATTTACAGTATACTATATTGTTTTTAGCTTTGCCAATGTATCATATTTATGTAAATGTATGTAGGCAATGTATGTTTATACATATGTGTATCCCTTGTATTTCATATATGTATTGTATCATTGTATGTATCTCATACATATGTATTTCAGTTGTGTCACAGTTGTATTTCAATGGTATCTTTGGGTATTGACTGGTCAGATTTGTTTAGATATCCGTACTTAGTTTTGCTGTTTGAAACCTGGTTAACATATTGGAACTCAAAAAGGCATTTGACACGTGAATTTTTTGGGACCTAAAATTAATTGTTAATAATTAAACATAACGAACAATGAGGAAAAAAAAAGGGGGGGTAAATATCACTTGGAAAAGGTAATGCTTGTAAATTTGGGATGCCAATGTTCCATAATAGCCCCGGTTACTTTACCATGTTAGAGTTGCTAATACCTTATGTTTGTTTTGACGTTACCTTCTCTATCTTTTCCGTAGTGATAGCAGATAATAAAATAATAGAACTATAATAATGATAATAAATCAAAGAACAAAGATAAAAGTAAAAAAGACATTTCTAAGTAAGGACGACTAATATCTGAGATTTTAATAAAAGTGTTGTATTGTACTACACAATGTATGAATGAATTCTATTACAAAGAGTATCTTATTTATATTGCATGTAAATCTAATAAAGGTAATTATTGAAGAATCTTTGTTGTTTTGGCAATGCTGACAATATTGATTGACATCTTCATCTTTTAGGAAATGTTGACTTAGTTGATTAATATTTCCTTGATTCGCTCCTTAAATCATGGGACGTATTGTACTTGTTGCCCAAGCATTCATTACGCTTGCTTCATCAAATGGTCCGAGTTTTGAAGGGAAGTTACCTTGCTCAGAAAGGCGGTCAACTTACTCAGAAAGGTGCAGTTTAGTTCCTACTGTCTGTACTCAGTTCGGACCACTGTGTGGATAATATTCCGTCAATTATGTGATTTGTTTCCTAAATTAGCTTTCATTGATTGATTTTATGGTCTTGATTGATTTCATAAATCTTTAGTTGATTGTGGACTTCTTGATTGAACAAATCAAATTATTGATTAATGAGCTATGATTCTATTGAATATATATTCTTTGATATCTTTTACCATTTCCTTTTTCACCTTGTTTCCTTATTATGTGTAATTAATCCTTTAACTGATCTTTTCCTAATTTGTGGATTGCTAAGATTCCGCTCCCAGCAATATGACATGGTGGTGTTGGTGATCATGAAGGTGGGTGTGGGTAAGAGGAGAAAGAAGAACATGCAAATGGGTGAGGATGAAGGTGAAGGTGGGAGTGTGTACTGTGAATCTGATGATGAAGACCAAGGAAGATGAAGGTGCTTTAGGCAACAAACGGTGTTAGTAAGAATGTTAAGATACTATTCATTACCATTTTAACCCTTGATAAACATTAAGGAGCGTGATAAACCTAGTCTTGCTTGATAATGATGAAACTGTGTCAAGCTATGTTTAGTTCACCTTATAATCAGGACCCTATTACTTACTACTTTCGTATCTTATTATTTGCAATTTGAAAGGTAATATGAAATCTTAGGCAAAATTTATTTGTGACTGTTGAATGTAGAGAGAACGATATAAATGCATGTGATGAGAAGAGAGATAGAGAAAAAAAATCGAGGCAAAGGGTTTATAAAAAGAAGAAACTAGCTGTTATGTGGGGCCCCAAGTCAGTTAAGTGGCCGAACTCAGACAATGGGTGGTGATATCTAACCCTTTTTTTTAAGGGGCGTTATTTTAAAATATTGAAAAAAAGGGTGGTTAGTTCTAAATAGTTTGTTTTGAGAGGTGGCTATTTACAAAATTTCCTAAAAATAATCCAATACAAAACAGTAATGTGGGTTGGATCAATAAGATTTAGAGTAAATTTGAATAACTTTCTACCAAAGGTGAATTAAGGTTCATAGAAACAAGTTTTACTTCTTTGGCTGTATTGCACCTTTATAACCTTTTTATAGGTAGCCATTAGCAAGTGTGAGGAGGGTGCCATGTAAGGTCGCCTCCTCGTGCCCAAGCATTTTAAAGCTCGGGGCTTATGTTAGAGGAATTAAATTTTTTATTGTTCGGGAGACCAAATAGTTAAAGAGGAAACAAGTCACTATTTTTAGTAGGACTATGTATGTAAAGTATTGCCAATGAGTTTTCGAAAAACCATAAACCTCATTCGTACCTCCCTTAAGTAGTATGCAATAGGGTTTAATGCGATGCATTGGGTTCCTCTCTAGTTCTTATGAAGGATCGAGCACCAAAGGTTTGTTATAACCAGATCAAGATGAGTTAGGGAGTGAGGGTACTAAAAAGTTGTTCATAAGAAGTGGGTTGTTTAGCCCTAAAGCGGCCTCTACCAGCTCTTCTCGTTCACGTTTCATTACTAGGCAAATATGTGTAACATGAATCTAATTACTAATTAGTTGATTGTATGTATATACGTACAAAAAGCCACAAATATCTACATTGTAACAAATATCGTTATTCATATTAATTGATTCGTGAAAGAACAAAAAAATAAATAAAATGCGCTTGACCTTTTAAGTGATAAAACAATTAAATTGCTCCAATTCTAGTCTTATTAATGCAAGAATCTAAGTGAAAATAAATTAATTAATAATCTATTTAAAGTGGTCAAACAACACTATTTCTTTTATAATAATCTAGACGAAAAAATTGTGATCTAAGTGATCAAGGAACATATCAATTCTCCTTTTGTTAGATCTTTGCTTCACCGTCTACGGGCTCCTCTTCCAGCGACTTTGAATATGATTAATTAGGTATAGAAGAGAGAGATATTAAGATATTTAGGGTTTCAAAAACGCTTCAAGTATTAGAGTATTTTTTCATTGTGTTTTCTTATATTTTTATGTCCTTTACGAATTTATCTAAGATCGTATTAGGTGTAGGAACTAGAGTGTTACAAGCTCATCAGGCGCCACGTCAAGTAATGTCGCGAGCAATAATTAAAGTAGCGCACGACAACTATGCGCAACTTTAAAGTCGCGTGCGACATTTGCCTTTTTTCATCCCGGATCTTTTAATTTTTTTGGTAAATGAATATAATGTGATCTTCTGGTAAATTTGCTTGCGGCAGTCACGCGCAATGTCATTCGCACGCAGCCCTGTTCGAAACAGACGATTTTAAAACCATAATATAATTGTAGATCTTGAACTCTAAATAAGGCATATAATATATCGCTGGAAAGATTTACAAGTCTACTTTATAAACCAATTGAAACCAAATAAAAAATTTATGTACATTTTAGGACATGGTCGAAATAGTGCAAGGGTGTCAGTTTTGGGCCCACTTTAGTATTTTGCTCATCTCTCCTTCGTTTCAAATCGAAATTGGGCTCATGATATCCATCAATCGAATTTTCATAGCAAGTCAACTCAGTTTTTTAGCCAAATTGATCTAGGTGTTGTATTTAATGAGTTTTAGTCTGTTATTAAGCGTGCTTAAATATGTGTATAGCATATTTTGGACCTAATTAACAAGCAGATAGAGGTTAATTTAGGCTTTTAGGGAAAATTAATTTATTTAGGCTTGAAGGTGTTTTAGATTTTTTTTATCTCGCATTTCAAAGTTCATAGAAGCTTAGAATTGATCCAACATGTGAACTGGGTTTTTGCCTCATCATCACACTATCCGCGAGGACAAGAGGCCAAAAGTATATGTTTACAGCAAGTATGTTATGAGGGCTCAACTCTAATGCAAGTCTAATTAAACTAAACAAACTAATACAAGCCAAGAACGACTGTGTCATTATTATGCCAAAGTGGCAATAAAATATTATCACTCGAAATAGCTGCAACATGCTAGTTTCTAGGTCTTTTATTTTTCACAACGATACCTAAATAAAAGCCAAAACTGATAAGTTAACTAAAATTATACGCTATTAGCTATGTGAAACTGATAAAAAGCTAAAATTAGTAAGTATCTGACTATATCATATTTTATATACTAGTAAAAATATTTTATTTGGGTCACGATTACCTGAAAAATAATAATATGTTTATTTAAAAAGTAAAAGGTATGCTGAATGTATGAAATTAGTGAAACCAAAAACGAATTATTGAAGCCTATGAAAATTTAAAATAGCCAAAAACATCGCATCTAGATATACATGTATTAAAAGCTTAAAAGTGAAACAAACCAAAAATATATTAGAGTTTGTATTTTGTTAAACAGTTATATATATAACCGGATATTCATAACCAAAATCGGTTCCTGATGATTCCTAGTCTAGTCCTTAAAATTTTAGGAACCAGTTTGACCGTTTCCAAGTCTGATTTTGTAAAACGAACCAATTTTTGGGTTAACAAGTCTTTAAAATTTTTAATTAAATATCCGATATGCTTACCCATAACCAAGGCACATGTCAATGTTGATTTGACATTGACATGAAAGCGGGATTTAATTAATTTGAAACAAACATATTAATATAATGGGTGTTTGAAGCAAATAAGATGAGCATGTTACCATATATAGTTAAGAACAAGGCGAGGTGAGAAATTGTTACAACTAAGAGCAAGGTTTCTCATCACTAGATTTGAAGCTAAAAGAACACTTGCTGCATTTTCTACTAATATACTCCTCCATTTCTTTATAGTTACAACACATAATTTATCACGGTATTTAAGAAAAGTGGACTTCACATGATATAATGCACTTAAAATGGAGCTAAGAGGTTGTTAGGAGAATAATCAAGTAGGCCATGAGCTTTAAATAAAGGTAATAGCACAATTTTCACCATAAAAACCTTCCTTTTTAAAGTGTCTTGCAACTATTATGACATTTTCATTTTAGGAAAGTGTTGCAACTATAAAGAAGCGGAGGAAGTAGAATTTATGTTGCATCGAAGATGGACATGGATTGTGCCTTGTGTGCAGAGCCCATGTGTCATGAGCCTAGATGGGCTTGATTAACAACTAACTCCATTATCTATCTACACACCATATTAAAATTTTCAAAAGGGTGGCTCAGATACAACCCTAGACCATGCGTCATGTTGCATGTCTAAGGTAAATTTTATTTATTGTAGCATAATTTATCATGTTGTGTCATGCTATGTTTTATTGTGTTTTTTCCAAAAACTGTGGTCAAGCACAACTCGCACAATATCATAGTGTGTCGTTACCATCGTTACAATGGTTTATTCCATATTGGGCCGCTTCATGGAACAAACTAGGCCGGCCCAATGTCATCTTTAGCCATTTTCTTACACCAATCGCAAATTTGATATAGACAATCGTACAAACCAAAAGGGGTGTGCATAGTGGCACACTTTTACTCTCTAAATTATGTGCTCCCATCTACACATCAACATAGATTCCAAAAACAACATAATAATAAATAAACGATCTTCTTGTGGCCCGTGGGACGTACCTAAGTTTAAAAATGCATGTATGAAATAGTATCTTGCTAAGCTTAACACCAACTTTTGAATAGATTGGGTTTGATTTACCTAAAACACTTTAGCTAAAAGAAGCTAGTGGGACATGGGGCCATTAATCCACTTTAGCGCAACTTATGGATTGAGACCCTACAAAAATATTTTCATTTTCTTTTATGAATTAGCCTTAATAATAACAATAATAATAATGGTCAATAATAATGAACGGAAACTACTTAGATAGTGATATCTCACATGGACCATCCAAAACTAGTTAAAGCTAACTACAAAACACAGTGTATTGGTGAAGAAGATAAGCATTTACAATTGAGCAAATAATAATATATTATAACAAAGAATTAGGAGAAAAAAGAGGGGATTTATTTAATACTCCTTTCTAATTTTATTATAATTATTTTTTATTATTATGGGATTTTTTTTAAGAGTAAAAAAAAAAAAACATTTATAAACACATATAAACATCTCACTGAACGAGGACAATGTCCCCTTCTCATTCTCTCCTAAAAGTTTACATTATCATCTTCCACTACAAACTTGTTTTCTTTTATATAAATTATCTATATAATATATAACGGACCCTTCCTCTATGATAATTGAAATCCTGAAAATATAAAAAACTTAGGACTAAAAATAAGGAGTAAAATTAACAAGGTGAAATTATGAAAATTTAAGCTAAAATAAAGGTTTTTTCTTGCATCATTTATGGTAAGTTTTTTTTTTTTTTTTTTTTTTTTTTTTTTTTTTAATCAAACTATCAAGATTCCGCATGCCCTTTGAGCAGAGAACTACCCTTGTTCACCGAGATTCATGACCAAACAAGGAACAAACACCACCCTCTCATGTTTCTTTTGGCAAATTTTTTATCACATTACATTGCAACTTGATGAGGTGTTTTCATCACTGAAATAGTGAGTATAAGGGTCTGCCGGTGGTGGGTATGGGGGCATATAATGCATCGCAGGTGGTGGCCGGGCGTACATCATGGGCTGAAACCGCTCATTCCCATTAGCTCGTTGTTGGTTCATCATCATCATTTGAGCTAACATTTGTTGGTGGTACGGGTTACCAGGGTTGGGGTCCATCATTTCCGGCGGTGGGCCCCCATGGTAGTAAGCAGGTCCGGCAGTTGCTGTGGTGCCAGCTGGCAACCCTTGAACGGCCGGGATCGAGCCCATAGGGCCCATTTGCATGTTCGCCATTTGGGCTACTGGTGGCATTTGGCCCATATTGGGGGCACCACCCACATGATGAACAGGCATGCCCCCCATGCTATGATTGAACCCTCCTCCATTTGGATTGTTATTCATTCCATTTCCTCCCATGCCATGATGATTAGGTGGTAATCCTCCATCATTCATCCCACCACCACCACCTTTCTTCCCCCCACCACCATTCATCATCATCATGTTCCCACCACCACCTCCGCCTCCACCTCCACCGCCACCATGAGGTTGCCCATTACCATTTTTACCACCATTCTTAGAATCACCCGGCATCGGCCCACCGCCTTGTTTACCACCCCCACCACCACCACCTTGTTTCCCACCTCCTTGATTTTGATTATTATTTCCTCCTCCATTTCCTCCCCCCTTTTTACCTCCATTCATCTGAACCGGAACATTACCTCCTCCACCTCCGCCTCCACCTCCACCGCCTTTTTTACCATTATTACCACCACCTCCACCGCCACCACCATTATTAGCCTTCGCTTGAGCAATAGCATTCATCAATTGAGGATTCATCATCCCACCACCATTACCCCCGGCCGCAGCATTCGCCTTCGCCTGAGCAATAGCATTCATCAGCTGCGGATTCATCATCCCACCACCCGGACCACCACCACCACCATTCATCATCATATTCGGCGGCGGTCCACCCCCACCCGCACCCGCACCACCCAAACCCATCGGTTTCATCTTACCGACATCCTCGAATTCATCATCAAACTCATCATCATCCGTAAAATCATCATCATCATAATCATCATCGTCATAATCATCATCATCATCCAAGTCATCTTCCGGCACATTAAACTTCACTCCTTTCCCACCCGGCTGCGGTAACTGCGGCTGATTATCTTTCGACGGCATCTTCATTCCTTGAAATTGCGGTGGCATTTTCAGATCTCCACCCATTCCAAGTCCCTTCATCTGTTGCTGCAATTGCTGCAGCTGTTGTTGCTGCATTTGCTGCAACTGTTGCGGGTTCGGCTGCTGCGGTCCTCCACCACCACCACCACCTTTCGGCTGATTTTGAGGAACCCCACCACCACCTCCGCCGCCCTTTTGCGGCTGATTTTTGTTATGATTTTGATTTGGATTTTGACCTCCGCCGCCGCCTTTACCACCATTATCTACGTTTTTCAGTTGATTTTGGTTGTTATTATTGTTTGGTTTAGGAGCGCCCCAAAGCTCTGCATGTTTACCAGACTTATTGAGCTTCTTGATGAGTGTTGTTGGGTCTACATTTCCTGAAACCGTTACTTTCCCTTGCTCTGCATCTATACTAGTCTTGTAAACCCCTGTTTCAATTCCAATTCCAAATCAATTACTCGTGTTTCAACAACAGTTAAATTTAATAACTACACTGTCGGTCCGTCTATTCGGAATTAATAATCATGTAAATAGTGAAATTCGAAGTAACAATGTGACAATTAAATCCGGACAGGACAGCAGACTGAGAGAGTTCTGGTCAGTGAATTGAGAAACAAGAAAAGCATAAAGTAAAAATTATAAAACAGAATTACAGAAGAAAGATGGAAAGAAGATTTACCTTCAATTTTCTGCAGGATTTTTTTGACTTTCTGTTTACAACCATCACAATGTATATTCACTTTAAGAACACAAGTCTGAAAATGAACAAAAACCCATTAAAATTAATCAAAAAGGGTAAATAAAAATGCTTCCTACAATCAGAAAATCAAACTAATGTTTATTTATATTTATTTTACCTGAATTTTTAAGAACTCTTCTTTGCTCATTTTGGCTTCTTAAATTTGGTAATAGATCTACTGCAAATAAGAAAAATAACAGAAATTGAGAAAAAAAAATATAGTGAAAAAAAGGGAGTAAAATGAAATTGGAAAATGTGTTATATTATTCACACCTAAAATGAGAGGAAACAAATGGTTCTATTTTTTTGAAGAGAGAGAATGAAAGAAAGAAAGAAAGAGAAGGTTAGTTTTGAAGAGGGTGGGTGGACATTAAACTTGTTTCTGATAAAAATCACTGCTTCCTCTATTTCAGAGTTAGAAAGAGAAACTATTTTTAGAGAGAGAGAGTTTTTTTTTAGAGAGAGAATGTAACACACACAATGGGAGGTGAAGCAGAAGCAGAGGGACTGGTCCAAAGAAGAGCTTCCCCTCTTCTCTTAGAAGACTTTTTATCCCCTTTTTTGTATTTATAAATTAATTAAAATAATATTATTATGTCCGTTTTTTAATTGTTGTAACATGAAAAATGTTTATACTTCCCAAAATACAATTTAAATCTTACTCTATAATAAATATCTTTTTTTTTTGTATGGATAAATATCTTTATTTTATTTAACCTTAAGAATACGGAGTATAAAATACAAAATAGTAATATTATAAAATGTATTTACAAGTACATTGAAATAAATCGACTAAAATCTTATATGATAATATTTTTCATTAAGTACAATTTATGGCTAAAGATGAGTACTTTAATAGTCTGAAAGTCCAAATTTTCAATATAAATAAAAAGCGAAGGAGATAATAATTTTTATTTTTATTCCCAATTTTTTTTCTTTTTTTTTTCTCTTTTTTTTTATGTAATATTTTCGGAAAAAATTGAGTAGTGTATGAGAGTTATTGAGTTGAAGCATGTGAGAGTGTTCTCAATTTGGCTTGCTTCATAAGTCATAAGGTAAAGAGATTAAAGTTGAGTGAGAACTAAAAACACTGAGTTGGCTGGCTTGGTGTCCTTCTCTCTCTCTCTCTCTCTCTTTTTTTTTTTTTTTTTTTTTTTTTTTTGGTTTCTTTTTATTTATTTATTTTTTTACATTATGTCACACTTGAGTACTTGACTCTTTAAGTGTTGAGTAGTGTTGACTGTTGAAGATCTTCTCTGATGTAGAATTTAAATACTTAAATCTGCTCCATGATTTGGTATCTTTTAATGTTTTTTTTCAATTTTCATCTCTATTAAGGATGGACTACTATTTTGGCAAACTATCAATACAATAAACCGTTCGTTATTTGATGTAGAAAGTTAGATAAGATTATATTTAACAAGTTTTATTACTTGAAATTATCATTTAATTAATTGTAAGAACTCAAAGAATGAATTAATCAAAGAAAGCATTAGGTAGTGAAATTATTTACGTCATTCCTATTATGGGAGTAGAGATCGCTCTCAAAAAATAAATGCACAACAATTGTTTACATCATTCCTATTGTTCCATTAATTTTGTGTTTGTTAATCTCCTCAACCATAATATTCTATGCTTTAATAGATGATTAGCTGAAAATTTTGCATTCTATACTTTAATAAATGATGTGAAAATTTTGTACTAATAATGTTGTGATCAACAAAAATTACTACAATGAACACAATCAACAATATATACGTGGCTATGTAGGGTTCAAAGATATTAGGACTTATGTAACACAGAGTATTATACATACTAACTTATCAAAATAGTTTAAGATGGAAGTTATTCATTAAGTAACGGCAAGCGAATTAAATTTCTAAAACGGAAACAGGAATAAAGGAAAAGGGTGGTTTACTTGTTATACTATTCAGAATCTAAAAAATAACCGTTCAAATTATCTATCATCCGTAACTGCATGAAAAATCATTAGTACACGTTCCTCAATGTGATGTACAAGCCATCTATCTAACCTTTTCATATCGGTATCTTTTTTTACTTTACTGTATCATGCACTTATTTTCAAATTGGATCATTAACCTAAATTTTCTTAACATCTTATTGAAGATAGTTCATTTATTACTTATGCATCCTCCTAAAACAATAAAATGTCTCTAACATATCCAATAAAACTACTTTTCTATGTCATTCGCCCTCACAGATTCTCCTTTTGCATCTATCAACCACCATCACTTCATTTGAGTTAAGCACCATAAACCAACTCTGCTTCCACAAGCTATAATTATTTTTCCATGGTCAAATTTTGGCAATTACCGGCCACCAAAATAAATCTTCATATATGGTTTATTTGGTGAATTGGGGGTGAAAGGTGATAAGTACACATGTACAACCCAGTTAAAGATATGTGATACATACATTATATTCAATGAAATTTAGAAGTAGGTGATCAATCTTGTGATGCATAAAGAGTTGATCAAACACGTCTGATCTCAAGTTATGTCGTACTTTGGTCAAGTTTAAGGAATAGTTTTATAACCCTAAATTTAGGCAATGGGCAAAAATTACCAAGTCGATCATTGGGCAACTCAACACATAGATTGAAATAAAAAAAAAAATTGATCTTTTAAACTAGGTCTATTAAGTCCAACCCTAACTTATAATCAATGTTACATTTGTTTTAACTAATAAAATAAATACACTGTTTCCTTCTGACTTTTAAATTAATCAACATAATTTTTGATTGGAATACTCAAAATTTACAAAATATTAAGGTAATAGTAATTTTTAAGATGAGACTAGGAAAGATATCACAACCAAAGAATGAGGGGGTCATGTTAGGGTCACATAAACAACCATTATATAAGGACATCATATACTCCTTGTACATAACATATGCATGTTTATCGCATAAGATTATTAGTCTAAAGTATGTAAGTATTATAAGTGGAAGTAATGATTTCCCTAAATGAACTGTTTACATATAGTGATGCAACTCAACAAATTATAATTTTTGGGTGTGGAAATTAATAAAGTAGCATTCCACTACAAGTCTACAACACTACCTCTTCCAAAACGAGTGAATGAAATGAAATCCTCCTTGTGGGCTATGTCAGATTGTTCATCCATAATTGATAGGATACATTTATTTTACCTCATTAATTTTTATTTATTTTAATTGATTTATTTATTTATTTTATCTTAAGAGATAGCACAACATAATTTAATTTTCATAGTCCCCACACACTTCATACGTGTAAAGCATACAAACTACTCCCTAAACTTAGCCAAAAGTTGCACTTTACTCACTAAACTCTTAAAAGTTGTAAGTTACTCACTACTCAGATGGATGGAGGTCATTTTTCAGGTAGTAACCTGATATAATAGGTTAACTCCCTAAACTTTACCTAAACTATTGTACTAATAGGTAAACTCCCTAAACTTTGGTATTTTTTTTATATTTTTTAATTTAACAATCTAATCATACATTTGTAAGCCAATGGGAACTCTAAAAAAACTAACTAAATTTTTTACTTGTAAGGAAATTATTTATTTATTTTTTCCTTTGCACTAGTTTGGTTCGGTATTTTTTGTTTGTTTGTTTTTTTTATTAGATGATCCATATACATTAACATCAGAATAGAAAGAATGACTTACCAAATCAAACAATCAGGAATCAGATTGTTCTTTGAACAAGATGAGCATATTCATTGTGTGCCATTATATATCACATAGTAATTAGTTTGAATGTTTGATTTATTATACACATTAACTTTTATAATTAGAAGACTTTAGCAGAGAACATGGTGCTAAAAATCCCTTATTGTCTCCTTACAAAAAAATAATAATAATAATAATTCCCTCATCGTTGTATGAATTTGCAGTTGCGTGCGTTGATAAAAAATACTACTTAAAATTCTAATTTTTTGTGATACGATCATGATCTAGAAAAAAGTTTAGAATTTTTTGTGATGTTGAAATTAGGGTTGCTTAATAGTGGTTGTTTACTTATATTAGTACGTGGTTATAAAATTTTCTAAATAAAAAGCCCAAAAACACAAAAAAAATTTAAAAAAAAACCAAAAATATAAATAAAATAACAAAAAAAATTGAACTAAACCATTCAAAGGAGATGAATAAATAAATAAATAACGTTTTGGTAAATATTTTTATTAAATTAGCCATTTTGGTAAAAGATCCGTTGTTTTAATGTTTTGTCACTAATATGTATTATATATTAAGTTTTTTTTTTTTTTTTTTTTTTTGACAAGAGCTAAAGCAGACTGAAAATAATTATTAAAGGAAGTAAAACTAGAATTAGCTATTTATTCAAAAAAAAAAAAAAAAAAAAAAGACTTTGCTATAGTAGCCATTTTTTTCAATTTTACAGAATAATTCTTTTTTTTTTTTTTTGTGGGAGCTTTCTTCACTTTCTATTTTACAAAATAATAACAGAGTATCGAAAATGCATTGGAGTATATATATAGCTGTTGTTAAATTTTTTTTATATAATAATCGATTTTTAATTATTACTATTATTATCAGTATTTTTGCAATGGCTAGTTAATTAAAAATCATGTGAGGAAGTTTAGGGAGTTATAGAAAAGTTTAGGGTGTGCACTTAACTTTTATGTCAGAAAGTTGAGTTGCTGATTTTTATGTTAAAAAGTTTAAGGAGCTCTACCAATTAACCTGTAAATGAAGATCACAAGAGATTACAGTGAGTAACTTACAACTTTTAAAAGTTCAGAGAGCTAACTGCAACTTTTGGCTAAGTTTAGGGAGTAGTTGTGCTCTTTACTCCACTTCATACCCTCTTTGTTATTGCACTACTGCAGTCCTCATGTGTTTCTGGGCAATGAATTTAAGTCTGGAGTTGCAGCTTTGTACCCCCTACATATATACTTCTATTATTTACATTTTAAAAAAAAAAAAAAATTGGCATAAATTTTTTCATTATATTCCAAATATTATCTTTGATTACAAAATTGTTTGCCTACCTTTTCCTTTTAATTTTCAAGATAGTTGCACCACCTTTTACCATGGTATTAGTTAAAATTACACTCATTAGAAGCTAATACTTTTGTATGTTGAAAATATATACGTAGTATTTCAAATAATCTATATCGAGTCTTTTAATAAATGTATTAAAAGTAATAAAAAGTCGATCAAAAGATCACAATGAATAAATTTTGAGATAGATTTAAGAAAGATTTTGAGGTAGATGTAGTAATAACAAATACTTGTAAATCTTTTCATCCAATTTTGATCTCTCCAAATTAAATTATACTCGAATAAATTCCTATAAACAAGCCAATTTTCTGTATTTAAGAAAAAAAGAAAAAGAAAATATTCTTGTTGCTTGGCCTCTCTGGACTCTGGCATTTAAGTGCGAAACTCGTTATGCTGCTACATAACATGAACAAAGGATACTCCACCCAATCCTATGATTGAGATTTGAGATGAATATAAATAAATTGAGTTAATTCTTCAACTTTGGAGTTATAGATTATTTTTTTATTTTTTTTAAAATATTCTTCAGACTTGACTACACATACTAGGTTAAGTAGCCTAAATCAACTAATCATTTAACCCTAAAATGACATCGAAATAATAGGAATACAAAATGAAATAGATAGCCAAGTATCAATGACAAATAGATTTTATAAACGTAGTGAGTGTGTTAAATTTTATTTTCGTAATCATGATCTTATAAGTTATAAGAGATTTTTGTGGTCTAGAAAATAAACTTCGTATTCTATCTATCTACACAAATACACAATACTTTTACTTTTATTTTTATTTAAATATAATACAAATAACACTTGTGTTTGCTAGGTAAGGATTAAAATTAAATCATACCTTTTTGTAAATAATTTTTTTTTTAATAAATAGGGTTATTATTTTATTAAAATTTTCTTCTTTATGGCATTATTTAATACATGGATTTATGTTTAGAGCGTTGATGATACAATTTTTTTAAATACAATTAAATTTTTTTATTTCTATTAGCAACTTTAAATATATAAAATATTGTAAAATCTTAGGTTTACTACTACTCCTCTCTCTCATACACTATATATGTCAAAATAAATGTATCTCTAATACACTATATATGTCAAAATAAATGTAAAAAATACTTTGTAATATAAGAAATTGTACATTATGATCATTAAAATTAATAATTACCAATTACCATACAACATTCATTATGCAATGTATTCAACATTAGTACCTACGAATTAAAACAAAGCTTAAGCAAAATGGAAGAACACAAAACATCTATACTATATATTAAAAGGCGTTCTTAACAAAGCTTAAGCAAAATGGAAGAACACAAAACATCTATACTATATATTAAAAGGCGTTCTTTTAAAGGAACGGTGCCACATGACACTCTTCAAAGTATATGTGTCATGTCACAATGCCACGTCACCATCCAAAGTATATACGCCACGTAAGCTAGCCACTTCATTTAACAAAATAAAATATGCTTTGAACAAAATTCAAACCCATAACCTCCAATACATATAGGTAATACATTTACCATCTCAACCAACTTTTATTAATGTTTTAAATTTCACATAATATTATATATTCCTTTCATTTATTAAGTAAATTAAAGATAATACAATTCATTTATTTTACACAAGATTAGAATATAAATACATATGATGTAAAAAAAAAGTGACACCCAAGGCAATGCCCAAACCACTACACACACTAACTATACAAATACTCGAACATATATTAAATTAAAGAAGTACACAAACTAGCAACTCGGGGCATCGCCCGGGGTACACACTAGTGAAAGATTAAAGAATGTTGCATTGTACTTTGACATTATGGGTAATGCTATATGCATATAAGCATTATCTTTTTAGAAAAAAAAAAGGGATATTCTCAATGGTAACCCCCAACAATTGCTACGCACCAGTGGTAACCCCCCTTTTTTTTGGATTATACAAGATGACCTTAGTTAACAATTTCATCCCACTTATAACCTTATTTCATTAAATATTAACTATGGTTATATTTATATTTTAAAAAAAAAAAAGAAAAATTAATAAAATTAATCCCAACCCCTAATCCCCCATTGATTCCGGCCAACCTCTCCTCCTTCCCTTCACTTTCCACCGTTCCGGCCAGCCCACTCCCCAACCACCTCTCCTTTTCTTTTCTTCAATCTATCTCCTCTTTCATCTCCTACCATGACCGCTGAAAAACTCTATAACCACCACCTTCTTCGTAACCACCACCTCACCAACACCACCTTACCATGACACTACCACCTGACCCAACCCAGAACCTTAATTAGACCCCCCTACCCACTCCACCCAGTTCAGCAGCCCCCCACCCACCGAACCCCGAAACCCCCACGATTTGGCAGCCCCACCCAACCCAATTTACGAAACCCAACTAACCCCTAACTCGAAACGCCATCCCCCCTTCCCAAATCCCAACCCACGTGGTCTGACAGCCCCACCCAACCCAATTTATGAAATCCGTGATGCAATTGAATAGGGTGTAGAGGAAGAGGAAGGGGGAAAGGGGAAGGGGGGAATCGGGGAAGAGGCAAGGTGGGAATAGGGTGGGGGTGTTTTCGGCGGGGAAAGGGAGTGCTCCGGCAGGGGGTGGGGTACGACGGTCGGAACCTGGGGTTTTC